>NW_024070188.1:20734499-21137100 GCF_014754425.2 Oryx dammah | reverse complement strand
TCCCTGTATCTCTGTCTCTCTCTGTATCTCTGTCTCTCTCTGTATCTCTGTCACTTTCTGTCTTTCCTCTCCTCCTCGCCCCTCACATATACACACACTCCACACAGGATAAACAGTGATATTTCACTATTTATTTTATAAAAACAAGACTTCTAAAAGGCAAAAGCCAAAGAAAGAGGAAGATCTAACTCTGTGGACAACCTTATGTCAGGTTTATCTCTGGGTTTCGACAGATACTGCGGTGCTGTTCTCATAGAGGCCTAAAGATACTGCTCGCAGGAAGCATATCACGAGTTTCAGTGACATTCTCAAGTTTTGTGACTTTATGAGTTCAAAACAAATTATAGATGACTCACGGTTAGAAAGATGATCCCTGAGGATGAGCTTATTTTGTGGCAAGTGTTTTACCTCTCCAGTCATATTTAGAATCCAGTCATGGACAGTGACTGGGGATGACAAATTACTGACATTTACAACCCCTCCCAGCTTAACCTGTGGGGATTTTATGATACCACTGCTGGGTGGTGGCAGACCTATAGTCCAGTTCTCAATACAAAAATTTAAGTATCATAAGGATCCCTGGTTTTCAACAAAGTTGAGAATTTCTCCAGAAAACCTACTATCAGGTGGCATGACCAAATATTCTTTCAGGCACTGAAGACAATTTCTGCACTCATGGTCAGAGCCTCTCACTAAAATTCTTACCAACGTCATTGCTTAGTGAAGAGCAGTGAAGTTCAGTGAAGTTTGATGAGGCTCAGCCATCATGGAAAGGTTGGATGAGCATTAAAATAAAAGCTGAGAATTCGATAGAAATATAAATTCACTGGCCCTTCTCCAGGCTGACTGCATCAGACACTTGGAGGGCTCCAAATTTTTATATTTTAACAAATTTATGTTTTGTTAGAATTTATGTTTTAACAACCCAAGAATTTATGTTTCAACAAATCTTAAGGTGATTCTGATCATACTGAAATTGAAGAATCACTGGATCAGGCAATATAGGTTACCCTTAATAGGACAGTAGGAGAAAAAAGGGCTGGAGGAGGGAGAAAAGATCCAGAAACATTTAGGAAGATGTAATCACCAATCGTTTGCAAGAAAAGGCCATGCTAGGCTTACTCCCAGGATTTTGGCTGCAATGACCACTTTACTGAAAAGAGACTAGAAGGATCAGGATTCAGGCAATAGAAAGAATATAGTTTGAGAATAAATGAAGACAGAGAGAAAAATTCTTATTCTCCATTCAGACCACTTGCCTGCTTTTAGTTATCTAGAATCACTTAATGATCAATGAATAAAATATATTAAAAGTGTTTATACTCAAAATAGGACTACCATATGACCCAGCAATTCTACTCCTGAGTATATATCCCCCCCAAAGAAAAAAAACACTAATATGAAATGATATATGCACCCCAATGTTATAGCAATATTATTTAAAATTGCTAAGATATGGAAGCATAAGTGTCCATCAACACACAAATGGTTAAAAAAAGATGTGGTGTATATATACACAGTGGAATACTGCTCAGGCATAAAGAGGAATGAAATTTTGCTATTTGCAACAATACGGATGGGCTTGGAATTGCACTGAGTGAAGTAAGTCGCTCAGAGAAAGACAAATACTGTATGCTATCACTTATGTATAATCTAAAAAATAAACTAGTGAATATAACAACAACAGCAACAAAAAGACCTAGACTCACAAATTAGTGGTTATTAGTGGGGAGAGGTGAGGAGGGAGGGGCAAGATCAAGGTGGGGTAGAGGATTAAGAGACACAAATTACTATGTATAAAATAAATAAGCTCAAGAACATATGACACAGCACAGCAAACATAGTAAATATTTTATTATAATTATAAATGAAATATAATCATTAGAAAGTATGAATCCCTGTTATATACCTAAAACATATAATATTATACATCAATATTATATACGTCAATTAAAAATAAATAAAAATAAAGTAGTTACATTTTCTCTGAATAATCAATATATATGTTATATATATATGATATAATAAGGCTAATTCTATCCCAACCTTCATATACACCCTCATTACTTTTGGGATGCCTAATCCACCCACCACAAAGGAAAATATAAAAACTAGCATGGCAAGTGGTGAGAAAGGCTGCTTGGAACCAACTGTAATTACTAGAGGAAAAAAAGACAGGAAAAGAGAATAAGTGAAAAGGAAACAGGGTGAACATAGTGTATCATATCAAATAACATTATTGATATGTATTACATATTTATTAACAAAAATAAAAATGAAATAATAGACAATAAAAATTATTTGCAATATGTGTATCAGAATTTGCATCCAGAACACATAAAGAATTTTCAAAACAAAATATTAATAACAATATAACATCTAATTCAAAAAGTGAATAAAAATATTTCATTAAAGAGATACAGATGACAAATAAGCACATGAAAAGATGTTCAGCAGCATTTAATTATTAGTAAAATGCAATTAAAAGATAATTAGATACCACTATACACCTATATGTGTGATCAGTCACTCAGTCATGACCTATTCTTTGTGACCCTTTGGACTGTAGCCTAACAAAATGGCTAAAAATAGAAAGACTGAAAATACCAAATGATGAGGATATAATACCTTGTGTTGATGCAAAATAAGTGGAACTTTCATGAACTGTTAAAGGTAATGCATAGTAGCACAACTACTTTGGAAAACAGTTTGATATGGTCTTAAAAAATTAAACAAGGCATTATCCAAGAGAAATGAAAACATATTCCCCACACAAAGACCTGTATGTGACTCCATACTGCAGACAACTCAGTTGTCCATCAACCAGTGAATGGATAAACAAATTGTACATTCACACAATGGACTAGTACTCAGTGTCACTCCTTCCAATCAATATTCAGATTGAATATCCCCTATTTCCTTTAGGATTGACTGGCTTGATCTCCTTGCTATCCAAGGAACTCTCAAGAGTCTTCTCCAGCACAACAATTTGAAAGCATCAACATATATACAACAAAGATGACTCTCAAAAACATTCTCACCAACAAAAGCCTGTTTCTTTAGCCAACCAGTTGGGATAGGGGCAGCCTAGCAAGACAGAAAGATTTTAGACAACAAATGGTCTATTCCAATCAGACACCTAGAAGAAACCTTGGACTCATCTCTACCCATGCTAACAAATGCCAAAAGCCCAGACTTTCACCCTCAACAGGCTGCTGTAAGTTATCAGAGAAGGCTTTGGTGGACAGTCAGGACTTCACCACCATCCAGTGATGGAATTTACTAATAAGAACAAGCTGATTGAAAAAATTTCATTACTTTTGAAAAATTTTGGTGTAATACTCTGTGATTCAACAATTCAAAGGTCTCTTCTACATTCAATACATTTCATTTGATACTCTGGTTTTCATGACTGTCAGAATTTCTCAGAACTGAATATAATTTTCATATCAGTTCTGCCACTTGTACTTGCCTTATCAGTATCATCTTCACTCCATATTTTGGGTTTTGTACTGGGGAGAGGGCTATTTTAAAATCTTTGTCCACTTTACTTAGTGATAATTCAATAATACAGTTCCTACATTCACTTAACTGAACTATGGAAAAACAACCTACAAGTGAATAATTCAATGAGGGAAGCTGTACTGTCAACCTCTTATTGGTAGAACTTTCACCTTTTCCTTGGGATACCTTACATAACTAATGTAGCATATGGACTGAGTGAAGGCACGTGTTCCATTTTACATGTTAAATACTAGTAAAGCATTGCTGTTGTTATTCAGTTGCTAAGTTGTGTCCAACTCTGTGACTCCATGGACTGTAGCAAACCAGGCTCCTCTGTTCATTATCTCCCGGAGTTTGCTCAAATTCTATTTGAGCATGGAATTTGAGCATGAAATGGACTCATGTCCATTGAGTCCATGATGCTATCTAACCATCTCACCCTCTGCTGCCCCTTTCTCCTTCTGCCTTCAATCATTCCCAGCATTAGGGTCTTTTCCAATGAATTGGCTCTTCACATCAGATGGCCAAAACATTGGAGTTTCAGTTTCAGCAAGTCTTTCCAATGAAAATTCAGGGTTGATCTCCTTTAGGATTGACTGGTTTGACCTCTTTGTACTCCAAGGCTCTCTCAAGAGTCTTCTCCAGCACCACAATTCTAAAGTATCAATTCTTCAGTGTTCAGCCTTTGTTATGATCCAACTCTCATATCCATCGCTTCCCAGGTAACTAAAAAGGTACAGAATCTGCCTTCAGTGCAGGAGACCTGGGTTCAGTCCCTGAGTGGGGAAGATCCCCTGGGGAAGGGCATGGCAACCCACTCCAGTATTCTTGCCTGGAGAATTCCATGGACAGAGGAGCTTGGCAGGCTATAGTCCATGGGGTCATAAAGAGTCGGACATGACTAAGCAGCTAACACTTTCACTTTACACTTTCTCACATCCACACATGACTACTGGAAAAAGAATAGCTTTGACTATACATACCTTTGTCAGCAAAGTGATGTCTCTTTTTTAATATGCTAACTAGGTTTGTCAGTTTTCCATCCAAGGAACAAGTGTCTTTTAATTTCATGGCTACAGTCTCTGTCTGCGCTTTGGAGCCCAGGTAAACAAAATCTGTCACTGTTTCCACTTTTCCCCCTTTCTATTTGCCATGAAGTGATGGGACCATATGCCATGATCTTACTTTATGAATGTTGACTCTCAAGCCAGGTTTTCACTCTCCTCTTTCAGCCTCATCAAGAGGCTCTTTAGTTCATCTTCATCTTCTGCCATTAGAGTGGTATCATCTGCATATCTGAGGTTGTTGATATTTCTCACAGCAATCTTTATTTCAGCTTGTGATTCAGCCAGTCCGGCATTTTGCATGATGTACTCTGCGTATAAGTTAAATAAGCAGGGTGGCATTGTGTAGCCTTGACGTACTCCTTTCCCAATTTTGAACGAGTCAGTTGTTCCGTGTCCAGTTCTACCTGTTGGCTTCTTGACCTGCATACAGATTTCTCAGGTGACAGGTTAAGGTGGTCTGGTACTCCCATTTCATTAAAACTTTTCCACAGTTTGTTGTGATCCACGCTGTCAAAGGCTTTAGCACAGTCAATGAAGCAGAAGTAAAGTATATTTCCTTCTTATTTCTAGGTAAAATTTTAACGTAAATATATTCTCTCCACACCTCAGTGCATTTTCTTAAATACTTCCAGATATATTGGATGCCATTAGATTAAACCATGAAACAAAATATATATGCTCCAAACACTCTATGATATGCTAGAACATTGATCAGTTTGAATGTGATGAGGTCGCATTTTGAAGGGGAGGGCCTTCTGACCATCTATTTTTGCTTATGAAAATTTATTTCTCTGAACATTCTTCTATAGGGACCTAAGGTATATATGTGACCGTATTATGAGTCCTTACAGCATCTCTTTCAACACATTGTTACCTGTTCAGACTTGTCACTTCTCCAGTCAGAAAAACATGGCCTTGCTTTGGACTGTTGCAATATCTTCCTAAATGACATAATGTATATTCTGTTCCACAAAACACATTGAGACTGCAAAATATTCATAGCCATGAAACACCAGTTGAATCATAGAATCAACAAGCATTTAGAACTGGAACAAATCGTAGGGGTCAGGAGTTTATAACACTTTGTCATTGTCCATGTCTAGGTTCTAAATGATGATTTTGAGGTGAAAGGCCCTTAATTTAAGTGAAAGCTCTCAAATAACCCAATCCTCAGACATCATGAACTTTTAAAAATTGAATCATCCATAATCTATAGATACTAATGAATCAAATGGTATATGTTTGCTCTGCTCTTGCATTTATATCCATGAAATCAGGATATATGGATTTTCCCCCTTTGGCAAGTCAGAGGTGGAGAAAAAGAAAAAAGAGCGTGGGGGGATTCCAACCTCTGAGTGTTATGAAGTATTCTAACTGGAATGTTTCAGTTGTGGCACCCTGGGGAAAGCTGTTCTCCAACTGGAGAGTGTGAAGTATTTTATGAACAGTGTAAAGAAAGCAGATGTATTGGCAAGAAAGCCTCTGCTTCTCCCAGCTGTGTGTGTTTCACTTAAAAACAAGAAAGATACCCCAAAGTAACTGGCCTTTCAATCTGAGGAACTTTAAATATTGCTTTTTTAGCAAGTAATATGCATTTTAAATATATTCAACAAATAATTATATTTTATTATGCATTTTAAATAAATAAACTATTTCTAGTGGTAGGCATATTTTCTTTCTTTTCAATGTGTATTTACCTTAACAATAAAAGATAAATTCCTACTCAACAACTGGGACAATAAAGTGATCACATGTGTGCAATCAAAGCAATCCTCTATCTCCAATTTTTATAAATTTGGGAGTCCGATTTCCTGTTACACACAATTTAATTACCTCATAATATTATTTATATGTAATTCTGAGTTCTATGCTTTAAATGTATTCTTTTGTTTATCTACAAAAAATGCTATTTTTAATGAGAACATGACAGCCCATTGCCCTGGCACCAACAATTTGCCCAATAAACTCTTCACCTTTGAGTATTTGGATTATATGCAGAGTTCTCAAACTTTACTGGGCATCAGAATCACCTAGAGTGCTAATGGAAATGAAAACAAAGATTGCTCTGCCTTGAATGTGCACACACATGTGCGCACACACACACACACACATACACTCCTGATTCAGTCAATCTGAGGTAGAACCAGAGGGTTTCCATTTCTAAGAAGTTCCCAAAGGATGCAGATTCTGCTTTTCTAGAGACCACACTCTGAGAACAACTGATCTAGGATGCTTTGTCAGGAATTCACTTGCTTATCGTGGACTTCACTGTTACTCCCCACCTGGAACCTATCCCCCCGACCAAATCCAAAAATCTACATTCTCAAGTGAAGTATTTTGAAATGAATGTCAAAAAGCTAGGTCATAGTTCACTTAATATAGGTCACATATTATCCTTCAAAGACTATCTTAAACCTTAGAATTAGGCTAGACCTTAATTTGATTCTGTTCATTACAATGAAATGAAAATTTCAGATCACTGAGAGGCAGAAGCCATAACAGAATATCATAAGCCCTTTATTTCCTAAAATATATAATCATAACAACATTCAAATAGTCCCTTGCTGTTTCTACTACTCCTCTTAGGCGGAATTCTTCAATATCTGATCACCTCCAGGCCTCCCACTAACGTAGCTGTCCAATGATGGAAAAACGCAAAGAAAATTGAAGCAACTCACAGCCAAGCTCTGTAAGGGAAAACAGATACTATTCCCCCAAAGGGGAGGTAGTCTAATTCCTTTTATTTTTGTCCTCTTGAGGCAGATATTATGTGCCCTAAGTATCCATCTAATTTAGCACTCAAGACACAGAAGAAAAAATTTATTCTATCATAATGCACGGAAAATAAGCCAGCACAATTGATAAACAAATACCTGTTCCTACTACAAAAATTGCAAACATAACATTTTTTATCCGTTGTTGTAGTATAGCGCCTATTCTTTAAGAAATAAAGCTTCTTGGATGGAGCTTACTTCCCATGAAAAGGACAAATTATTGCTTGATGATGTCAGAGGGTCTCATGTCCATTGGGCTTTTTCTAGGGATTCATTAAGAAAAAAAGTTATGAAAATGTTACCATAATATTAATCTTTCACTTATTCATCATCTTGGGAAACCCCGGTCAAAAGAACTTTCTGAGTTTACTTCACATATGTACTCCAGTTAGGAACATGACTGTAATAGCTGCCCTTCTTATTTTCTCTGGCAAAATACTATGCATGGCTGCTTATCTCTTTTTGTCATGTATATTATCCTTCATAGTATCTGACTGTATTTGGATATTCTCTTAAAACCTCAAATTTTAGTTTTCAAACCCTGGATTAGGCTGGTTAAATTTCAGAAACGTCATTAAATTCATTTCATCCTTCTGTGGGAGATCACCTCTCTAGGATAAACCAGAAACAAGTCCATATTTTCTCTGATTCAAATCTTTTCTGGAATAAATCTAAGAATTCACTGAGATCATGCCTAGAAGAAGAAATGAAAGTATTACCTATGTCTGTATATCCTTCAGCTCCCCACACAGGAGCCCAAAGTTACCAGAATAACATTCCTTTGTTCTCTCCATTGTTATTCGATGTAGTGAAAGTGAGTAATGATAAGATTAAATTTCTCATCACTACTCCTCAGAACATGGTTTAGGAAAACAATACGATTTGCACCCACCTTGTGCTCCATCTACACTACCCACCTGCACACTTCAACCAGGTCGTTGCCCACCACCATCCATCCCTTCCTCCTGGATGGATAATACAGGATTCCCCAAGCCAGCTGGGGGCATCCCAGGTGGCTCAGTGGTAAAGAATCTGCTTGCCAACGCAGGAGACTCAAGAGACTCAGGAGATGTGGGTTCGATCCCTGGGTTGGGAAGAGCCCCTGGAGGCGGGCATGGTAATCCACTCCAGTATTCTTGCCCAGAGAATCCCATGGACAGAGGAACTTGACAGGCTATAGTCCATGGGGTTGCAGAGTCAGGCATGACTGAAGTGACTTAGTACACAGGCATGCAAGCCAGCTGGGGATTGTATATTACTGAGGTGATTGTGCATGTTTTATGGATCTTGGGCTGTTGTTGCTGCTTTGGAAAGGCTGATTATAAGTGATGATGAACTATCAGAGTGGAAATACCCTCGTGCTCGTGCTTGGTCACTTCAGTCGTGTCTGACTCTTTGCGACCCCATGGACCATAGCCTGCCAGGCTCCTCTGTCTAGGCTATGAGATTCTCCGTGCAAGAATACTGGAGTGGGTTGAAAATACCCTGGAATATCTATAAATATGGAGCTGGAGGCTGTGTGAAAAGACAGAGATAAAGTTCTGAGAAGTATAAGCATAAACTCATGAGTTCAAGGCATGAGGAAGTATTAGATTGATGAGGGAAAGAGCAGATTCTGGGAATAGGAGGAGAGAAAAGGACTGGAAGAGAGACAGATCACCTGGAGAGATAGGATCATCACTAGAAAAATCTAGTGTAATTGCAGCCTAGAGAAGAGAGCACCTGTTAAAGAATTAGTCCATGTCAAATAAGACAATTTCCAAAAGGCCATTACATGTAGTAGTTGGGACACCATTATTGACTTTATATAAATTTCAGTGTTGACATTCACAAGTACTCACTTAACATTCTCTTCTGTGCAGACAAGTTGAAGGAAAAAGAAAGGTCATTTTCTATTCTTCCCATGAAAGAAAAAAATAACATTCCAAAGTTACCTGAATGAAGAAAGCTAAGCCAGAGCTGAGAAAACTGATTGAAAA
The DNA here is from genome assembly GCF_014754425.2 of Oryx dammah. NCBI lineage: Eukaryota > Metazoa > Chordata > Mammalia > Artiodactyla > Bovidae > Oryx > Oryx dammah. The sequence goes on along the minus strand of NW_024070188.1, from coordinate 21,127,776 downwards.
TTGGCTTTGATCTGTCTTCTCTAGGAAGTCCTCCCTGATATCCCCAGGGACACCCCAGTGCCTGTTCTCCAGGGCCCCTGAGCCATTTCCCACATTGCCCTGTACTCACTGATAGACTGGGCTGGACTCAGTATCCCAGAGTCAAAGCCTAGGGATCACCTCTCTCTTTGGGTCTAGCACAGTGTCCAATCCAGAGAAGAAAAACGAGTGAATGAAATGCCTGTGGACTGGCATGGGGAGAGAGGAGAGTGTCAGTGCCTGTTGGTAAATCCCAGTGTGTTTCACAAAAATCCTTTTTTAATCAGAATATATACATGTTGCCAGGATTATGACAGTTCAAATTATATAGGCTCTTTTATGAAAGATTTTCATTTGTATTAAAAAAAAAAACCTACACACATAAATAAGTGCCAAGACTGATCAGTCTATTTTTCCCTCTAACTGACAGCATTCACAGTCATTTTATTGTGTCAAATAATATTGTTTCCTCCTCCCTTTATCTTGCTTATGTCTGACCTTCCATTAAAAGTTGCTTAGAAACTGCTTAGCAAACAGTCAGGGTTGCTGCTCCCTCACATCTTCCTTTTGTGACTTCTCAGCTATTCTCTGGGTCCGTTCACTTTCCATAACCATTTTTCAGGCTTCTTTTCATCTTCTTTCAACAGACAAGACTAAAGCCCAACATTCTCCTTCCATTGAAAGGAAACATCCACAGCTTTGGAAGCTTTGCTGCATACAAGCAGCTTCCATACACCTGCCAGTTAGAGAGGAGTAGATTAGCAAAGCTTCCATTGGCTTTTAATTTTTATTAACAGCTTTTCACAGGGTGCTAAGCGAGTCATACATTAAAAAAAATGACAAAAATGTAAAATCCATGATGCTCAGTGAAATCAACTAGATCTGGTATATATGGAACAAGAGTCATGGAACTTATATGGAACAAGCTACCTTGCACAAACAGCATGGACTGAGTCAGACTCTCCTGAGAGCATGAGCCAAGCTAGAATCTTAAAACAGAATTCTACAATAAATACCCAAGGAATGGGGCTCTCTCCAGGACAGCAACAGCCAGAACAAATCACCCCCCTCTGCCATCCTCATCACAACACTTCTATCGGTATAACTGATTAAATTGAACTGTATACCAAGGATGACTCTAAAAAGGAAGATGACTCAGTACAACCTTCATTATATGCCTACTATGTTTAGATGTATTCTAGGGCTTCCCAGGTGGTGCTACTGTTCAAGAACCTGCCTGCCAATGTAGGAGATGTAAGAGATGTGGGTTCGATCCCTGGGTCGGGAAGATCCCTGGAGGAGGAAATGGCAACCCACTCCAGTATTCTTGCCTGGAGAATCCCATGGGGAGAACAGCCTGGCGAGCTACAGTCCATAGGGCCGCACAAAGTAGGACATAACTGAAGCGACTTAGCAGCAGAATGGTTAGATGATATTCTAGAGTCTAGACGGTGGGTTGCAATGGGAAAGGGGAAATAGAATAAGAAATAGGGACAGAGTCCTCCCCTGTTAAAAACTCACAATCATGGACAGGGAGGAGACTAGAGATACATTGCACAACTCTAAAATACTATTAAACTGTGCTGGCTCTGTAAACAAAGTATTGCAGGACCAATGGGAACAGCAGCATAAATTCTACCTGTAAAGGGAAGGGAAAGTGAAAGGGGCTACAGACAACTTCTGGAGATGAGGAATTCAAACTAATCTTGCATAAAGGGGATTCTAGTGGATGAAAGACATTGTGGAGACCTGAGAGGTGTGTATGGAAGAGCAGATGGGCAAGCCCACCATTTTTCCCTGTGAATGGACCATGAGAGTGATGATACATTCATCATCAGCTTTTGACCCCATCAGCTGAGCCAACTTTTCCCTTACCTGCTGCCTTCCTCCATTGTGGAATCTCAGAAAGTCACTTCATTTACATATATGTTGCTGATATTTCCTGACCCCAAAATCAGGACAGGTAATATGACTGTGATATTTTTTCAGATTTATGAGATTCTTTTTATGAAAATCTATAAGGATATAATTAAATAAGAACATGCTACAGTCTATCCCCATTGTGATAGTCACACTGTTAGTTGCATATTACTTGTTAGTTGCATTTTACTTATACTTGTTTCTCCTTTTCTTTCTTACTGATCTTAATTTTGCATAATTTGCAGTTTCATGCAATCTTTGAATCCTTTTTGAAAAGGGTGGAATAGAAATGAATAAAGAAGAAAAATTATATATCTAAAAGTATATATAAGTAATGAATCATGTTTATTGAAAATAACTACATTCAACTAAATCATATTTGCCTAGGAAAACTGAAGAGATATAATTCCTGATTTAAGCCCAGCTGTTGAGAAATTTTTAAATACAAGCACCTCACATTCTTGATGCCAGCTATTATTACTCTAATATAAGCAAAACTGAAAATTTAAGGTTAAAAGTTGACTCCTCACGGCTACAACTTCAGCTTTCCACCACACATGATAGAACTTTAAAGAAGGAGGTAATCATGAGAACGGTGATCTGAAAAGAGTAATTTTCAACAAACTGTCTGAGAATACGAGGTTTTTCAGAGTGAGTTCTGAAAAGTCCTGTTATTTTTGCTCTGGACACATTACTCCATAGAAACCAAGCCTAGGGGGCCAGTATTCCAGTATTTTCACCACATATTAATGTTCTACCAATTTATCAAATCCAAGCTAATATTTGACATTTATCTTTCTAAAATTGAAAACAAAAATTATATAAGTTTGGATGAACACAGCATTTCAAAAGCATAGATTTTCCAAAATCTATTGTTTTCAAACTTTTTTTGTTTAAAGTCCTACTTGTTCTGCATTAACACACAATGCATTTGCCTCTCAAATCCTTCTCTCCATTTTTTATTGGCCTATATTCAGGATAGTCACATATTAAGAAACTGGATCTCACCATAATTTTCAGAATAAGAAGTGGAAGAGGTTTTCCATGCAGAACTACCCTGTGTATTACCAGTGCATTCAGTTTTTTTCACTTTCTTGTTGAAAAAGAGAAGGGAATGGCCATTCATTAAGCACCTACCACATGGCAGGTGTTTTGCTGAGTGCTTTGTATACATTATCTCTCTTAATCCTCATAGTAACCCTATGAGGAAGGCAGTGTTATCCCCATTTTATAGCTCAGGAAACCCAAGCTCAGGGGGGATAAGTAACTTGCCCTGGGTCACCCAACCACTGGATGGATTATGACCTTGGGTCTAACTGCAAAGCACCGAATCCTTCCACAAAACATGTCATCTCCCACTTGCAAACACTTCGCAAGACATTTTCTATTTTCACTCTGCTATTTTAGCCTTGTTCATAGATTTCCATTTTGAATTATATATATCTTCAATCAGGATCCTTTTTGGTGTTTCACATTTTTAAACTTTATTCTTAAGTCACTTTTATCCCTGGGAAGACAATTTTCTTTCCTTATGGAAAATTTTAGACCATATTGTCACTATGAAAATATCTTGGATCTAATTTAAATTGCTATTAATTGCAACTAGCATTAGCGTGAAATTTAAGAAAAAAAATCATACAGCAACAATTGACCAAATGGTGAGATTTTCCCCTTTATTTTCCATTTTTCCTTTTCTGGGTATCTGTTCCTGCAGAACAAATTACTCTAAAACTTAGCACTAGAAAACAACATCCATTTTATTATATCTCATTATTTTTGTGGGTCAGGAATTTGAGTAGGTCTTGCTTAGCCAGTCCATTTTTATGCCCCACGTGGCTTTGACTGAAGTCGCTGGGCAGGATTCAGTTGGCTGACTGGCTGAGCCCGAGGCTCCAGGGCAGCTTCCCTCTGCCTGGGTCCAGGTGGGATGGCTGGAGGGCAGGGCTAGGTTGGAACTGTCAACTGATGCATCATACACTAGCCTCTCAAACATGGATGTCTCAGTATCATCAGACATTTTTTTCCTTTGGCTGCATGGTAGCATGCAGGATTTTAGTTCCCTGACCAGGGATCAACCTTGTTCTCCCTGCAGTGGAAGCATGGAGCCCTAACCACTAGACTGCCAGGGAATTCCCAGGGTCATCAGACTTTTAAGAAGGTGACTCAGATCTTTCCGAGAGTGCTGAAGGAGACAGAAAATGGAAGCCACTGATATTTCAAGGCCCAAGCCTGGAAACTGGCACAGTATTACTTCCACCATATTCTACTGTTCAACAGTCACACACTCATCCCAGATTGGATGGAAGGAGAGATTTTTAATGGGAGTGCCATCAAAGATTTTGTGGATTTGTGACAACCTTATCACAACCTCTTTTGATGCACAAAACATCGACTTCAAGAGTCTGCTAATACAGTACAGACTTTAAAATCATTCATTGATAGGAATTTGCAAGAGCTTTATTGGAGGTATTTTTATGAAAGATATCCAGGCTTCCCTGGTGGCTCAGTGGTAAAGAACTCACCTGCCAATACAGGAGATGTGGGTTTGACCCATGGGTCAGAAAGATCCCCTGTAGAAGGAAGTGGCAACCCATTCCAGTATTCTTGCCTGGGAAATCCCATGGATAGAGGAGCCTGATGGGCTATACACTCCATGGGGTCACAAAAGAGTCAGACATGACTTAGCAACTAAGCATGCATGCACACGTGAAAGATATTCAAATAATAAAAAAATACAAATTTTTAAATTAAAAAAAAAATCAGCCAGTTCTTATTCAGCATAAAGACATCTGGAAAAACACATGAGAATAAAAATATTCTCCAACTTCCAAATCCAGTGCAGTTTGAGGAAACAATAAATAAAGGTTCTGAGTCTCATTAAATACCATAACTCTGGTCTAACTATTTGTTTCTGTTCTATTTGTCTAATCTACAAGGTTATTTACAAACCAAATATTAGCCTGGTACGGGTCTATATGTAGAGTTGGCAAAAGTTCTATTTAGATAAGAAACATAAGGCTGATTTTTAAAATCTGTTGCTACTATGGCAGAAGCTGCTGGCTTTGTACAAAGGTCTTTGCCACTTCTTCCATCACAATAGGCTTGGCGGGCATGTAAGGGATTGGCAGGCTGATAGCCTGTTTTGTAAATAAAGGTTTTTTTTTTAATTTTTATTTTTACTTTATTTTACTTTACAATACTGTATTGGTTTTGCCATACATTGACATGAATCCGCCACGGGTGTACATGAGTTCCCAATCCTGAGTAAATAAAGTTTTATTAAAACACAACCATATCCATTCTTTTCATTTTGCCTATGACTGCTTTCAAGCTACAACAGCAAAACTACTCTGGCCAATAAAGCCTAAAATATTTACTATCTGACCCTTAGGAAAAGTTTGACTACTGTTCTAGGTCATGTTTCCCAGCCTCCTTTATAGTTAAGATAGTGTACTTAGCCACTCAGTCATGTCTGACTCTTTGCAACCCTTTGGACTGTAGCTCACCAGGCTCCTCTGTCCATAGGATTTCCCAGGCAAGAATATTGGAGTGGGTTGCCATTTCCTTCTCCAGTGGATCTTCCCGACCCAGGGATCAAACCTGTGTCTCCTATGTCTCCTGCACTGCAGGCAAATTCTTTACCTGCTGAGCCATTGGAGAAGCTTAGCCATGGTCTAAAGCTTTGCTAGTGAATGGAAGTCATGTGCCACGTAGGACTGGCTTCTTGGGACAATAAAGAGCTGTTCTTTTGCCAGCTGCACCCTACTGTAACAATCACTTAGTTTTGACTAATGCAAACAGTGCCTTAAGGGATAGCAGAATATAAAAGGCATAGGACCGAGGTGGCTGAATGACCATGGAAAGATCCACCAAGTTGGGTCACCTTCCTTGGATTCTCACATGCAAGGTAAACAAACTATCAACATTATACTACTAGAACAGTGGTAGTTTCTTTATTAAGGCAATCAAGTTTTATTCTAAGATAGCTTCACAATTTGAACTGCCAATAAAATATATAAACTAACACAAGTTGATCAAAACACTAATCATTAATCGCAGAACAAAAATCCCTATCCAATTCATTATTTTTATATTTCAAATAGGTGAAGTTGGGAGTTTAGGTCTTCAGGAAATGATCTATGGAGTGAAAGAAAAGCATAAAAACAAAAATTGTGATTAAATGTTACTCTGAAGCCCCTACTTATAAAATGCAAAAGAGCTTTTTCTTATACTTAGTTGCATTTCATAGAGGCTTTTACATATCAGATTCACACCCTGTTCTAACAGAGACCCTTCCAGTTACTCTGTGGATATAGGCAGAACAGAAATCCAAGGGGAATCTGCATACGATTATGCGACCCCATCAGCTTCAACCTCTTTGCATTTAACTTCTGTGTTCTTTCCATCTTTTCACACAAGATAAGTGATCTGTCCAATCCATAGATAATTAGAATGATTTTGACACAGGAAATAAGTAATATTTTGATCATTTGCGTAAGTAACATTGATGATCTATCTAACTATCCCTAGAGGCTGAAGTCAAAAAGTCATCTTCAAATGGTTGCTAAGATATCGAACATCCCATGTTCCTTTAAATTGTTTACTTATAACAATTTAATACATAAATTGCCCCTCTGTTTCCCATTCCTGGTTTGATGCATTGTTCTTGCAGGGGTGGCGGTTAAAAAAAACAGAGGGATAAACATATAAAAGGATCCTAAGAACCCTACCATCAAATTCAAATGGTTAAACAGTAATTAGAGATACATATGGAGCTCAGAAGCCTTAGTGGGTACGTCAGGAAGAGCCAAGACCTCCTTATAGTCTGTAGACTTTATTCTTTACGCCTTTATTGTTAGACTTATACACCGTTTCCTTGAATGCCAAATTTAGTCCTCCTTCCTAATTAAAGATCTTTTCAAGCCCTTTTCAGAAGCCATTGGATTTTGATTAGCCCACAAAGGAAGGTTTTCTCTCCTGGGCACATAGTTCTCTGTCTCCATAGCAGTTAATTGAGTAGCAGAATAATGGTTTTCTTACAAGGAGGCTTACAGGCTACATAGAGAAGTTGATGCCTCTTTAGTCTCTGGGAACTGCAGTGACATTCACTAACGCTTGGTAAATTTAAGCCCAGGATGAGAGACCAAATTGATGTATTTGGACATATCTCAGTCTGATGTTTCCTGAGCAGCTGGGTCCGTGAAAAGATACGTACCCTGGCTCAAGGCTTCGGCTTTCATCCTAGATGAATTTTTCATTATGCCCCTACTAATAGAGAAGAAACCAGAAATAGTGACTTCTTTGAAAAATTCAATAAATTCTATTTTTACAGACCGAACTTTCCTGTGTAAAGCACAGAACCTACAATGATGTTTAAGTTCTCAGAAAAAATTAGTGTGTATGCATACTTGTGTGTATATGTGCGTGTACATCCCTCTCCTTTCCCAAATACCGCTTAATCCATGGCTTATTATTTGTCTATGTTTCAAGCAGAAGGAATGGAAATTCAATAGCTCCTTCTTTTATTTTTTTTTAATTTATTTTTTATTTTACTTTACAGTTCTGTATTGGTTTTGCCATACATTGACATGAATCCACCAATTGTTGTCTACTCTACCTGGTAAGAAAGTAGGAGATGACTTAATCCAGGATCTAGTGGCCACAAATATTTGTATGACTATATGCTCTCTTAATATCATAGTCATCCAAACATTTGTGTCCACTAGATCACAGGAATTAAAGATGTCCACTATCTTAGATGCATACTTTAGACAATATGAGATGTCTCCAGCTTAGCACCACAGCCAAACTCTTCTCTGCCTCTTTATATATCCACAGTGCTGGCTTAGTCACTAAATCATGTCTAATTCTTGCAACCCATGGATTGAAGCCTGCCAGGCTTCACTGTCCATGGGATTTTCCAGGCAGGGATACTGGAATGGGTTGCCATTTTATTCTCCAGGGGATCTTCCCAACCCAGAAATCAAACCCAGGTCTTCTGCACTGCAGGTGGACTCCTGCACTGCAGGTGAATTCTTTCCTGACTGAGTCACAAGGGAAGTCACTTATATCTATAGTTGTATCCGTATCTATAGCTAGCTGTACCTATGTATTCTATCTCTGTGTCCTCCTTAAACAACACTATAGAACAATACAAAGGATTTATAAATTAGTTTGCAAATGGGAAAAGAGACAAAAATATTTAAGAAGTGCCAATAACATATGAAAGATGGAAAATAAGTGGACAAGTGGGCATTGTCTTATAGTTAAGGAAGCCTAACTGAAATGCTAAGGGTGAAATGCAGACAAAACACAAGTCCAAGAAAAGTTCAGGGCTTGGAGCTGGGGAAGGCAATATATGTGAGGGTGGGGTTGAAACGAGAATTTTGTTAATTATTTGTATCAGTAGAATTTGCCTCGACCTCTTTGTTTGCCAATCACACATCTGAGTATCTGTCTTTCTCCACTTCTGCAAGAGAAGGAATTTTATTTTTTAGACTCCAAACAAGTAGCTACTTGCACTCACATCTTTGTCTCAAGGTCTGCTTTTATAAGAACCCACCTAAGATATCAGCACTTTACCCGCCGAAGGAAAATATTTATTCCTTTGTTGATTTCTAATTTACACCTTATACTGACCCTTGTGCATTCAAATTTTATGTCTGAATTTAGTGAGATGAACAAGTTAGCTAGAAGAGGTGAATAAGTCTACATCTCTGTAAATCCATTAGGAGATGTAAACAGGCATGGAAATAGGAAGGAAAAATCCTTTGAAAGGAGAAGTGGGAAATTCATGCCCCTGCACTGGGAAGATTTTCTTGGACCCCTTCATCAGGGTAGGCTGAATCCCTTCTCATTGACAGAAGCAAAAGTCTAATTGCCTAGAAGCCAAGACTGGAGGCCTTTGAGATGTTGCAGTGTACGGATGGTGTCTTCCTGCTGTTGCAGCTTTGAAGATGTGTGAGATATAGCCTCTATGAGCTAAGCATCTGTCAGATAGTGTATGACCAATTCCTTATTTTGCTTCAGAAAAGTGGGCAGGTCATCAAGGAAAAAGTGAAATTTGAGAAGGTCTAAAAGCAGGAGTAGACTTTATTTTGAGGGGCTCCAAAATCACTGCAGATGGTGACTGCAGCCATGAAATTAAAAGATGCTTACTCCTTGGAAGAAAAGTTATGACCAACCTAGATAGCATATTCAAAAGCAGAGACATTACTTTGCCAACTAAGGTCCGTCTAGTCAAGGCTATGGTTTTTCCTGTGGTCATGTATGGATGTGAGAGTTGGACTGTGAAGAAGGGTGAGCGCCGAACAATTGATGCTTTTGAACTGTGGAGTTGGAGAAGACTCTTGAGAGTCCCTTGGACTGCAAGGAGATCCAACCAGTCCATTCTGAAGGAGATCAGCCCTGGGATTTCTTTGGAAGGAATGATGCTAAAGCTGAAGCTCCAGTACTTTGGCCACGTCATGCGAAGAGTTGACTCATTGGAAAAGACTCTGATGCTGGGAGGGATTGGGGGCAGGAGGAGAAGGGGACGACAGAGGATGAGATGGCTGGATGGCATCACGGACTCAATGGACGTGAGTCTGAGTGAACTCCAGGAGTTGGTGATGGACAGGGAGGCCTGGCGTGCTGTGATTCATGGGGTCGCAAAGAGTCGGACACAACTGAGTGACTGAACTGAACTGAACTGAACTGAATGTTGAAAGAGAACACAATATTCTGAGAGTTACAGATATCACAAAATCATTGCAGTTGCTAGATGCTGTATGGTTGAAAACAAGACATGTCCTATTTTATCCAACCAGTATCCATTCCTACATCCTCTCATTCCTATTTTAATTTGAGAAATCACTCACCCCCATTTTGTCTCATGGAGAAGGAAATGGCAACCCACTCGTGTTCTTGCCTGGAGAATCCCAGGGATGGGGGAGCCTGGTGGGCTGCCGTCTATGGGGTCGCACAGAGTCGGACACAATTGAAGCGACTTAGCAGCAGCAGCAGCATTTTGTGTCATCACAGTGGAATAATAATCATAGTGGATTATTTGCCATCCCAAACAAAAGGGGGTCCTGGTTCCTACCTTGGCCAGTTCCTACCATCACAAAACAGCACAGTAGAAATAAGACCTAATCTTGACCAGTCAATAATCACAGTCATTCATGAATATTCTGAAACAAAGCCTTGTACATTTTTTCAATCAATCAACCCTTCTCTTATTGAGAAATAAATCCTAGCTCACAGCAGGCCTGTTGTGGAGACTGAATACCTGGACAGAGGACACAAAGCAATCGTGACAGTCAACATATTAATCGTGAGTTAGGGGTTTGCTAGTTCACCATCACTGCATTGTTTTGTCATTAATGCTTTTAACTGACCTGTACAATGAGGACCTTCCTGTGAGTTTCAGCATAGTTAGTGCTGGCACAATAACTTACACTCAAAAGACACTCAATAAATATTAATCAAATTGAATGTATAAAATTTTATAAACTTGAATAAATGCTAAATGGATTACTAATATCCTTTATAAACAAATATAGAGGCAATGCCATCCCCTCTGACTTTTAAATTAAATCTTTTGTAACTGGACTTTCTGTAACAGTTGCTAAACTTCGAAGGATCCACCAATTTTGAGCATTTATTATGTCTCAAGAAAAGTGCAAAGTCCCAAAGAATAGTAAGATATTCAACCTGAATTTAATGATGATTTAGACCTGCTTAATAGTTAATGTTTCAAGTTTAAATCATGTGTTACAGAGAAAAAGGCTGGAATCAAGGAAGAATGTTGTTTAGTCCATTGACCTTGAGTAGAATTTCCCAATTTCATACCAAGGATATAGTGGTATTGACTTGAGTTAGAAATGCCTGAGACAGCTTTCTTGCACATTTTCCATTAATACAAGGTTACTAAGCAACATCTTCACATAAAACAAAGTACGTGGGATCAGAATGTGACCACAACTCCTGGCAAAGACTGTGATATGTAATAATGATAAGTTGTGCTTTTCACTGATGTTATACAATACGAGAATTTTCTTCTTAAGGCATTTCAAGGTGATACTACCTCTGTATGTCTAAATCAGTTGATTCATCTCTGAAATACATCTATTCTGGCACTGAAATATCTCTCAATAGTCTCTCAATATATAACATAGTTAAGTAGTGAAAAACTAAGGAGTCTATAGAGACAGGAGGAAGGTAGAAAAAAGAAATAAGTGAATGCTGAGGATGACTTTGTTCCAAGCCTGGTGAAAAGACTGCATGTTAATTATTTCACATAGTTCTCAAAAAATACTATGCAGTAGGTATTATTATCCCAGTTTTATAGCCTAGAGAAAATAGTGATCAAATAGGATTCACTAAACTGGAGTTTATAATATGCCATTGGAGAAAAGCATCATCTCCTCTTTACTATATTTCAATCTATAAAATATAATTATTTTATGTATTTCTTAAACATTACTATAGATTGATTTCCTCATTGTTTACACTCATGTATCCACAACCTATGGTAGTGCCTTCCAACAGTGACTCTGACCTTGGCCAGAGAAACCTACTGATTCAGTGTGATCCCTATCAAAATGCCAATGGCATTTTTTTTTCACAGAATTAAAACAAAAAACTTTTAAATGTGTATGGAGCTACAAAATACCTTGAATATCCAAATTGATCTTAAAAAAGAACAAAGTTGAAGACATCATACTCCCTTTTTGCAAACTATACTGCAAAAATACAGTAATCAAAATAGTATGGTACTGGCTCAAAGGCTGAAACATAGACCAATGGTACAGAATACAAAACCCAGAAAAAAAAAAAAAAACCTATGCTTTTGTGGCCAATCAGTCTCTACAAAGGAGGCAAGAGTATACAACGGGGGAAAGACAGTCTTTTAATAAATGTTGTTGGGAAAATTAGATAGCTATATACAAAAAATAAAACTGAACCATTTTCTTAAACCATGTGTAAAACTAGAATCAAAATAGATTAAGGACTTAAATCTAAGAACTGAAACCATAAAACTCATAGAAAAAAAACATGGGTAGTAAACTTTGACATCAGTATTAACAGTATTTTTTTTATCTGTTTCCTCAAGGAAGGGCATCAAAAGCAAAAATAAAAAACTGGACAACATCAAACTAAGATGCATTTGCACAGTGAAGGAAATCGTCAACAAAATGAAAAGGCCATCTATTGAATGGGAGAAAGTATCTGCAATGATATATCTGATAAAAGGTTAATATTTAAATTATATAAAGAGTTTACACAATTCAATACCACAAAAAAATGAAATATTCAAATTTTAAAATGGTCAAAGGCCTAAACAGACATTTTTTCCAAAGAAGGTATTTAAATGGCCAACAGGCACAAGAAAAGGTGCTCAACATCACTGATCATAAGGGAAATGTAAACCAAAACCACCGTGTGATACCACATCACACCTATCAGAATAACCATCATTAAAAAAACACAACAAATAGCAAGTGTTTGTGAGAATGTAGAGAAAAGGGAACCCTCATAAACTGTTAATGGGAATGTAAATTGGTGCAACTAAAAAGGAAAACAAAATGGAGCTTCATCAAAAAATTAAGAATAAAACTACCCTGCATGCCAATGCTGGAGACTTAAGAGACACAGTTTTGATCTCTGGGTTGGGAAGATCCTTTGGAGAAGGAAATGGCAATCCACTCCAGTATTCTTGCCTGGAGAATCCCATGGACAGAGGAGCCTAGCGGGCTACAGTCCATAAGGCAACAAAGAGTTGGACATGACTGAAGCGACTTCACATGCATTCATGCACCATATGGTCCAGCAATTCCACTTCTGGGTAGTTAACCGAAGAAAACAAAAACACTAATTTGAAAAGATATATGTATCTCTAAGCTTATCGCAGTATTATTTACAGTTGCCAGATATGGAAGCAACCTAAATGGCCACTGATAGATAAAAAGATAAAGAAGGTGTGCTATATATTAATACATGCAATGGAACATTGCTTGGCCATAAACATGAATAAAATCTTGTTTTTTGTGACAACATGGATGGATCTAGAGGGTATTATGCTAAGTGAATAAGTCAGGCAGAGAAAGACAACTACTGTATGATCTGACTTATAGGTATAATCTAGAAAACAAAACAAATAAACAAAACAGAATCAGACTTACAGATACAGACAGGCGCAAACTGGTAATTGCCACTGGTAAGAGGTATGGGTTGGGGAGTGAACAAAATAGGAGGAGCTGTTTAAGAAGTACAAACTTCCAGGTATAAAATAAACAAATCACAGGAATATAATATACAGCATAAGAAATATAGGCAAAAGCATTGCCATAATTTTGTTTAGTAACAGATGGTTACTAGGCTTGTGGTGCTGATCGTTTCCTAATGTACCTGACTGCCAGACCACTAAGCTGTACACTTGGAACTAACATCATATTGTACATCAACTATACTTCAATTTTTGAAAATACATCCCCAGCTTCTCTTTTGTAATTCAAGATTTCCATTTGCATTATACACACTTCTGTCAGATTGTTCTGCTCTCTATAAAGACATATGAAGTTTTCTCCAGGGTTTTTGTAAAGTGCCCTTGCTTCCTGAGGCAAGCCCTGCCCGAAAAGTCTTAAAGACTCCTCACTGCAACCCGGACAGCCTTGCCTTGAGTCAAACAGAAGTTAGTGGTCATGGATCCTGCCTCGGAAGTGAGATGGTGTCCGTGAACATATATCTCTCAGCTAACTGATCGGCTTTTTTCAGTTACCTTGGGTGGCCTGTTAAAAGTTCTCTCAAAAAAACTTATTTCATCGAGGAACTACAATCCAACCTGTCATCAGAGAACTTGTCAGAGACTTTTACAGAGATTTTGAGGATCCTGTGGCCCCTGAAATGAAGAATTAAGGAACAGAAGATGGGAAGCCTATATCAGGCAATCCAAAATTCAAGTGTGGTAAGGCAGGGACCATAAATGAGTGAACTGGGTAGAGGCTTGGGGCAAACTGGAGTGCACACACCCAACTAGAGGGGGAAACTGCTGCCCAGCCCAGCAGATTACAGGCAGGTAGAAGTTCTGGTGGCCAGATATTCCAATTTTTTTGGAGATAAATGAAAATTTTTGTGTAAGAAATAATCCCAATTTTTAGTGATGGAAATTAATTCCATTGTTAAGCATGCTGTTGCGGCTAAGTCGCTTCAGACATGTCCAACTCTTTGGGAAGGTATGGACTGTAGCCCACCTGGTGCCTCTATCCATGGGATTCTCCAGGCAAGAATACTGGAGTAGGATGCCATGCCTTCCTCCAGGGGATCTTTCCAACCCTGGGATCAGACCCACGTCTCTTTTATGTCCCCTGCATTGGCAGGCAGGTTCTTTACTGCTAGCGCCACCGTGTGCCAATTAGAACATTAGACAAGGAGGAAAGGAAGCCATCATATGTACAAGATACCCACGATAATAAAAGACCCCCGAGATTACAAGAGTCAAGACCCTCCCAGTTGAAAAGAGAAGCATCCTGGAGAGGAGTACTTGAAGAAACGAGAGTCCCAGAGTGTTAGCTGGAGACTTGAAACGCTATAGGAGAGAACTGTGCAACAGACTGCAGTGATAGATGAAACTCTCCAGATTGGCACCATGTAATATAGTCACCTCTAGCCACACGTGGTTATTGAGCCCTTGAAACATAGCTAGTGTGTCTGAGAAACTGAATTTTAAGTTTTAAGTAATGTCAATGTAAATAGCCACAGGTGGGTAGTGGCTACTATACTGGACAGCGCAGCTACGGAAGCTCCAAATGAGTGATTTCCGACTTTAGCAAGCATCAGAATCCCCTGGACTTAAGCAAGCATCAGCATCCCCTGGACTTTAGCAAGCATCAGCATCCCCTGGACTTTAGCAAGCATCAGAATCCCCGGGAAGTTCTGTTAAAACACAGATCAGATCACTTGATCTCTTCCTCCACTCAGAGTTTCAGATTCAGTGGGAATGCGGTGAGGGTTCCAGACTTTGCACTTAAAACAAGTTCGCAGATGATCCTGAGACTGCTGGTCGATACACTGAGAGCACTAAACTGTCACCCAGCTTTCAGATTCCCAGAACAGAGTGTTGTCCCAGAGAGAAACACTGATTATATAATTATTAGTTTAAACACACACACACACACTGGGTGGTCAGTAGATGAAATTGCTTCTACCACACTAGAGAAACAGGGCAGGTGGAGCTCATCAAGGCCATGAACGATTTTGCTCTGTCTTGGAGAAGATGAGGTCTGCTTCTAAATCAGAACATACAGCATGTCTGCCTGTGTGGCCCTAAGCCTTGGTTCCACTCTAGCAGGGGGCAAAAGAGAAAATCCTCTAACATCAAGACCAAACTAGACACCTGGTAAAACCCATATGTCAGAAAACTTGATTAATTTTTTCCTTGCTAAGCGTAGCATCAGCAAAGCGCCTGATTTATCCTAGGAATGAACTATTAAATATCACTGCAGGTCAACTGCAGCTTCCATCCCTGGAAAACACATATTTCAGGTGCGGGGTGGGGGTGGGGAAAAGAGTCCCTTAACCCTCCTTCTAACCTTTTTCTTCATTTAAAAAGGCAAAAATAACCGAGATTTGCTGTTGTAATACAACTAAGGAATTTCAAAGACATGACCTTTATGTTTTAGTCCTAATATTATAAATAAACTTATTCTAGGTAGAAGAAGAACACCTGACAGGTCGGTGGGGGTTGGGGAAGTGGAGAGGTCTTTCAGACTGCCTCCACAGGTCTTGGTCAGTGCAGCTCTAATCATAACATTCTATTACATTAATAATCCAGTTGGAAGAGTTAGGCTGTTTGCCATGTGTGGAATACCAAAAAAAAAAAAAAATCTGTTTTTTGATGTGTTCATGTATCTACACTTTTCCTCCCACACTGACTCTGGGATTTGCCATATGATTTGCTTCAGCCAGTTCAGTTCAGTTCATTTCTGTTCATTTCAGTTGCTCAGTTGTGTCCGACTCTTTCTGACCCCACAGAGTGCAGCACACCAGGCCTCCCTGTCCATCACCAACTCCCAGAGTTCACTCAAACTCATGTCCATTGGGTCGGTGATGCCATCCAACCATCTCATCCTCTGTCATCCCCTTCTCCTCTTGCCTTCAATCTTTCCCAGCATCAGGGTCTTTTCAAATGAGTCAGTTCTTCACATCAGGTGGCCAAAATATTGGAGTTTCAGCTTTAGCATCAGTCCTTCCAATGAATATTCAGGACTGATTTCCTTTAGGATGGACTGGTTGGATCTTCTTGCAATTGGGCAGTAGCAAATTGACATAAGCAGAGACTTTATAAAGCTTTTGCACATTTATTGCACATCTACTGTCTTTATATTCCTAAACTTTCACGATGATTATATGCTCAAGTATGTTTGCAATACATGGAACAAAGTCAGATCTGCTCAGCTGTCCTAACTAAAGCCCTAGATATATGAGACAATTGGCCAAGATTAAGAGTGCTGTCTAGTGAACCTGCTATTGATCATGGATTCCTGAATGAGTTCAGTTGACTGCAGCTCAGACTAGGAAAACTGACCATCAGAACTGTGGACCCATGAGAAAAATAAATGATTTTGTTAAGTCATTAAGCTTTGGGGGTGATTTGTTACACTGCTAGAGCTAACTGATATATCATGCTTCCTTATAGGTGCATCAGTTACCTGGTATATTTAGGAAAAATTATGTGGAAAGGTATTCATTATATATATTTACATTTTTGGCTGTTCTTATGTCTACTTCAAGCTTTTATTATGAAATCTATGGGAGGAGAAATTTTAAAGGAGGAAATTTAAATCCTTATTCCATTCAGAAATCAGAATGTCATTGGTCTCAGCAAATCCAGTACGTTTTTTAAACAAAATGAGGATGCTGAATGGGAGTATATTTTTACCACATGATCACAGACCTAATTATTACCCTAAAAGGAAAAAACCCTCCCTTTCAGATGCATCCTCCCATCCCCTTAGCCTACTGACCATCCCATTTCCTTTTACAACTTCTACTGAGTTTCCAGCACAAATTGGACAAATTGTCCACCAGCCTCAGGCAGGGGGCTTGATAGTGTCTTAACAGAACCCCTGCTGATGTGCATCTCTGTTCTCTACTCAGCTGTCCCATCCTGCAGCTACAGTTCTAAAGTTACAGGACAGTTTCTAACTTTGTGCCTGTCCCAAGGCATCAGGACCAAGGCACATGATTTGTAATTTATGAGGACACCCACAGAGCTGTCACTTGTAAGGCAGGTGTGGAGAAAATGGCAAGCAGCTCTAGGAAAGAAAAGGACTCTGATCTCACCCCTGAATAATGGTGGCTAACCTAGCCATGGATAGAAAGCGTTGACATAAGCGAGCTTTAAAAATAAAGCGATGGCTCATCTTGCTAAAGGCACTCTCTGTCTCTACACAGTTGAATATAACATAATTCAAGCAATCTGTGAAAAAAACAAGTTGGAGTATTTATTCTGAGGCTGCTTGCCTGTTTTTGAACTGTGCTTTGCAATCTAAACTGTCAACTTCGGGTATCCTGGAGATAAACAGGCGATTCAAAATTCAAATTAAATAACCCCAGGAGGCAATTGATGATGATTTTCAAATCTCCCTAAAAGAAATGATACAAAATGGAAACCTAAGCAAGTTAACTTGAGCTAGATGAAATGGAATTAAAAATATATTTTTAATTAAAACAATATTTTTAACTGAATAAACTGTGAGCCTGTATGTTAGCTGCTCATATTTTCATGTCCGCTAACTGAGTTTGGTCTCATTACAGCTTATTCCACATTCCAATTTATGGTAATATTCTGGATACTAATACAAGGTGACTTAATCTTAACTTGATTTATACGGCAATGGTGGAAATCTATTTATAAGTAAAAGCAGAGTGAAAGTCTCAAGGCATTTCCCAAGCGCCACAAGGCGCACGTTGCAATTCTGGATGGAAAGAGTATCAGCTAGGAAGCAATCTGAGCTGTGAACCCAAATGACGTCATGATGAAAAGGCTCCAAGATTTTAAAAATATTGCTTACTGATAGGCAGCTCAACTTTCCATCTTGGGTCTGAAAGCTCCAGCGCGATGTCTGTGTTACAATGTAAGTCTGGGCAACTTCACACAACGTGAAAACCACAATGAACACAGGACTCAAATATCAAGCTGATTGTTGGTTGCAACTGGAGCTTTCACACTGGTGAAACCAGAAGATTTTCCTCCCTTTGGTGAAGACAGATTGAATTGGAAGATATTTCCCATTTCCAGTTCTTAGTTTCTTCCTGCTAGACATAACTTGCATGCTGGTAGTAACAAGTCACATTCTTCTAACAGATTTTTATATGTTGCCAATTAATAAACAGTCAGCAAACCCACTCAATGACATAAGCCATTGTGTCCTGCACCCTCTCACCTCTATTATAACTGATGAGGCTGAAAAGAACAGTTAAGGAGGTTTTGGACAACCCCAAGCCACTTTTTTGGCTCCTAGCCTGGAAAAACTCCTGACAGAAAGCTTGTCTGGTGCCCTTGGCGGAGACCCACAAGATCTAGTAAAATGCCAAAGAGGAGACAGTATGACATCAAGAGGGAAACATGCTTAAGGCAAAAGGCCTAGGCCTGGCCAAAGTCTACTTGGGAAATTATTATCATTGGCTTGTGGGATGACTGCAATGCCAGTATAAAAACACGGACACTGCATTCTTTGGTCGAATTTTGTTTGGTGGTTTCATACCAAATTTAGTTCCTATTTTTAATGAGTGGAAAATAGAGTCTTGGTGGAAGTCCAGGGTTATCTGTCAGCTGGCCTTTTCCTTCTGTCCAGAATCCTAGCAATCAACAATATATATATATATTAGTTTGGGTTTCACATCAGCAAGGTCCCAGTCACTTCCAGCTTGCCCCTTCAGCTATATCACAGAAGATATTCTCATAGGAAGACAAAGGGTTCACAAGCTTAAAGAAAAGTTATACTAAAATAACTGGGGGTCACCAAATATTTCACATCCAATCCCAGCTCAGCTACTGTGCCCACCATCTAGATCTTTGTTGGAAGGTCCTCTGAAATTAAATTCCTCCACTGCTGCTCCCCTCTCCCACCGAGCTATACCATCCCACAAACCGGGCCAAGTCTGGAAGCGTGGCATGCTAAGGGGGAAGTGAGGAGGGGAGGTTTGTCCAGAGCACTCAGCTGCTAGAAAAATCTCCAAAGAGCCATGGGCAAGCAAGCATCTGAGAAAGCTCTGAGTTTTATCAGATGCATGTATGTGAGCAATCATCAAGAAGTGTCAGCTCACGGGCATGAAGAAAGAGTCAAGTATATACAGAGAGATCAGCTCAGTGCTCTGTGATGACCTACAGGGGTGGGATGGTCGGGGTGGGAGGGAGGCTCATGAGAGAGGAGATATACATATACATATAGCTGACTCACTGCATTTTACTGCAGACACTAACACAGCATTATAAAGCAACTATACTAAATTTAAAAAAGAAAGAAAGAGAGTAGAAGATGGGTGGGGAAAGCCCTAAGCTTGGACCAAGACCTAAGATCTCTGGGGTCCACCTGCAAGATCACTTCAGGTTAAACATAAAGGAACACAATAAAAACTGCTCATTATTTTCTTCCCTTTTACAGGAATGATAAGGAAACAGCTCAGGTTTCTTGATTTGTTGAGGAAAGGAGCTGTGAAAGTGAAACTCGCTCAGCCATGTCCGACTCTTCGTGACCCCATGGAACTATACAGTCCATGGAATTCTCTAGGCCAGAATACTGGAGTGGGTAGCCTTTCCCTTCTCCAAGGGATCTTCCCAACCCAGGAAACGAGCTAGAGACAAACAATTTTAGGCTTCTGGGCTTTCAAACACAGATATGAATCTAGCCTTGGCCACTTAATGCTGGGCAAGTTTGGGCAAATGGCTTAATCTCTCTGAGCCTCATTTTCCTCATCTGCAAATAGGGAAAAGAATGCATACTGGGTGGTATTGTTATAAAGATGAATGGAAATAACATATGTGAGGCACTAGCACAATGGTAGTCTATTTTTATCACACAGATTCACGATTATTGCTGGCAGCAAGCAGCCCCTTAGCATTGCCATGCTTATTGATTTTACAAATGTTTGTTTCCTACCTGCAGTGGGCCAGACATCATTTAAAATAAGTTTGTGAGATAAAGAAAACTAACATTAGTGAAAAGCCCCAAGAGAATTTCTGGCTCCTTCTAAGAAATTGGGGAAATATATGAGTAGAATAATCATATGGGTAGATAAGACATATCCATAAAATATACTGAAAAAAGCAGTGTGCACCCAAGTGCCAAAACCAAACAATTTAAATGCTGAGTGTTATTCAATCTAGCACTCTAAATATATGACAAATTTTTAGCTCTCTCAGAATAGTGTGTAATGACTATTTCCCCAAAATTCCTAACCATTTCTTTTTTTTTTATTTTTTAATTGGAGTATAATTGTCTTATTGTGTTAGTTTCTTCTGTACAACAATGTGAATCAGTTTTATATATATACACACATACATCCCCTTCCTCTTGAGCCTCCTTCCACCCTTAACCATTTTTAATGTATTTTATTTCAGAGCTTAAAGAGTTCTCTCAGACTTATGTCAGAATGCAAAGAATTAATCCCAAAAATATATAGGCAGCACATGCAGCTCAATATGAGAAAAATAAATGACCCAATCAAAAAATGGGCCAAAGAACTAAACAGACATTTCTCCAAAGAAGACATATAGATGGCTAACAAACACATGAAAAGATGCTCAACATCACTCATTATCAGAGAAATGCAAATTAAAACCACAATGAGGTCCCATCTCATGCCAGTCAGAATGGCTGCTCAAAAAGTCTACAAACAGTAAATGCTAGAGAGGGTGTGGAGAAAAAGGAGCACTCTTACCCTGTTGGTGAGAATGCAAACTAGTACAGCCACTATGGACAACAGTGTGGAGACTCCTTAAAAAACTGGAAATAGAACTGTGTACACCCATGGTGGATTCATGTCAATGTATGGCAAAACCAATACAGAATTGTAAAGTAAAATAAAAAATAAATTAAAAAAAAATAGAACTGCCTTATGACCCAGCAATCCCACTGCTGGGCATACACACCGAGGAAACCAGAACTGAAAGAGACACGTGTACCCCAGTGTTCATCACAGCACTGCTTACAATAGCCAGGACATGGAAGCAACCTAGATGTCCATGGGCAAACGAATGGATAAGAAAGTTGTGGTACATATGCACAATGAAAAGCCCATGCAACAACAAAGACCCAGCACAGCCAAAAATAAATGAATAAATAATAATTGTTGTAAAAAGAGCAATGCTGATGGACATGTCAGTACCTGAAACCAGAGCCAGAAGTAACTGAATCCCAAGCCCCTTAAGTACTCTGAGCCTCAAGTAATTTACTCTACTTATAAATTAAGGATGATAATAATATCAACAACATTGTCAATAAGAAAATACACTGCAAATTAGGAATTGACTACAAAAATATAAGCTGTTTCAGTCATACTGATCCAATGAGCTCATGTTTTCCCTCATGGTATCCATATTGAGCAAAAACAAACAAAAGCTCACACATTTCTAAGGACTGACGTTGTCCAAAAAGCATTTACCAGAATCTCATACAAATAAGTTTAAATGCCGTGGATTTAAGATTAAATTTTACTCTATTGGAGCAAAATACCTTCAATTACAGCCATTTTATGAACATTTCATGCCTAGAAATTAGCAGTCATTGGGTTGAATAAATGAGTTACTATTTAAGTAAATTTTTCAACATTTTTGCCTTCTGTCTCCTCAAGTAGATCTTTTTTCCAGAAAATATATAGTTTGGTCATTTAATTGGAACGCCTGAAGATTTTCCAGAATCCTCAGACAGCATTTTTTTTTTACCATCCACTGTGCATTTATTCTATATGCTTTTGTTCAATGATTTATCTAATCTTATCTTACCTTTGGCTAATCCTTGTCTCTAAACATTTTGTTCATTTTGCTTTTCTTCCTATTTTGAGGGGCTTCCCTGTTGGCTCAGAGGGTAAAGCGTCTGCCTGCAATGCAGAAGACCTGGGTTCAATCCCTGGGTCAGGAAGACGCCCTAGAGAAGGAAATGGCAACCCACTCCAGTATTCTTGCCTGCAAAATCCCATGAACAGAGAAGCCTGGTAGACTACAGTCCATGGGATCACAAAGAGTCGGACACGAATCCCGTTCCTTTTACTACTGATGTATCTTTCACACAGAAATGTATGACATTAGCTTTCAGTTCTCCACGCAATCAATTTCTATTTCCCTTTTTGTCACATTTTGGTCACCTCTTTGGCATCAGAAAACATATCAATCAGCTACAGCTGCATAACAAAGCACCTCAAGACTCGGTGGCTTAGAACAACAATCATCTATTATAGCTTACGCAGTCTGTGAGCTGGCCACAGATTGGATGATCTAGGCTTGGCTCAGCTGTATGACTCTGCTGATCGCAGCGAGGCTTGCTCATACATCTACAGTCAGCGGGGGATCAGCTGAACTAGGCTTAGCTTGCTCATGTAACTGAGGAGTGAGTGGTGGCTCTGCTTTAAGCTGGGTTTGGCCAGTACAACTTGGAAAGGGCAATTAAGATCCATGTGTCTCTTATTCTAATGCTGGGATCTATAGGCTACCCCCGATGTTCTTTCTAGGTGATGGGAGGTGTAAGAGAACAGATAGAAACACGTAAGACCTCCTGAGGCCTAGGTTCAGAACAAGTACATCATTACTTCTGACCATCCTATTAGCCTAAACAAGGCACATGTTAAACCAAAAGCCAGGGTGTAGAGAGAGACTCTCCTCATAGTTAAAGGTCACTGAAAGTTACATGGCAAAGAGCGTGAGTGCCAGCAGGAGTAAATTCCATAGTGGAAGGAACCGGGGCCTGCAGTAAAGTCTAGCATAAGATCCCAGCAGATGTTAATAAGCAGTATTTAACCCTCCGAGAGCATCAGAGTAGTTTGCCTTGTGTTCCCAATGACCATTTTGTCACACCAGGTGAGAACAAGAGGAACAGCACTAAATAATGGATAAGATTTCATGGCCAGAGTAACCCACCTATCGTTAAAACTGAAAGAATATTTACAACAGAGGTTACGGTGCTCCACACAGCATTTTTCCATATAACCCTATCATTGAGAAAAAATGTTGTTTCCAAGATTGAATTCTAACTGCTCATAGCTCATTTGCAATAAGTCAACTTTGGGTGACATTTTAAAGAGAGCCTCTTCTAGATTGCAAGTCACTGAGGTGACAGGATAAAAGGGGCTGACCCTAGTTCTGACTCAGCCCAAATATTAGATGTAGTATATAAGCAATCTTGGAGAAGGGAATAACACCCCACTCCGGTATTCTTGCCCAAAGAATTCCATGGACATAGAAGCCTGGCGGGCTACAGTCCATGGGATCACAAAGAGTTGGACATGATTGAGCGATAAACACACACACACAATCTAATCAACATCACATAATTCTCTTTTATCAATACTGATGTTTCATTTCAAATGTCTGCTCCCTTTGATTACAGATCTATAACTTGTATCTTCATTGTGGATCTATCATAAGCAAACAACACCCTGCAGTATTTAATCAATCAGAACTCTGATGAAAACAAGTGCCTAGAAAAAGCAAACAATAAGAGCTCTAAAATACTGTGGGCAGTTATGGCAATATAGTTTTTAAAATTCAAGCATAATGGTCTTATGTCCTAATGAGATTTACAACATAAATAGGGAGTAATTTTAGGAATAAGAATAAATAGGAAAATATAGGATATTTTATATATGTTAAAAATTAAGGGCTTCCCTGGTGGCTCAGTGGTAAAGTATATGCCAGCCAATGCAGGTTACATGGATTCGATCCTGATCTGGGAAGATCCCACATGTCTAAGAACAACTAAGCCCATGCATCACAACTATTGAGCCTGTGCTATAGAAGCTGGAAGCTGCACTGACCCCAGGTCCGCAACTACTGAAGCCTGCAAGCCGTGCTGCTGCTGCTAAGTCACTTCAGTCGTGTCCAACTCTGTGTGACCCCATAGACAGCAGCCCATTAGGCTCCCTCGTCCCTGGGATTCTCCAGGCAAGAACACTGGAGTGGGTTGCCATTTCCTTCTCCAATGCAGAAAAGTGAAAAGTGAGAGTGAAGTCGCTCAGTCGTGTCCAACTCTTAGCGACCCCATGGACTGCAGCCCACCAGGCTCCTCCATCCATGGGATTCTCCAGGCAAGAGGACTGGAGTGGGGTGCCATTGCCTTCTCCCCTGCAAGCCCTAGAGCCCTGCAACAAGAGAAGCTCCCACAATGAGAAGCCCAGCACTGCAACTAAAGAGTAGTCCCTACTCGGTGCAACTAGAGAAAATCCATGCAGCAACAAACATCCAGCACAGCCAAAAATAAATAAATAGAATTTTTAAAATTTTTAATCAATGTGATATTTACATAAATCATATATATCTCAGATATAAAGTAAGAAAATTAGAACAATTTGGCATAAACTATTAGCATCTGCACCTAGGAGATGATTAATAAAAGAGACCCTCTAAACAGTTTCTCAAGATGTGACTGTGACATATTTGTTGGTCTCAAAGGGAAGTGTGACGGAGGCACTGCTCATAGACACTTGAAGCTTCTGGAAGGAGACTGCCAAGTGTGCAATCTTTGGCATAGGCAGGCCTCCATATTCCTCACCCAGAAAGGGCGAGGTGACTCCTTACCCATCAGCTAAAATAAATTCTGGCTTCCAGCCTGGAGTCTTGCAAACCTATTCATCTTTTCCCCATTAGCTCTTAGCTTCAGGCAGTCATGTTCAAGGCTCTCAAGGCAGACTAGCAGCATCAATTCACCTGGGACCTTCTTAAAAATACCAATTCTAGGGCCCCCAGGCTTCCTGAGTCAGAAACTCAGAAATGGGTTTCTTATAAGGGAGATGAGGGGGGGAAAGTAGTTGCTTTTTGAAAGACACTCATGCTTCTAAAAGAATATTTTGGAAAAGTTTCCATCATTAAGTAATTTGGTTGCTGAAAATTCTTTTATCAACTAGGAAAAAAGAGACTTGCAGTTGGGAGACTTTCATTGGTCTTTGAAATAATTTTATTAAAAATATTAAAAATGCAGTATCTTCCACTAACATACGCTATGAGAAGTCAAGACAGTGAGGTGGAGAGTGAGGGGGCTGTGGGGATACATTTAAGTTTTGCCTCTTGGTCTTCATATGGTGTCCACTTCATGAAAACTCACCATGCTGTCCATTTATAACTAGCGCATTCTTCCACACATATGTATATACATCCTGAAAAGTTTATGATACAAAACAAGAGAGGGTTTTTTATCCCATCTCCGAGCCTACTGGGGTAGGATTGGAGAGGTGCTGAGGCTTAGAGTTGGGTAAGTGTAGAAAAGTCTCTTCCACACATTATTGCAGTCAGTGTTTCCATGTTTCTCCTAACATTAAAATGTCATTCTCCACCCCTAATAACAGATACTGACGCTCTTGTTTCAACCTGTGCTTCCCACAGAAATTCTAGAGTTCTTACACTCTTATTCTGCTCCCCCCGACACACACTGATCCTTCTCCCCACACCCCCCCCCCAGCATCCTCTCTCCTGCCCCAGAATTCATGCATGAAGGCACAGGGCCAGGCCAGAGGGTCAGACAGCAGCACTCAGATGACAGTCGTGGGGCTGGCTGGGATTACGACCGCCTTCCAACGCTGACCGCTGTCCCTGAACCAAACTGCTGCTTCCTGAAGCTTGCTTCCATTTGGGTGACCTCCTCCTCCATTGCCAACTCAGTCTCTCAGTGAATGTCCCCTAGTGATGTCCACATAAGCTCAGCATATGCTTCAGTCCCACAGTGAGCACAGATTGGTTGGGACCTGCTTCTACAAAAGCAGTTGTGCTGCTGCTGTTGCTAAGTCACTTCAGTTGTGGCTACTATCAAACTTCATTTACACTCACAGCTTTGCTCTTACTCATTCATCACAGCATAAAAGTTAAGCATTCAAATTCCGGCTTCCCCACTTACCAGCCATATGACCTTGAGCAGCTTTAGTAACTCCTTAGTGCTTCCATTTAACCACAAGTAAACACGGGCTTTAATAGAACCTGCCTCATAGGTGAATACTACATGAATACTGTCTCACTCAGTGACCAGGACATAGTAAAGGGCTCCACTGAAGCAAATCATTACTATTTATTTGAGAAGACATGATAGATAAATGGGTAAATTTCAAGTATTCTAAATTTTGCATAAGTCAGAATAATGATAAAATATTATGAGTAGCTCTTTACCATTTTACAACCATACACAAAGGGCAATTACCATCACTAAAAAGTTAATAAATAAGCAGTAGTCCTTTCTTCATGATACACCAAGGAAAGACCTGGATATTATCTCCAAGGTGCTGTGATGCTAGGGCTATTCAGTCATGGCCAAGGGAGAACTGCATACATACACAAATATATGACGGTAGAAGTTCAATTTTTAATGGTGCACACAAAATTTACAATTTTGGTCAACCAATTAACTTTAAATACGCTATATTTGGGCTTCCCTGGTGTTTCAGTTGGTAAAGAATATGCTTGCAATGCAGGAGACCCAGTTCGACTCCTAGGTCATTCCTTCCTTGAGAAGGAAATGGCAACCCACTCAGTCTTCTTGCTTAGAGAATTCTATGGACAGATGAACCTGGCAGGCCACAGTCCATGGGGTCACAAAGAGTCGGACACGACTGAGCAACGAACGTTTTTTCCACTATGCCATATTCGGGAATTTTTAATGTAACAAGATTACACTATGGTTTTCTAACTATAACTAGATTATTCAGATGACTATTTCTTAGGCCAGACAAGGTCAGGTTCCCTTGTCTAGATTCCCCAGCTCAAAACATTTCTTCCTAACTTTTATGTCACATCTAATCATTTGCTTAATATCGTCTCTCCACATCACTCTCAACTCCATGAGTCTGGATCAGTATCTATGTCTTTGGCCACTGAGACAGCAATCAAAACCAAACCCACAAAATTCCAGGCACTAAATAAACATTTGCTGAGTGAATGAAAAATTAAGTGTGATATAAGCATGGTATAAGTCACTTATTACTAAATCTAAAGTCTGCTTCTAACTAAGTGCTTATCAGTGAGCAGATCACTAACCTCTCCACGTCTCAGTATCCCAGGAGGAGCACACCTATCCTGTTTCCCACGTGCGGGTGGTTGTGACAGCCAGAAAGGAAACACAAGTGAAAACACAATATTCATTCACAGATATCGTTACATAAACATGGTGTCCAACAAACGTGTCTGTCAGGCACCTGGCCTGGCCTTCACACATTGTAAGCAGTATCAATTTAACAAAGAGGAAAGCTTGTTCACATTCCAAAATGTATTACCCTAAAACTGCCTCTGTCTTTACCCTGGTATTTTTCCCCTATAGCATTTCTCACTATTTGGCATGGAATATCTGCTTGTTTGTTTGCGGCCTATCTCCCCCACCTAGAAGGTTAGCTCCTAGAGGAGAGGTTTTGTTTGGTTCACAACTGTACCCCTGGTGCCTGCAATAGTGCCCAGACGCACCACGTGTTCCCAGGGAATATTGGATGAATGAATGGGTAGAAATTGGAGAGGAGCATGGGTTCCATAAAAGATGAGCAATCAACTATCTATCCTTGGTTGTGGCTGCTGCATTTGTAGACTGTGAGTTACGGTGTCACTGAAACACAATTACCTCCTTGTTTCCAGTGTGATTCCCATTTCAGTTGCCTAGAACATTTTAAATCCAAAGTCACATTCACTTGGAGCCTGACACTCCCGCAGAGCACGGCAGAGCAGGTGTCTCTGCTCGTCTTTAACATTTCTCTGCAAAGCCTTTATAGCCCAGACTCCAGTGGGAGCACTCACCCCTCCTCCAGGCACTCACAACTCTTCAGGAGACGATTTCTTACTCTTGCCAAGTTCCAGTCACCCAGCTGGGTGGCCAAAAAACAATACATTTGATCCACAAAAAGCAGTGGGATTGGAATGTCTCCCGTTACTGGGAGTCAAACAGAAAATCAAATTGACTAAATCCTTCTGGAATTCCATAAGGCAGCAGTTCCCTAACTCCCAGCTCTACCACATTTGCTGTCTTTTATAGCTGCAAAATGTAAACTTCTTAACACCTCTTCCCACTCTGTCACTCAGTCCTTCAATCCAGCTTCAAGGGGTGCCAAGGAGTGTGAAAAGGAGAGAGAAATGAGCTGCATCATATGAAATGAAACTAAAACAATTAGTGAAAGGGTTATGCTTGTGGTATAAACTTAAATAACCTATTATGGACAATTACATTATATGTCCTTAATTTAGTTTTATGGTCACTTTAGATTTTGATCATTCCTGTAGGCTTGCCACATTAAAGAATTGCATCCGTGGGTGCGCAGTCATGACCAGCTCTTTGCGACTCCACGAACTGTAGCCCGCGAGGCTCTTCTGTCCATGGGATTTCCAGGCAAGAATACTGGAGTGGAGGAGTGGGCAGCCATTTCTGCCTCCAGGGGTCTTCCCTACCAGGGATCAAACCCACATCTCCGGCATCTCCTGCACTGGCAGGCAGGTTCTTTACCATTGAACGACAGGAAGCCCACATTACAGAATTAAGATGCTTTAATTAGAATCCAACTGTACATCAACATAAGTCAGATGAAAACTTTTTGGAAACATCTTTAGATTTTTAACTTTATATTTTCTCCCATCCCATGAAATTAAACCCTCCCTCCATCCTCACACCACCACACAACTTGGGGTTCTTTTTTAATGTTTTCCTCATACCCAGTTTTTAATACTCTAAAAGAGCAACTGTTGCAGTCAAGTTTCTTTAAAGGGAAAGTGCTGTGTCTTGACCACAGCAGGCAGTTCAGTTCAGTTGCTCAGTCGTGTCCGACTCTTTCCGACCCCATGAATTGCAGCACTCCAGGCCTGCCTGTCCATCACCAACTCCCAGAGTTCACTCAAACTCACGTCCATCGAGTCGGTGATGCCATCCAGCCGTCTCATCCTCTGTTGTCCCCTTCTCCTCCTGCCCCCAATCCCTCCCAGCATCAGAGTCTTTTCTAATGAGTCAACTCTTCGCATGAGGTGGCCAAAGGACTGGAGTTTCAGCTTTAGCATCATTCCTTCCAAAGAAATCCCAGGACTGATCTCCTTTAGAATGGACTGGTTGGATCTCCTTGCAGTCCAAGGGACTCTCAAGAGTCTTCTCCAACTCCACAGTTCAAAAGCATCAATTCTTTGGCGCTCAGCCTTCTTCACAGTCCAACTCTCACATCCATACGTGACCACAGGAAAAACCATAGCCTTGACTAGACAAACCTTTGTTGGCAAAGTAATGTCTCTGCTTTTGAATATGCTATCTAGGTTGGTCATAACTTTCCTTCCAAGGAGTAAGTGTCTTTTAATTTCATGGCTGCAATCACCATCTGCAGTGATTTTGGAGCCCCCCAAAATAAAGTCTGACACTGTTTCCACTGTTTCCCCATCTATTTGCCATGAAGTGATGGGACCAGATGCCATGATCTTCGTTTTCTGAATGTTGAGTTTTAAGCCAACCTTTTCACTCTTCTCTTTCACTTTCATCAAGAGGCTTTTTAGTTCCTCCTCACTTTCTGCCATAAGGGTGGTGTCATCTGCATATCTGAGGTTATTGATATTTCTCCACAGCAGGCAAAGTTATATTAAAACTGTAGCTGGCCCTTTCCATGGCTGTGGTTTGGGCAAAAAGTCCTTCACTACTCTTGCTGCTCCTCACCTGCCTTCTTTGTCTCTGCCTTCCTCTCTCCTTCCCCAGGCAGAGGCTAGAGCTGTCATGTCAATGTCCATACACATCAGCAGTGAAGGAAGGTGGGTGAGTGGATGAATGTCAGCACCTCCTGAGTACCATTTACCAATAATAAGAGGATATGAAGCACGTGAGAACTTACTGACAGATTTGCCAAATGGGTCAGTTCATTCAGTTGCCACCTTGGTTGAGCTATTTGGATTTAACTCAATGTGGATCTTTAATTTGTAATTGTGCTTAAAATATCTTTAAAATATTATGACATGATAGAACACTGAAACAAAAAGCGTTGTGCATGCCAAAGCATAGAAGCAGAGTTATGGAACATACATTTGTGGAAAACACAGCAAGTATTTGTCACTGGGGGTGTAAGTGAACTTCACATCAATATAGAAAGGCCAAAAAAGATAGAAAACACAGAAGATATATTGATGCTACATAATCAAAATTAAGAACTTTTTTCTTTCCAAAAGATACCATTAAAGGACTTCCCTGGTGGTCCAGTGGCAAAGACTCCATACTCGCTATGCGGAAACCCAGATTCGATCCCTGGTCTGGGAACTAGACCTCACGTGCCGTAACTATGACCCAGCTCAGGCAAATAAATAAAAATAAATAAATACTTTTTTAAAAGATACCATTAAAAAATAAAAGGGTGAACATAGGATATAATGAGGCTATAGATATATATAATACATACACATGCATATAAAAACATTTTTTTCAGAATTATAAGACAAAACTCCCAAAGGGTTTGAACAGAGAAAAGATATACAAAAGGCTAAATGGAACTAGAGAAATGCAAATTAAAACCATAATATCCACTATGGAAAATAGTATAAAGAAAGAAAGAAAGAAAGTGAAGTCACTCAGTCGGGTCCGACTCTTTGTGACCCCATGGACTGTAGCCTACCAGGCTCCTCTGTCCATGGGATTTTCCAGGCAATTGTACTGGAGTGGATTGCCATTTCCTTCTCCAGGGGATCTTCCCAACCCAGGGATTGAACCCGGGTCTCCTGCATTGTAGACAGATGCTTTATCATCTGAGCCACCAGGGAAGTAGAGAGCCCCCCAAAAATTAAAACTAGAACTAGCATATGACCCAGCAATTTCACTTCTCTGTATTTATATGAAGAAAATTAAAACAATAATTCAAAAAGACATATGCACGCCAATGTTCATTGCAGCATTATTTAAAATAGCCAAGATACAGAAGGGTACGTTTATTTACCTGAGTTGGGAACATGTTCAGTTGGAACCAGTTTATTGGGGAACTAGTTCTTATGGGGGTAAGTCTACCCTAACTGAAATTATCCTTTGGCTTGTAGAGTAAGTTTGGGAGCTGAGAGCCAATTTGTAGGTGTTTCGATGCTGCAATTTTTTTTGTGGAATTATTTATATTGGAGTTGCTATACATGTTGTGGTATGGTCATACTTCTAACAATGGGAAGTATTCCACCTATAAATGGGGATTACTCCATCTATCTCGAAAGAGAGCCCTTTGGGGCATATATTGGATAAATGGGCAAAATATAATTGTAAGCCTATGACTACGCTACTATAACAGGGTGTGGATCCAATGCATGTTAGGGACAGAAGAGCAACGGCCTCTGAAAGGCTCACTCAGCTAGTATGCCATCTCATAGCTAGAAGTGTTTCGTAAAAGATCAGGGAAAAGAGATGAGATACCATACGTAGAAGCATTTATATCACTGCACCAGGAGAAAAAAGAGTCAGAGGACTACCACCGTATGGTGTGGAGGTCTGAAGGAAAACTCAACAGGGGACCTAGATAAAAGAGGTTAAACAAAATTTAGGAGATAAAATCAAACTGAGAATCCATCAGAGTTTCTAGAAAGGATGTATCAAATTTATAGGTGTTACACAGATATAGACCCTGAGGCCCCTGAGAACGAAAGGATGATAAATACGACCTTCATCAGGCAAAGTGCCCCAGAGATTAAAAATTATAGAGATTAGATGTATTTGAAATGAATGCTTCTCAATTAGTAGATGTTGCTTTTAAAGTATCTAAAAACAAGGAACAATCACAGAAGCAAGGAGATGTGAAGCAGAATACAGCTTTTCTGGTAGCAGCATTGAAAGTCAGGAACGTAAAGGAGGGTTCCCAGGAGGCTCAATGGTAGAGAACCTGCCACCATTATAGGAGACGCGGGTTCAGTCCCTGGGTCAGGAAGATCCGCTGGAGAAGGAAATGGCAACCCACTCCGGTATTCTCGCCTGGGAAATACCATGGACACAGGAGCCTGGTGGGCTATGGTTCATGGGCTATAGGTCACAAAGAGTCAGACACAAGTGAGTGACCAAGATACAGCAGCAACTTAAGTGTCCATCAATAGATGAACGGATAAAGATGTGGTACATGTACAATGCAATATGACTCAGCCAGAGAAAGAATAAAATCTTGCCACTTGTTACGTGGATGGACTTAGAGGATATTTTGCCAAGTGAAATAAGTCATATAGAAAAAGACACATATTGTATGAATTCCCTTCTTTGGGCACCTACAAAACAAAATAAACAAATATAACAAAACAGATTCAGACTCATGGGTCCAGAGAATGAACTGGTGGTTACCAGGCGAGAGGGAAGGGGGAGGGGGAATGAGTGAAATAGGTTAAAAAGGTTAAGATGTTCAAACTTCCAGTTTTAAAATAACTCACAGGGATGCAATGTACAGTATATGGACTATAGTCAATAATACTGTAATATCTTTCTATGGTGACAGATGGTAACCAAACTTATTGGGGTGATCATTTTATAATGTGTAAAAATAATGAATCACTATATTGTATATCTGAATCTAATATAGTAATTGTAAGTCAATTGAATTTCATAAATATATAAACAAAATGGAAATTTTAAAGCACACAGACTACTACTACATACACGTTAGAATGACAAATTTAAAATACTGGCAATGCTGTAATACAATTCCTCAAAGAGGTAGGCACCTGGAAGCCTCATACCTCGCTGGTGGAAATGTAAAGTGGTACAATCACTTTGGAAAACTACTTGGCAGTTTCTTTAAAAGTTAAACCTGAGGCTTCCCTGGTGGTCCCGTGGTTAAGAATCTGCCTTCCAATGCAGGGAACATGGGTTCAATCCCTGTTTGGGGAACTAAAATGCCAGTTAAACCTATGTTCCAGTCATTCCTCTCCTAGATATTTATCCCAAAGAAATGAGAACATACATCCACACCATGATATGTGACTATTCATGGCAGTCTAAGTCAAATTGCTGAAAACTGGATATATTAGTTTCCTAGAGCTGCTGTAACAAATTACCACCAACCGAGTGGCTTAAACAACAGAAACTGACTTCTCTCACAGTTCAGGAAACCAGGTGTCAGCGGATAGAAGCTCCAGGAAGGAATCTTCCACGCCTCTCTCCTAGCTTCTGGGGGTTGCTGGGCAATCCCTGGCATCCCTGGGATTGTAGCTGCATCTCTCTGAGCTCTTCTTCTGTTATCATAGAGCTTTCTTCCCTTTGTGTCTCTGTGTGTCTGTCCTTTTCTTATAAGGCCACCCGTGAACAGATTCAAGGTTCACCTTAATCCAGGATGACCTCACATCAGCCAATCATATCTGCAAAGACCCTATTTTCAAATTAGGTCACATATTCAGGTACTACAGCTTAGGATTTGAACACATGGGATTAGGGAACACAACTTAACCCACTACCTGGTGTGGTCAAGAAGAGCCTCTAGAGAAGGGAATTGCTACCCACTCCAGTATTGTTGACTGGAGAATTCCATTGACATAGGAACCTGGTGGGCTACAGTCCATGGGGTCGCAAAGAGTCAGACACAACTAAGCGACTTACACTTTCATTTTCGCATGGTAGGTGGGGATGTACAAAAACAGGTGAATAAGTAACAAGTGTTGCATCAGTACAATGGAATTCCACCTAGGTAGCAACATGGAGGAATCTCAAAACTGTGATGCCAAGTGAAAAAGGCTGGACCCAAACAAAGTCTATACTGATGACTTTATTTATGAAGAATTCTAGAAAATGTGAATATGTAGTGAAAGAAATCAGGTCAGTGACTGCCTGGATTTAGCAGCTGAGGGACAGAGCAAAGGATCATGAGGAATCTTTTGGAGATGATGGAAATGGCCACCATCTTGATTGTGGTGATGGTTTTTGGTTTCGCGCATGTGTGTGTGTGAGTTGCTCAGTGGTGTCTGACTCTTTTCAATCCCACGGACTGTAGCTCGCCAGGCTCCTCTGTCCATGGGATTCTCCAGGCAAGAATATTGGAGTGGGTTGCCATTTTCCTCTCCAGGGAATCTTCCCAACCCAGGAATCGAACCCAGGTCTCCTGCCTTACAGGCAGATTCTTTACCCTCTGAGCCACCAGGGGCTCATCTAAACACTTCAAATATTCACTTTAATGTGTATACTTCATTAGATGTAAATTATACCTCAATTAAAAAAAAATAAAGAATTTGGGCTTCTTTTCAAATGAATGAGTCTAAGTTTTAGCTACAGGGAATTTAATTAAGTGGTGCTAAGTTGCTTCAGTCATGTCAGACTCTTTGCGACACTGGACTGTAGCCCACCAGGTTCCCCTGTCCATGGGATTTTCCAGGTTGCCATGCCCTCCTTCAGGGAAACTTCCCAACCCAGGGATCAAACCCATATCGCTTACATCTCCTGCATTGGCATGTGGGTTCTTCACCACTAGCACTACCTGGGAAACCCCTAATTAAGTGGAGGGTGGGGTAACTATAGATTTAACTAATGAAGAAATGGGGACCAAAAAAACAGCATTCTTTGATATACTTCTAATTTATAGTGTCAACCCTGAAGATGCTAAAGAGATTAGGATACTCAGTGTATATTGTGAAAAATAGCATGTCATCAGGATGTTATACATATAGAACTGTTAGCACTAAATTAATTCAGAAATATCTTTGTTGTTGTTGTTCAGTTGCTAAGTTACGTCCAATTCTTTGCAACCCCATAGACTGCAGCACGTCAGGCTTCCGAGTTCTTCACCATCTCCCAGAGCTTGCTCAAACTCATGTCCATTGAGTCAGTGATGCCATCCAAGCATCTCATCCTCTGTCAGCCCCTTCTTCTCCTGCCCTCAATCTTTCCCAGCATCAGGATCTTTTCTTTGGCTCTTCATATCAGGTGGCCAAAGAAATATCTTTAGACACTAAAAATGCCAAAGATTTAGGTTTACACTGTAATTTTGGATAATGAATAAATATCTACTAGGTATGAATTTTCAAGTCATAAAAGTTCAGGGTGTCAAGATGCACTCTTCTTCCTTTTATATTAACTGGAATTAATTTAGCTCTTGAGAGCTCATGTCCATTGAAGGTTTTACAATAGAAAACTCAAAGTGGACAACACAAAATAGACCACTCTCTGCCAGCATCAACCTCTTCCTCGTGTGTCACTGTGGTGCCCAGGTAGAGTCTATGGCTCCACTGTTCTCCTCCATCTCTACGAACCTCTGAGGGACAGCTTGCCTCAGCTTACCTTGTCATGTCCTCGTGTCCATCACTGATGTTCTTGGTCTCACCACAACCTCTACTCGCTGGGGCTCACTGGGTACTGGGTCTCCTTCATTCATACAGGTCCCTACTATTTGCAACCCTGCCCATGGCTCTCTCTATTCAGACACTCCCCCACACCACTCTGAGGCAGAGGACACTAAGGCTCCTCTCAGGCCCATCTCCCCAGATGCCTCCCTCACTCACAGATAAACCATTGCTCAAACGCTGCGTTGGATGAGGATCTTCTCCCTTACTCTTTCCACCTTCCAGGCCATATGGGAAGCCTGGCAACAGTCCTCACCTACCCCTCAGCCTGTCCAGAGTGTTTACTGCCCAGTTAACCCCCAGGGTTTCAGAGCAGGAAGGGTGAGGATACTGGGCATTTCTCAAAGACAGATTGCAAAGTGATTATATCCTCTCCAGATCTCCTTGCCATGAGTTGGTCAGCCTTTTCATTTCTTTCAGAGTTCATGGTATATTCTTCTCATAGTGCATTATTTAGAAATAAACTCCATGGCATCTTCATTCCATTTTTGACACTTGATCTTTCAGGCCAGATTATTTTAAATTGTAAGCCATCTCTCCTTTCCAAATCATCAAGAAACCCTATTGGTTCTGAGGCCTTTCACCATACATTCAGAAGCCAACTTCATACCGTCTTTTCTACTGCCATTCTACTCCAAGTTATTATCACCTCTCACCTGGACTACTGCCACATGCCCTGACCTTGGACTTCCAGTCTCTGGAATTGTGAGAAATAAATGTCTGTTGTTTGTAAGCTACCCAACTGATGATACTCCATTATAGCAGCTCAAATGGATTAAGTCTCCTTCTGGACTCATTGCTTCTACTCTTATTTTCTCAAAATCTGTTCTCCACAAAGAAGCTGGAGTAATCTGCCTAAAACATGTCAGATTCTGATACACTATTCTAACCTAGCACTTGCTCTTTATTTCATTCAGTGAAAGCTGAAGGCCTTACCATAGCCTCCAAGGCCCCACATGACTTCAACCCTCTTAACTCTGACCTCACTAAGTCCAGCCCTCCTGACCTTCCTAATGCTCCCTGAACATACCAGCCATGCACCTTATGCCTGATGGCCTTTGCTCTAACTGTTCTCTCTTCCTGGAATGTTCTGCTCCCCAAAATCTCCTTAATAACTCCCTCAACACCTTCCTATCTCTGCTCAAATCCCACTTTCTCCATGCTGCCTACTCTGAACACTTCGATTCATGTTACAACCTTGCTCCACCTCAAATGAATTGCCCATCTTCTCCCCCGCCCCCCCCCTTAACATCGTGTTTATCATCTGCTATCTCAGGTAGTTTCCTTGAGCTGCAGATTCTCAGATGTTGAAAAGCAAGCAGAATGTTCATTAGAGAGTACCTATGACCAGGTACCTATGAAAGTGAGGGCAGGGAAACAGGGTTGGGCAGAGAGGGGGAAGGTGGAACAGTAATATGGTCCCAGTGAAGAGGTCTCAGCTGACTTTCTGGGAGTTATGGAGCTCAGATATTCCAAGTTAGGATGAAAGTTTGGGCCTTTGTGTCTGGATGTGGGCTACCTCTGGAAAGAGACCCAACCTTGAGTGAGGAGTTTTGTTTAAAGGCAATCCCAAGAGGAGACCGACAGTTGAAGGTCAGGTTCTATCAGTAGCCAAGAGAAGTAAGGCCTTCGTTCTAGAAGGAGTTTTCCAGTGGAACATCACTGTATCCACCATACCTCCTAATAATTTGCTTATGTCCTATTGTATTTCTTGTCTTCTTCTCTTGGCTAGAATATAAGTGTTATGAGAGTAGGGTATTTTATTTATCAATATTTACAGCACCCAGCACATTGTAAGTACTCAATGAATAGTTTTAAGTGAATTCCAAAATAACCTTATCTAGGGTCCAATTGACTCTTCCATTTGAAAGTCATATCTTTCAAGTATATTGGCTCTGGTACAAATTTAGATAAGTCTACTTAATTGCTCAAAAGCCAATAATTTGGCTCTTTGCTGCTTTCAGGTATTCCCTCCCTGAAACCAAAAATGCTTAATCATTATCTATGGTAGTGGTGGAAGAGCTACAGAGTTGTTTGTTTAAAAAAAAGAAAAGAAAAAGGAATTTCCAAAAAGGAAAAGTAAATACCAAGCAACATTTCAAAATAATATGCTATCATAAAGGAGAAAAAAATTAGAATGTAATTATGTGGATAAACATATGACTTCATAACATCATTGAGAAGCTGAATGCATGCCTGCACCATTAACTTCAAGAATCCTCATACCATGGCAAAAAATCTCTCTTAAGTATTACATTACTTGTATCCAAACTTAGTCTGAACTGATACAGTACAAAGCTTCTACCATCTAGAAAGAAAACATTAGGGGAAAATTATGTAAGGAAATAGAATAAAGGAAAATTTATCTTAAGTTCCTTTAATTTATGACTATATTTAAAGTAGCCCAACAGATGTGCCTTGAGAAAATCTATGGACTTGGACCCAGATTCCAAAATAACTACTTCACAGAATATAAACAGATGCTCAGTGCTATACACACATATGAATAGAGCTCACGTATAATGTGTGGCCTCACCATCTGTAGTTTTGCAGACACATGTATACTATATTCTCTTTATTTCTTTCCTAAAATGCTAAGCTTCTAGTTTTAAATTCTGATTCAAACACTACTGGAGATTTCCAACAATCAAGCCTGAGGGAGCTCTAAATACCATAAAACAAGGCAACTCAGTTCAACAGCATAACACCCAAGGAAATGGTTTTCTCGGAAAAGACCCTGATGCTGGGAAAGACCAAAGGCAAAAGGAGAAGAGTATGGCAGAGGATGAAATGGTTAGATAGCATCACTGACTCAATGGACATGAATCTGAGCAAATGCCAGGAGATAGTGCAGGACAGAGGAGCCTGGCGTGCTACAGTCCATGGGGTCAGAAAGAGTTGAACACAATTTAGCGACTGAACAGCAACAACAACATGTATAATCGCCTGAATGTCATGAAAGTAAAATAAAATAAAAAGTTGACTCTGACCTCAAAGAGAGATTGTTGTTCCATAGCAAAGGCTTGTAGAAGGACAAAAGGCCCAGACCACCCAGACAGGACAGATTTCCTCAAACAAATGCACATCTGAATCCAATCCAATATTTTATCCCATTTATTCTGGCTTCAACTTCTGCCTCACTTTTTGCATGCTCACATTTACACCATTCCCATCAGATTTCTTAAGAAGGGATTTCCTTTGGATCATAGAGCGCTGGTCTATGATACACTGGTTTAAATCACTTGATCATAATTATAGTTTCCTGGGGTTGAAGAACATGCTTGACATGGCTAGGAGGCCTGACAGCATCTCAGGTCAAACATTGATGGGCTGAAGTGTCTTCCTGTGTCTCAAATGCCTCTCTCTAGAGATCTGGGCAACACGCAGCCAAGAACCCCATGAGTGATATTCAGCTCCCTCATCAGAAGCAGTCATGTATGAATATACAGCACTAATTAGATTTGTTTATCTTTATTGTATGTTCATGGTCCATGCAATATTTTCCAAATTGCAACCAGACACTTTATACAAAATCATTTTATAACACTGAAATTGCATCTTTTTAACAATGGTGTCTATACAAGATTGAAGTCAATTTACCCCCACCTTCTAGGACCCCAAAAAATCCCTTAATCCAAACAGGCTGCTCAATTCCAATTCAAACAAACATGGGGCTGACTAACAGAGTCGCACTCTACACGTCCACAAAGAAATAATAGATTTACATGAAGGTTTACTTTTTATAAGTCCCGTTTTACTTTCATGAGTAAAAACCTGTTTTTTGGAGATGCTGGGAGCTCAGATTTCACCATCCTGTCTCTCCCCATTAGTTACACTTACCAGGCGGGTGTGCTGTGTCATCTATTAAAATGGACTATCCAAATTCTTTCCCCAATGTCAGTATTTTTGAGATGAACATAGCAATTGCATCAGTTGTGTTTTATTTAACTGCATAATGGCTTTTTCCACAGCTGGGTTTTCCTAAAGCACAGTGTGAGAATGACAGAAATAATTTTGCAGAGTATAGAAATGCTCACATAATTTACTGATCTTCATAGTTATAACAGATTGTCATCTTCATATTGTCAAGTAGACCACATTTGCCAGCTTAATTTCGATAATAATAATAAATTGTTCTTCACATATTTATCTCCTTGAAAAATCTTGTTACATACTGTGAGGAAGAAAACTTGCTTTCATAATAATCCCATCATTAAAAGACATCATTAAAAGTCAGAAGTGCAAATTACAATCTTTCCCCAAAATATTTTGAGAGGGCTTAGTGTTTTATTTTAACAGCTTGACTGCCCTGGACATTTGAAGATGAGGTTTCTTTTTGTGTTCCCCAGAGCCAAATGGGCAGTGCACTGCTCTCCTGACATCTAGAGAGCAACTGGCCTGGACAACTTATGGATTAACCAGTTAAGCTTGCAGTTGCTGCTTTGCCTTGTGTGTGTGTGTGTGTGTGTTTAAGACCCAGGAAGTACTGACATCATTGTGGAAGTATAGAATTTAATTTCACCAATAAATCAGATTGGGCTCAAGCTGTTAGTAACACCATCACATTTACAGTCAGGCAGAGGCTAAATGACTCAGTGAACTGATAACAAGATATCAAGATTTTTCCCCTCCAAGTCTCTGGTTTTAATCAGGCCAAGCTCAGTGCAGAAGAGACCAAAGTGCACAAGCTGCTGGCCAAGACCCTGCAGACCCAGTGTCAGGGGTCATTTCCAGAATCAGTCTGATAAGAACCCACATGGAGACAGCAGAGCCAAGTGCTGGGTTTTTGCAAACAAGAAAAGGGCCAAAGACCTGGGTGTGGTCCACAGAGATGGTCAACGAGACAGGGGATAAAGGTTTTTAAGGAAAAACAAAGCTTTAAAATGCCTGCCCTAGATCTTCATGACTCAGATAATCACGATGGTGTGATCACTCACCTAGAGCCAGACATCCTGGAATGTGAAGTCAAGT
The DNA here is from genome assembly GCF_014754425.2 of Oryx dammah. Taxonomy (NCBI): domain Eukaryota; kingdom Metazoa; phylum Chordata; class Mammalia; order Artiodactyla; family Bovidae; genus Oryx; species Oryx dammah. The sequence goes on along the minus strand of NW_024070188.1, from coordinate 21,087,422 downwards.
GGGTCTTAGAAAGCATCACTACAAACAAAGCTAGTGGAGGTGATGGAATTCCAGTTGAGCTATTTCAAATCCTAAAAGAGGATGCTGTGAAAGTGCTGCACTCAATATGCCAGCAAATGTGGAAAACTCAGCAGTGGCCACAGGACTGGAAAAGGTCAGTTTTCATTCCAATTCCAAAGAAAGGCAATGCAAAAGAATGCTCAAACTACCACACAATTGCACTCATCTCACATGCTAGTAAAGTAATGCTCAAAATTCTCCAAGCCAGGCTTTAGCAATACGTGAACCGTGAATTCCCTGATGTTCAAGCCGGTTTTAGAAAAGGCAGAGGAACCAGAGATCAAATTGCCAACATCTGCTGGGTCATGGAAAAAGCAAGAGAGTTCCAGAAAAGCATCTATTTCTGCTTTATTGACTATGCCAAAGCCTTTGACTGTGTGGATCACAATAAACTGTGGAAAATCCTGAAAGAGATGTGCCAGGAGCCAGCGTGAGGAACTCCGCCCGTGGCAAAGGTCATGAGGAAGGAGGCTTCAGCATACACAAAGGTGGGATCGAGCCTCAGGAAACCCCTTGTTCCCGAGCATCTACCCCCAAAACCAGAGTCTGCCTACTTTCCTGCCTTATGTTCTCACCTACACCTCTGACTTTACGGGGGGGCTGTCCCCCACCTCTCTCAGAGAAGGAGTTAACTTACAGCTCCAGTTCAGTTCAGTTCAGTCGCTCAGTCGTGTCCGACTCTTTGCGACCCCATGAATCGCAGCACGCCAGGCCTCCCTGTCCATCACCACCTCCTGGAGTTCACTCAGACTCACGTCCATCGAATCCGTGATGCCATCCAGCCATCTCATCCTCTGTCGTCCCCTTCTCCTCCTGCCCCCAATCCCTCCCAGCATCAGAGTCTTTTCTAATGAGTCAACTCTTCGCATGAGGTGGCCAAAGTACTGGAGCTTCAGCTTTACCATCATTTCTTCCAAAGAAATCCCAGGGCTGATCTCCTTCAGAATGGACTGGTTGGATTTCCTTGCAGTCCAAGGGACTCTCAAGAGTCTTCTCCAACTCCACAGCTCAAAAGCATCAATTCTTCGGTGCTCAGCCTTCTTCACAGTCCAGCTCTCACATCCATACATGACCACAGGAAAAACCATAGCTTTGACTAGACGGACCTTAGTCAGCAAAGTAATGTCTCTGCTTTTGAATATACTGTCTAGGTTGGTCATAACTTTTCTACCAAGGAGTAAGCGTCTTTTAATTTCATGGCTGCAGTCACCATCTGCAGTGATTTTGGAGCTCCCAAAAATAAAGTCTGACACTGTTTCCACTGTTTCCCCATCTATTTCCCATGAAGTGATGGGACCGGATGCCATGATCTTCATTTTCTGAATGTTGAGCTTTAAGCCAACGTTTTCACTCTCCTCTTTCACTTTCATCAAGAGGCTTTTTAGCTCCTCTTCACTTTGCCGACTAAGGTTCGTCTAGTCAAGGCTATGGTTTTTCCTGTGGTCATGTATGGATGTGAGAGTTGGACTGTGAAGAAGGCTGAGCGCTGAAGAATTGATGCTTTTGAACTGTGGTGTTGGAGAAGACTCTTGAGAGTCCCTTGGACTGCAAGGAGATCCAACCAGTCCATTCTGAAGGAGATCAGCCCTGGGATTTCTTTGGAAGGACTGATGCTAAAGCTGAAACTCCAGTACTTTGGCTACCTCATGCAAAGAGTTGACTCATTGGAAACGACTCTGATGTTGGGAGGGATTGGGGGCAGGAGAAGCAGAGGATGACAGAGGATGAGATGGCTGGATGGCATCACCAACTGATGGGCGTGAGTTTGAGTGAACTCTGGGAGTTGGCGATGGACAGGGAGGCCTGGTGTGCTGTGATTCATGGGGTCGCAGAGAGTCGGACACAACTGAGGGACTGAACTGAACTGATGGTATGGCAGAAAGAATGCTGTCCCCATGTGGAAAGCCCAACTTGTTTTTTCTTTGATAGCAAGGATGGGTGATGACTGTCTAGACAGAGGAATTATTAGGTATGATGGCCAATGTCATCTGTTAACTTGAGTAGGCCATGGTACTCAAATATTTGGTCAAACATCATTCTAGATATTACTTTGAAGGTTAGTTTTCTCAATGAGATTGACATTTAAATCATGTCAGAAGAGTATAATATAGATTACTCTTCATAATGTGGGTGGACCTCATCCAGTCAGTTGAAGGCCTTCTAGAAAATGACTGATCTTTCACAGAAGAGGGAATTCTGTCATGAGTCAGTCTTTGGACCACAAAATCTACTCTCTACCAGGTCTCCAGCCTGTGGCCTACCCAGCAGATTATAGACTTGCCAGCTTCCACAGCCACATGAGCCAATTCTCTAAGATAAATCCCTATCTATACATCTACGCATACATATATGTACATATTCTGTTGCTTCTGTTTTTCCAAAGAAGATTGACTCTCTCTTCTCTTCTCTTGGCCTCTTCCTTCCTTGCTCTGACTCATTTTGTTTTCTAGAAAACACAGAACTGCTAAAGATGTTTGAGATGAAGAATCATATGACAAGAGAGGTATTTCAGTAAGTTAACTCAGACTGCAGTACAGAAGATGGATCAGAAAAAGACAGATTGGAACAGATTAGAACAATAATGCCTATAGGCCATGCCATCCAATATGGTACCCACCAGTCACATGTAGCTATTTAAATTAAATTTAAAATTAATAGAGATGACACAAAATTAAATTATCAGTCTTCAGCTGCACTAGCAAACATTTCAAGTATTCGGCCACATAGAGGTAATATCTACCACATTGGAAGGTGTAGATTATAGGCATCCCTATAACTGCAAAGAAGTTGTATTGGAGAGTGGCCATGTAGCAAGATCAGGAAGGCCTCCACTCTGGCTATGACAGAAGCAAGAGAAAGTCATTTGCGTTGGGGGCTCAATAAGAGCTCAGTCAGGTACCATTTGCTTTACATGTCTTATCCCAGGTTATCATGAACTGTACCCCACAGTGTAGAGTACACAGGGTTGTCCATAAGATCACAGATGAGGAAACTGAATTTCAGCAAAGTGTCTTGCTCAAGGACAACAACCAGACAGTGATGGAGCCGAGATACAGGTCGAGGCAATTTTAACTCCAAAATCTCCATAGACATAGACAACTGTCCTCACCATACATGGAAAAAGAATGTTTAAATGATGACAAATTCCAGCTGGAATTCTAAAGCCATTACATTCCATTTATAGGCTTTCTCTTTAGCACCCATCTTTCTGCCTCCCTACACCCAAGGCACAAAGAGCATTTCACAAGTCCCCTGGCATCTACAATCCTGGATGTTCCTTCTCTGACTACAATCTACTTATCCTTGCCTTTTCTTCTACTTCCCCAAACCTGCTGTGTTAGCTGTTCTAGTCTGTTAGGGCTGTTACAATGAAATACCATAAGCTGGGTGGCTTTTGCTCACAGTTCTGAAGGCTACAAATTCCATGATCAAGGCACCACCATGGTGGTGTTCTGGTCAGACCAGAGCCTACTCACCATGTGTTCTCAAATGGCAGAAGGGTCTGGCAGTCTCTCTCTGGACCTTCTTTTATAAGGCACTAATTATTCTCAATGGATGTGAGCTTGAGTGAACTCCAGGAGTTGGTGATGGACAGGGAGGCCTGGCGTGCTGCAATTCATGGGGTCGCAAAGAGTTGGACACGACTGAGCAGCTGAACTGAACTGAATTATACTCACTGAGAACTTCCTATGTGGTGCTAGAGGTAAAGAATCCACCTGCCAATGCAGGAGACATGGGTTCAATCCCAGGGTCAAGAAGATGCCCTGGAGGAGGGCCTGGCAACCCACTCCAGTATTTTTGCCTGGGAAACCCCATGGACAGAGGAGCCTGGCAGGCTGCAGTCCATACGGTTGCAGAGAGTCGGACATGACTGAAGCAACTTAGTGCACACATACACACACTCACTGAGGGCTCCGCTCTCATGACTTAAGCACCTCCCACAGATCTTGCCTCCTAATACCATCATCTTTGGGGGTTAAGATTTCAAAGTCTGAATTTTGGGAGGACACAAATATTCAGACCATAGCAATTGACTGGGTCAGTCTCAGCTGCAACAACAAACAACCCTCCAAAATTCAGTGGCTTATAGCAATGCAACTCTATGTAGCCAGTCTACATGGCTATCTGTGACTATGTGTTACCATTCTACGACAAGGCAAGAAGCTAGCACCAGAATGTAAAAGAAAACACTCTTTCCACCATTGAGAAAGTCTTGCTAAGGAAAAAAAAAAAAAGCTGAATTAACTAATGCCCTTAGCCATACAACTGATTTACATTCTGGTATAATCCCCTTATGATGTTTCATATTGAAGTCCAGTAACAGCCCCTGGATCGTGAAGAGTATTGGCTTATAGATTTGTGGTTTTGCAAGGCTTTATTATTCTTCCAAAGGCCATGATCCTATAGTTACTACCAATGCTTTCTATAGATTCGAATCCACGAGGCACGAATCTCTCAAATTCCCTCTGTTTCCACCACTTCAAAACTCATGAAATATTATCCATCCTTACAAAGCTTCCCTTTCTTTCACAGTAAAATGTGTCCCTGCTCCTTTAGGATAATAATCCTTGTCTTGAGATCACATCTACTTCCTATTAAGTTATTCAGCATTATTAAGTTATTATTGATTTATAAACTATCCTTTTTTTTGAATATCACATCTCTAACTTCTGTTTGAATATACACCCATGCTCAAGTTTCCTTCATCCTGAAAAAATCATTATTTCAACCCCACCTGAGCCAAAAGTTAATCCTGTAACTCTATCTGCCTTTCCAACTGGACTTCACTTCCTAACTTCCTATTCACACTCAGTCCACCACTCTACTGAAAATGCTGTTAACAATCAGCATGACAGTGAATATTTTAAATGCCTATTTGAGCCAGAATCACAGTGCTGATCAACCATGTGCTTTTAATTACACCTCATGAAGCAGATATTACTATTCATCTATCATTTGTAAAAGAAAATTAAGGCTCAAAGACATTAAGTAACTTCAAGGAGGCACACTTTAAAATTTTACTGAGTTTTAAACCCAAGTCCATCTGACTTCTTCGCACATCCAATTCTACTAGCTCTCTCTTTGGCATTCCTAGTACTCCTTGACTTTGAAGCCCCTATTGTTTCTATGCTCTTTTGCAGGCTCCTGTCTGTCCCCTGGGGGAGCGTGCTCGCTGTCCTTTCTCTGTTGGGACCCATAGTTGTTGCTTTTAGGGAAGATTCACCAGCAGGGCCCCTTCAGGGAGTCTGCTCCTAAACTGCCACACTGTCGGTAGGCTGCCTGTGAGGCACAGGTACATAGCCTGCTTCCAGAAGCATGTTCTAAGGAAGGGTGGCCTGCCTGCACTGCGGTGGCACTCTTCTGTCCAACCAGCTGATGGGTTGTGCAAACAGCTCCCAAAAGAAAATGAGGAAAGCAGAGGTGGATATGTGGGTGCAACTTTCCATCCCCTGGAGGGAATTCAAAAAGAGACACCAAGACAAAGAAAGAAGAGAAGCAAAGCCAGAAGAGAAAGGCAGCCCTAAATAACCATCCTGAGAACTTGGTTTTAGGAAGAGAGCACGTGACCCTCTAACCACCCTTGGTAGGAAGGGGGTCACTGCCCCGCTAGCTGGCTGGCTGTTCCCCTACTTTGAGAAGAATGTTTTTCTCACGCATAGCAGCAGCATACCAAGCTTCCAAGCTTTCTTTCTGACTATCCTATGAGATGATTTAATTCTCGTGAATGCTTTCAATTCTGAAAAATGCCAGGTTATCCCTCTCTGAGAACATGTTTACTTTTTAACAGGTGCCTCCTAGAAATAACCTCCAAAGAAATAACCACGGCGAAACTTTCAGACATATTTACTGACCAATGACAGGATATTGGCGGGGGGAGAGGGCGGATGAACACCAAATCACGGTAGACAGTCTTCTTCCCTCAGAGTTAACCAGCTAAGGGTGCGACCCAAGCGCTCCCTGATTCCACATAGGATCCATCACCCATGAACGTATGTGCACTGCCTGGGTGCTCTTTGCATTTCCATATTCCTCTCAGTAGCTGCAGTCCAGCCTTCCCTACCCAGGGAGGATGGAATGGAGACACCATCACTGTGGCGATCTGGCTGCTCCCATGGAAGCCGTTATGCTCCCGATCGAGAGCTTTGCGGCACCCATTTCCCCCACTTATGTGAAGAGGCTGTCGAAAAGCTTCTCTTAGCTAAGGCAGTGTTGAGTTACCAACAGCTGGGAGCTGTCCTCCGCAGCCAGGTTCCGGGTTTACGGGCGATTACGGGTTAATTGTGTGCGGTGGTGCTATGGGTGGCTGCACTCCTGGCCGGGCCTCCTGGAGACACAATGCCTTTAAGTGGTGGCTGACTCTTGTGGGAATTTCAGAACCTGGCAAGATGGCACGGGGAGATATTTCAGGGCAGGCAGGCTTTCCAGCACCCAAAATAACCACCAGTAGGAAGCTGCCTCGGCGGCCCCCACAGAAGGTCAAGCCACCCCTGCTCTGTCAGCACAAGCCCTTTGAATCATCTCAACACTTTCCATTTAGCCAAGCTTTTCCCTTTCCGCACCCCTACTCTCTTTCCCAGGCTTTAGAACCATCTTGGAGATGGAGCAGCAAGCGGGGGGATCATTTCTCTCTTTACTTGGATTTGATTGAGAATTTTAAACGGGAAAGGCACAAACAGCAGGGAAATCAGCACCCTCCCTTGATCACCAAACCACAGAAGCTCAGCCCTGGGACAGCTTCGGAGATCTGGCTGGAACTCACACTGTTAATTGAGGGATCGTCACAAATCCCAGTTATCCCAGGGTACCTAATCTGTGCCTTGACACTGCTCCTTTGCCCTCAAAATGAGGGACCTAAGTATGCCAATCATCCGCACGCATGAAGCCTCCAGCGCCACTCACGCTCCGGTCCTCCTAGCACCGTGAGTTAAGCTAAAGATTCCCGGGATTCCCCACGACATAGCAGCCGTGCTTCAGAGAGGTGCTGTAGCTTGTTATGAGGATGCCGCGCGTGGTTCCTGGAGGGTATATTTTCATTTAGTCTGGATGTTTGGCACACTCTGACCATCAACAGAAGCCCAAGGTAGAAATAGACGGCGTGACGGGTTTACTCCGAGAGTGTTGAAAATGTTTAATCAATTAATGGCGATAATAAAGTATCTCATCGGAAGATAAAACGACAATTCCTCAAGCTACAGCACATTTGTGTCCAGCCTCACAGCTTACAAGCACTTAGGGTGACTGATGGACAAACACGAGAGCTATGCAAATTATGAGTGTCTCCTTTTATGTTTACATATGTGCATATTTCTGGCTATTTTTGCAGATAGGCAGATTAGCAGCCCTGCTGATAATTTGATCTCTCTGACAGAAGTGAAAAATCATTCACCCATCCCAGAAACATGTTCCCTATCCCCGCAGCGTATGGATGTAAGGAGCTCTCTGGATGTTACCTTGCAGACAGCAGCCATGCACATGACCAAGCCTGGGGATTTCTAGAGCAAAATTAACCTAAAAATGGGCAAAGAGATAAGCAGTCACAGCACAAGTAGCATCTGGTGAGATGAAATTTCAAATATTTCATTCAAATTATTTAAGACTGCAAGAGCTTATGACATGACCATAAAAGAATGTTGTAGTATTTACTCATTCATTCATCCTCCAAATTCATTTACTAGCCTAGAAGTTGCATAAGAGTAGGGATCTTGCCTCTTTTTATTCACTGCTGTGTTCCCAGCTGTCTACTATATAGGAAAGGCTCAAAAAATAGTTGAATTGAATGAATGAATTCATTCATAATTCAGCAAACATTTAACAAATAATACAGTACACAGGCTCTATCATTCTTCTGTTTCCTTCTGTTCTCTTATTATTGTGCAATTTCACTTCTACAGGATTTTCCTTTTGTGGGGATTTGCCAATACCTTGGTCTCTTCCCCCATTAGTTTGGTCTTTTTAAAACATTAAACTTTTTAATATAAAATTGAAAGATAATAATTTAAATGGTTCTTAAATAAATTGAATTATCAATATACCATAAAAGAAAATTTAAAAATCAATCTTTGTATTAATCTTAGATTTTATAAGGAGGCAAATGATCTCAATATATTTATATAGAAGAATCATGTCTTTTTCTCTAGTTCTCACAAGTGTTTACATTCCATTAAATATCTGAGGTATATGTACAGATCTTAAAAATGAAATGAGTAATATTTTTTAAATGCAATCAAGTTATTTTTGAAAACAATTAAAAGTTAATCAGGTATATTAGCTAATCCAAATCACTAATTAATACAAACGGTTTTGATTTAATTCACTATTTAAAACTATTTTAGGACAATAATGAGATACCACTACACACTTATTAGAATGACTGACATACAAAAAACCAACAATGCCAAGTGCTAGCAACGGTGAAAAGCAACAGGAATTTTCATTCAGTGCTGCTGGGAATGCAAAATGACATAGCCATTTTGGAAGGCAGTTTGATAGTTTATTACAAAGCTAAACATAGTTTTACCATATAATCCAGCAACGACACTTCTGGATATTTACCCAATTGATTTAAAAACATGTTTTCATAAATCTTGCACACAAACATTTAAAATAGCTTCACTCATAATCTCCCAAAACTAAAGGCAATGAAGAAGTCCTTCAATGGGTGAAAGGATTTTAAAAAAAGCTATGTCACATTCATACAATGGACCATAATTCTATGTTAAAAGGAAGTTAGCAAGACTTCCCTGGTGGTCCAGTGGCTAAGACCCCGTGCTCCCAGTGCAGGGGCCCAGGTTTGATCCCTGGTCAGGGAATTAGATCCCACATGGCCACTAAGAGTTCACACGCCCATCTAAAAGAAAAGATCTGGTAAGCCACAACTAAAGATTCCACGTGCCACAAATAAGACACAGCGCACCAAATAAATATTTTTTTAAAAAAGAAATTAGGTATCAACCCACAAAAAGCATACCTGAACCTTAAATGCATGTTGCTAAGATAAACGGAGCATCTAAAAAGCTATAGACTGTATGATTCCAACTCTATGACATTCTGAAAAACACAAAAGTAAAAACACTAGTGGTTGTCAGAGGTTTCAGGATAGGGAGAAGGAGCTGACTATGAGAAGCACAGATGACTTTTATATGATACTGTATGATATCTGTTCTATATGATACTGTAATTAAAGATACAAAATAGTATGTATTTGTCAAAATTCACAGAACTTTTTTGGGCTTCTCATGTAGCTCAAACGGTAAAGTATCTACCTGCAATGCAGGAGACCTAGGTTTGGTCCCCTGAAGAAGAAAATGGCAACCCACTCCAATATTCCTGCCTGGAGAGCTACCGTCCATGGGGTCTCAAAGAGCCAGACACAACTGAGCGACTACTATTATAGAACTTTACAGCGCAAAGAATAACTTTAACGAATGCACATTTTTGGAAATTATTTAGAAGGTTGAGGAGAATCACAGAATGGAAGGCAGAATGTGACACGATCTATTACAAATGTATGAAACAATCCCCTGAAGTTGGGGAGTAGCTGGGTATGTCGCCCTCAGTAACTTAAAAATTAGTGGAGTCTGTGAATCTAAAGGCAAAAGAAACAGCACATAAACAGTATTCTCTAGTTAATAAAGTCATTTTCCATGAAAGTAAAAATTAACAATTCTGATATTTCTACCAACATATACATACATGTATATATATAAGAATTAAGCAATTAACTAAATAAATAAGAGCCAGATTTCTTACTCTTGGACTAGAAACTTACAAATAAACAAGGATGAGAGACCAGAATGAGATTTATCACTGTTAACACTGACCTTAAAAAACAGGAAGTAACAGTAAAAACATGTCATTTAGAGTCTTGGCAATAAATATCAAAATAATCAGCTAAAAGAAATGAAAGTGATGTGTCCAAGAAGGAAGGAATGGGAGAAAAACGTCAGAAGCCTATGATTTTCTGAAAACTAATCTTTAAAATTACTTTACTGCTTAAGTTGTGTGCTCAGAAAATTTTGATAAATCAAAATTTTATTTTTAAAGGAAGGAAATAAAACTATGAGAGGCCCTATAAAGCCAAATTTTGAGTGTTTAAACACTAATAAAATTGACAAATCTCTAGCAAGTTTGAACAAAGGGGGAAAAAATCAAAATACTAGTATATAAAATACTAGTTAAAAGAAAAGATATAGTCACAGATACAGTAGTAATTAAAAAGTTAAGAAACTACTACTATAAATTCTTTCATGTAATTGGAAAACTAAGATGAAATAGCTAAACTCTTATTTTTAAAACTTACCAAAATCAACTGCAAAAGAAATAGAAAGCTTGTATAGTCTTCAAAAGAAAGACCTACTAAATAAATTGTATCACACTTGAAAGTTATTCTACAAAGGAAGCATCTGATTATATCAAACTTTTAAGCAAGTTACAGACAAATTTTGTCAAACTTTCAAGGAATAGACCACTCTGACCTTATGCAATCTCTATCAGAAAGAGCAAAAGAGGAAATACATCCCAACTAATTCTAAGTTGCTAATACAGCTTGATACCAAAAAAAAAAAGAAAAGAAAATTACTTTCCTAGGACATTCATAAACCTGAACACAAAATCCTTAATAAAATATTTAGAATATTTGTAAATAAAATCTAGCAAATCCACTGATGTCATTTATCATGTTAACTGTTTAGGGAAAAAACCTATGACAATCCCAATAAATGTAGAGGATAGATTTCATAAAATTCAGCACCCATTTTTAGTAAATACTCTTATCAAACTGGGGATAGAAAGGAAATATTTTAAGCTGGCAAAGGGTTAATCTCCAAAAATCAAATTATTTTAATGGTGAAATATTGGAAATATTCTTTTTAAAATAAGGAATGAGACAAGATACCTGATAAATATGTAAAGATAAAAAGAACCGGAAGGTACAATTATTGGGAAAGAAAGAAACAGAAATATCATAATATTCAGATTAACATAGAAAACTCCAAAATAACCTAAAATTATTAGAATTAATGAGAGTTTAATGTAGGAGGCTAGTTATAAGAAAAGATAAACTATTAACTAGTGAAGCTGTTAAAATTTATTAACAATATAAAAATAATCAAATTGCATCCCTTTATCTTATATGGAGAAGGCAATGGCACCCCACTCCAGTACTCTTGCCTGGAAAATCTCATGGATGGAGGAGCCTGGTGGGCTGCAGTCCATGGGGTCGCTGAGAGTCGGACACGACTGAGTGACTTCACTTTGACTTTTCACTTTCATGCATTGGAGAAGGAAATGGCAACCCACTCCAGTGTTCTTGCCTGGAGAATCCCAGGGACTGGGGAGCCTGGTGGGCTGCCATCTCTGGGGTCACACAGGGTCGGACATGACTGAAGCGACTTAGCAGCAGCAGCAGCAGCATCTTATACACAAAAAAATCAATTCAGGCTTTTTAAAAAGTGAAGATGTGAAAATCAAAATATGTAAACATTTAGAAGAATACCTTATCTTAATGACCTCCCCCACACATATAGAGAGAGATTTTTAACCTTCCACTGCAGGAGATGTGAGTTCAATCCCTGGCCGAGGAGCTAAGATCCACAGGTCTTGGGACAAAAAAAAAACATAAAACAGTAGCAATATTGTTACAAACTCAATAAAGACTTTAAAAATGGTCCACATCAAAAAATCTTTTAAAAAATATTTTTTAAAAGAGCACAAAAAAGTACAAACCATAAAGAAAAACTGATATATTCAAAAATTAAAATTAAGATCTTTTTATCAAAAGATACCATAAGGAGAATAAGAAGGCAAAACGTACATATAACCATAAAAGATTCATATGTAGAAGATAAAAACTGCATAAAACAATGAGAACACAAACACTCCCAAAGGAAAACAAAGGTCATAAATCAGCATTTCACAAAAGAGGAAACACAAATGCCCAACAAACCTATTAAAAAAATCTCAACAGGGACTTCCCTGGTAGGGCAGTGGATAAGAATCCACCTGCCAATGCAGGAAACAAAAGTTTGATCCAGGAAGATTCCACATGCCCTACCAGGGAAGTCACTATTGAGATTTTTTTAATAGGCTTGTTGGGCATTTGTGTTTCCTCTTTTGTTGCGGAGCACGGGCTCAGGGTGTGCAGGCTTTTGTAGTTGCACCTCCTGGGCTCCAGAGCCCAGTCTCAGTAGTTGTGGCACGTGGGCTTAGTTGCTTCACAACAGGTGAAGCCACCACAAATGAGAAGTCTGCATACCACAACAAAGAATATGTCTCGAGAACTAGAGAAAGCCCATGCAAAGCAACAAAGACCCAGCACAGTCACAAATAAATAAATATATATACCCAGCAATCCCACTGCTGAGCATACACACCGAGGAAACCAGAAGTGAAAGAGACACATGGACCCCAGTGTTCGTCGCAGCACTGTTTATAATATCCAGGACATGGAAGCAACCTAGATGTCTATCAGCAGACGAATGGATAAGAAAGCTGTGATACATATATACAGTGGAGTATTACTCAGCCATTAAAAAGAATACCTTTGAATCAGTTCTAATGAGGTGGATGAAACTGGAGCCTGTTAGAAAAGAAAGAAAAAGAAAAAGAAAGAAAAACACCAACACAGTATACTAATTCATATATATGGAATTTAGAAAGATGGTAACAATAACTCTGTATGCAAGACAGCAAAAGAGACACAGATGTATAGAACAGTCTTTTGGACTCTGTGGGAGAGGGCAAGAGCAGGATGATATGGGAGAATAGCACTGAAACATGTAAATTATCACGTGGGAAACGAATTGCCAGTCCAGGTTTGATGCATGATACAGGGTGCTCAGGGCTGGTGCACTGGGATGACCCAGAGGGATGGGATGGGGAGGGAGGTGGGAGGGGGGTTCAGGATGGGGAACACATGTACACCCATGGCAGATTCATGTCAATGTATGGCAAAACCAATATAATATTGTAAAGTAAAATAAAGAAATAAAACTGAAATATATATATATATTAAAAATCTCAATAGAGATTAAAGCTATGTTTGTAAGACCTCAATAATATAACACTTGAAATATACTCAATTAGTAAAAATTTTTAATTGTGAAAAAAACAAGTGTTGGCAAAGATATAGAGCAATAGGAATTCTTACTCACTTCTAGAACAAGCTTTGAAATAAAACTAGAATTTCTTTTTAATACAAATATGTGCACAACTTTATTCCAAGGAATTCAGACTATCCTTGGAAAATTACTTTGAATTCGCACCATGAGACATAATATGAAAATGTAACCTCCATTCAAACAAAATTAAAAATAAAATCCAAGAAACATGCATAAAACATACATAAAACCAGTGAACAATTTGTGGCAGGGACAAAAAAAAATGGAATGTTAATATACCAGTGAAAACAAGTGAAATACACTCCCATGCGCAACTTGGATGAATTTTAGATATAATATTATATTGTGGAAAAAATATTCAGAAGACTAACTGTAAGTAATTTAAAACATAAAATACATATCATATTAAAATACAATCTTAATTCTTAGATGTATAAATGTACAGATTTCCTTCTGAAAGTTTATACCACCTTAGCCTCTGGTCCACTGAGAGAGAATCACACAAACACACACACATACATACTCACCTGAATTTTTGTGGCAATATAGAGTACTGCTCCTCTGTTGATACTTTTCTTTTCCCTGAGATAATATTGTTAACAGACTTTTAAAAAATGAACTTGAAGAAAGTAAAATCTGATATTAAGTCACTCACATCAACAGGTATTTTAAAGTTGATTAAAAATTTCTTATTAAAGAAAAAAAGTAAAACTTTAATTCTTTTTAGCTCCCTCATGTGGCCACCAAGGAAAAAGACAAGTATTGTTTTCGATTAGAGATAAATCGCCTTCACAGCAGTATCTACACCAGGATTCCTATATATCAGTATCATTCTGCATTTACTTGATAGGTCATAGAATGGCATATTTACAGAAAAAGAATTAAAGTGGAAATTCTTGATTCTTCTCACAATATTATTAGAATATCTAAGAAAAAAAAACAAAGCGTGTTACACAAGACAAAAAGAAGAAAGTAACTCTCAACCCAGTGACACTAAATGTACCCCACAGAACATCAATGAACAAGATGTTTTGGGGAGAAGAAAAAAGTACTTCTTGGTAAGATAAGTTTGAAAAACTTGGTATACTGTTCTTTCTAGGATATGAACAGTGACCATTAGCTTAGTCAAAGCTCTGAAAAAGTCCTTTAGTAAAAAATCTGTTTACCTCTTTTCCACTTAACATTACTCTTTAAAAGGAAACTGCCATGAAAGTGCTGATTGACATAACTCATTTTAGCACATGCTGAATCAAAGCTATCAATTCTAGTAGGTTTTCAAAATTTATTCAAAACATTATAAACACCTTGGGACAGCCAACAAACACATGAAGAACTGCAGTGTTTAGTGAGTATTTATTGTCAAATATGAGATAATCAGTTGAGTGGAGTGTGGTTATATGAATAAAAAATAAATAAATAAATCTAGTGCAGAGAATTAAAAAAAAACTATTCATCTAGAATCCAAGTTACTTTTCAGACATTTTTAATTGATTGTGTGTGTTTTTGACAAGGTTAGTTAAGTCTGAGCCTTACGTCTTTTAGTTGTAAAATGACTTTGACCATCTCTGCTGTAGTAGTTATCAGTTAAGGATATCAATAGTGACATATTTCAGATAATCTTCAAACTAACTGGAATAAATGATATTAAGGACAATCTATGTTTGCAATGCTTGGGAGTTCATATTTGTTCCTGACTATCACTATTTAAAACTGCCATTACAGAAATGATATAGAAATGATTATACATCTATTACTGATTTTTGGGTAAGGAAAATAATTTCAGTTTCTATCTTTGTCTCATTACCTTCCTCCCAAAATTATGCTTACAAATATTCTGAGTGACTTACTTTTAATAACCCTTGAGTGGTTAACCTTTCAGAGTTGTGCTTGTTCAAATAATAGAGTAGATTTAGCTCCTGCCCTGACAAATAAAACTCAATTTAGTAAGAATTTTCCCTAGGACAACATCAAAGAATGGTAAGAAACAACAATACTAACACAAACCTGCTTGCTTATTTCTGGCATATGCAAACATTCACTTTTTAATATATGCAAACTATTATAAAAATAAATATATATATTTAATATCATATATATTTATTTCTTACTAAAAAGTTTTAATAGAAGGTAAAAATTTTTAACTGTCACACTGTTTATTAAGAGGTAATCACACTCTAACCATTTTTTTGAAATGTAAACTTAAAGGTGCACTGGCTAGTTTCAGTCAGTGAGAAATTCAGACAAAAAAAACACTGATATTACACTGATATTACATCTTCTAAATATTTTAATGCTTTAAAATTTATTTTTATTGCTTTTAAAGTTACTAAGTAATATAGATCCATTGTCAAGTAAAAGTAAGTATGGGAACTTAGCCTAGATAGGTGAAGCTCCAACTAGCAGATACAACCAGAAGAACAGGGAACCATCACTCAAGAAAGATACGAACATTTGATAGCACATCTAGCCAAATCCACATTTTTTTTTTTTTTTTTACAGAAGTAGGCACCTGATCTGCCTCTTGAGAAACCTATGTGCAGGTCAGGAAGCAATAGTTAGAACTGGATATGGAACAACAGACTGGTTCCAAATAGAAAAGGAGTACGTCAAGACTGTATATTGTCACCCTGCTTATTTAACTTATATGCAGAGTACATCATGAGAAATGCTGGGCTGGAAGAAGCACAAGCTGGAATCAAGATTGCCGGGAGAAATATCAATATCCTCAGATATGCAGATGACACCACCCTTATGGCAGAAAGTGAAGAGGAACTAAAGAGCCTCTTGATGAAAGTGCAAGAGGAGAGTGAAAAGGTTGGCTTAAAGCTCAACATTCAGAAAACTAAGATCATGGCATCTGGTCCCATCACTTCATGGCAAATAGATGGGGAAACAGTGGGAAAAGTGTCAGACTTTATTTTGGGGGGCTCCAAAATCACTGCAGATGGTGACTGCAGCCATGAAATTAAAAGACCCTTATGACCAACCTAGATAGCATATTCAAAAGCAGAGACATTACTCTGCCAACAAAGGTCCGTCTAGTCAAGGCTATGGTTTTTCCTATGGTCATGTATGGATGTGAGAGTTGGACTGTGAAGAAGGCTGAGCACCAAAGAACTGATGCTTTTGAGCTGTGGTGTTGGAGAAGACTCTTGAGAGTCCCTTGGACTGCAAGGAGATCCAACCAGTCCATTCTGAAGGAGATCAGCCCTGGGATTTCTTTGGAAGGAATGATGCTAAAGCTGAAACTCCAGTACTTTGGCCACTTCATGTGAAGAGTTGACTCACTGGAAAAGACTCTGATGCTGGGAGGGGTTGGGGGCAGGAAGAGAAGGGGACGACTGAGGATGAGATGGCTGGATGGCATCACGGACTCGATGGACGTGAACCTGAGTGAACTCCAGGAGTTGGTGATGGACAGGGAGGCCTGGTGTGCTGCAATACATGGGGTCGCAAAGAATCAGACATGACCGAGCGACTTAACTGACTGAGGCTCTATGAACACATGAATAAGAATTATCAAATACAAAGTTGAGTGCACAACCAGGAAGTACCAAGTGTCTAAAGAAATCAGAAATGACTAATACTCAAGGGAAAAGATAAATACACTTTTAAAAAACAGGACAAACAACAATAATTGAAAGTAAGTATTACTGACATCCTCAGAGAGATCTGAAATGGTAGTGCACCTCCCCTTGAAAAAGAAACTACGAAAGAGCTTGTAAATTTTAAATCTGTTGCTTTTTAAAACTCAATGCATGAATTAACTAGCATAACAATCAAAAAGTAAAACAAATCAGTAAGCTGTCCCACCAAATCACGTAATTACTCCAGAACATTATGTGGGGGAAAAAAAACCCGACAAAGAGGTTTTGGAATAAAATTAAGAGATACAAGGTAGATCTAGAAGTTCCATTCTCTGTACACATATTAATAGAAGTAAAGGAAAGAAAATACAGTTAATCAAAGAAAATTTCCTACAACTTTAGAAAAGTATTAGTCTTCATTTTGAAGTTTCCATCAATGCTAGTCATAATAAATTAAAAAGATTTATAGATGAGAAAATCATTGTGAAATTTCAAAATACATAAGATAAATAGAAAATTTTTAAAGTTTCCAGAAAGAAGGAGAAAGTTATTTTATAGGAAAAAGATTCCAATTGGTATAAGACTTCTAAACAAGCAACAGTGGAATCTAAAAGACAATACAGCAATACTTTGAAGACCTGAAGGAAAATATTTTGACCTATAATTCTATACCCAGCCAAACTAGCATTAGGTTCCAGGGCAAAAGTCATTTCAGACATGTAAGAATTGAGAATACTTATTCATTGCAAATCTTCTTCTGGAGAGAAAAAAAAAAAAAAAACAGAGAAGGAATGATATAGGATTAAAGAAACTGTAGTGAACCAGACATACATCAATCACATAATCACGTCTATAAATGGCTGATTAACAATATTTAATAAAACCATTAACAAACTGAATCTAAAAATCCAAATGGTTGTAAAATGTGAGATAAAAACAGTGATGTATATGGACAAGTAAAACTATGCTAAAACATTTTGTTTGTTCATTGAGAAAATACAGATTCAGATTATTCTCAGACATCAGCTTTTAAAAGACATCTTACTATGTCCGATGCAGGATACGGCATGCTTGGGGCTGGCACACAGGGATGACCCAGAGAGATGTTGTGGGGAGGGGGGTGGGAGGGGGGTTCATGTTTGGGAACGCATGTACACCCGTGGTGGATTCATGTCAATGTGTGGCAAAACCAATACAGAATTGTAAAGTAAAATAAAAAATAAAAATAAATAAAAGACATTTTAAAATACTAAGGGTAATCATTAAAAGAGCCAAAAAAATCTAAAATAAAGGATAATAAGATCCATAACACCAGAGGAAAAAAAAAAAGCAAAAATGAAACTCAACTATAAGAAAATTCACAACCTGAACAACCATTAAAATATGGGCTAAAGACCTGAATAGACACCACACTAAAGAAGCTATACAGATGGCAAATAAGTACATGGAAAGATGCTCCACGTCATCTATCACCAGGAAAATCCAAAACAAGGTAACGGTGAGACACCACTCTACACTTAATAGAATGGCCAAAATCTAGAACACTGACCACACTAAATGCTGACGAGAATGCAGAGGACCAGGAATTCTCGGTCACAACGGTGGGTATGCGAATTGGTGAAGACACTTTGAAAGACAGTTGGCAGTTTTTTACAAAACTAAACATACTCTTCTTATCACATGATCAGCAACTGCACTCCTTGATATTTTACAAAGAAGCTGAAAACCTACGTCTACACAAAAACGTGCACATGAATGTTTATGGCAGCATTATTTATAATTAACAAAACTTAGAAGTAACCAAGGTGTTCTTCAGCAGGTGAACAGATAAGCAAACGGTCATACTTCCAGACAATAGATTATCAGCACTAAAAAGAAAGCAGCTATCAAGCCAAGAAAAGACACAAAGGAACTTAAACCACATATTACAAAATGAAAAGATTATATACCGTATAATTCCAGCTATAATACATTCTGAAAAAGGAATTATTCGGATAGTAAAAGAATCAGTGCTCATTGGAGGTTGGTGAAGAAGGAAGGATAAATCGGTGAAGCACAGAGGATGTTTATGGCAGTGAAACTACTCTGTACAATACTCTAATGGTGGATACATATCATCATTCATTTGTCAAAATCCACAGAATGGAAACTCTAACATAAACTAAGGACTCTAAGTGATAATGGTGAGTCAGTGTAAGTTTGTCAATCGTAACCAATGTACCAGTCTGGTGTAGGATTTTGATACTGGAGTGGACTGTGTACATATGGGAGCTGGTAGCACATGGGAAATCTCTTTGCCTTCTGCTCGATTTTGCCATGAACCTAAAACTACTTTAATTTAAAAAAATTTTTGGCCACACCACATGGCATGTGGGATCTTAGTTCCCTGACCAAGGACTGAACTCCCACCTCCTGCATTGGAAGCACAGAGTCTTAGACACTGGACTGCTAGGGAAGCCCTAAAACTAATATAAAAAGTAACATATTTTTTAAAATTATACAGTAGTAAGTGAAATAATAAAGTAATATAACTTTTATTGTTTGGAAGACTTCAATATATTTACCTAAGTGGGTATGTATTTTTCAAAAATCACTTTCAAGCTACCAAATTATAATAAAAGATTAAATTTTTCTTTTTGTGTTTAAAAAAGAAGCAAACTGTCAATTCAACAGAGAGCACAAAGAACAAAAAACATGGTGAATGTATAGAAGAACATAAAGTAAATATAAAAGACCCCTTTACCTCCCCTCATTCCACTACCCTCTCCAGAAGTAACAGCTGTTAGCAGTTTGGTCTGTGTATTGCCACCCATTTTTTCTGCAATTGTGTGTGCTAAGTCATTTCAGTCATGTCTGACTCTTTGCAACCCTATGGACCACAGCCCGCCAGGCTCCTCTGTCAATGCAGTTCTCTAGGCAAGAATAGTGGAGTGGGTTGCCATGCCCTCCTCCGGGGGATCTTCCTGACCTAGGGGTCAAACCTGCATCTTTTACGTCTCCTGCATTGGCAGATTGGTTCTTTACCACGAAGTGTCACCTGGGAAGCCCTTTCTGCAATTACGTAGACAGATTAGAAGATAGATAGGGAATAGGTTTTACTTCATTTTTTTCTTTTCCTCTTTTTTCTAAATAGTACAAGCAAATGTGCTTTTTAAAAAATATGTTATGGAAATGTTCACCCATTGAGTACCAAAAGTAGAAAGAAGAGCATAATAAATCCATATAAACTCATTTTCTACTGTTGTTATGGACTGAATTCTATCCCTCCCAAATTCACATGTGGAAGCCCTAACCCCCAGTATCTCAGGATATGACTGTATTTAGAGATAGCGCTTTTAAAGAGGTGATTGTGTTAAAATGAAGTCATTGGGGTAAACCCTAATCCAATCTGTCTAGAGTCCTTATAAGAAGAGGAAATTTGGACACACAGAAGAAACACTAGGGATGTGTAAGTTCAGAGGAAAGGCCATATGATGACACAGCAACGATGCAGTCAGCTACAAGCTCAGGAGAGAGGCTTCAGAAGAAACCAAACCTGCTGACACCCTACTCTCGGACTTCTAGGCTCCAGAACTGTGGAAAATAGATTTCTGTTATTTAAATGACTCTGTCTGTGGCATTTGTTACTACAACTGTAGTAAACTAATACACTCAGCTCTAAAAATTGCCAACATTTTGTCAGTCTGATTTCATCTACCCCACTCCCACATATTTTTTATTCTGGAGTGTTTTTAATGCAAATCTTAGACAATCATGCAGTTTCACCTGTAAGTATTTTACTTTGCATCTTAATAAGAACTTTTTACATGTTTATAAGCTATATCACACCAATTGTGTTGATTGATTGTGGTTGATTTTTCAACCACAATCCCCTTGTGTCTTCTAATACCCAACCCATATTTAAAATTTCCCCAATTGTCTCAGTATAGCTGTGTGTCTTTGTAAAGTTAGATCAAAGGTCCTCTTAATACATTTTGTTATTTTTCTACCCCCTTTCCAACACTGGACATATATTTATTGAAGTGAAGTCGCTCAGTCGTGTCCAGCTCTTTGCGACCCCATGGACAGTAGCCAACCAAGCTCCTCCATCCATGGGATTTTCCAGGCAAGAATACTGGAGTGGGTTGCGATTTCCTTCTCCAGGGGATCTTCCTGACCCAGGGATCGAACCCCGGTCTCCCACATTGTAGGCAGACGCTTTACAGTCTGAGCCACCAGGGAAGGCCAATATATTTATTACCTTCCAAAAAATAGGCAAAATTATCTTTCTTTTTTCTATTGGTATTTCCCCAATTACTGATTGGGTTGAACATATTTTCACTTATTTATTCAGCCTTTACTAATTCTTTTTGTGAATTATTTGACTATGTTCTTGGCTCCTTTTTGTGTTTACATCATCTTAGATTTTTGTAGGTGCTCCTTATATTCAGAGAACTTCATATTTTGTTGCATTGCATTTTCTCCTAATCTGCTCTTTGTTTTGGTAACTTCTTAATTTCTATGTGCCTTTTAATCTTCTCCTCTCTGACCTCTGACATTTGCTGATACTATATTAAATAGTCATCCAAAACTCTTTGTTCTAAAATTTGTTTCTTACCAACTAGAATCAAGCATATTGATTAGTAAACTTCTTCTCTAGATTAGAGCTTAAGCTAATTTCTAGCCTGAGTCTTAAGACATTTTGCAAATGATCTCAGACATATAAAGTTCTGTCCTCTACAGCACACACACAGAGAAAAAATAGAATTCCTAGCCCAAATTCCTACATTTTGTATCTCCTCAAACCACAAAAACCCAGAAAATGAGTTCACTTATTATGAACAGCACTGGAGATGATAAAACTTCAGAACAACCAAAAGCAATTCCAAGTAGTTATTGAATTCTCCCTGAAATGAAATGTTGGTTTTCCAGGGCTATTCACAATGACCTCATGCTCTTTTATCAGAATAATATTTCAAGGAGATTATTTTAAATGTATCCTTGAAATCTTTCTTCATGAAACCTAGAGCTCTAAAACCCAAGCCTGAGTGCTCTCTAGCATCAGTGCAACCAGGAGGAAAATAGCACGCCAATTTTGATGCATATTTGTAGAATACTCTTTTATGCATATTATTTCTAGTGAGGGCAGAACAGCTGCGAGAGAGAGAGAGAGAGGGAGAACTGGGAAGTAGAGGAGAATTTTGTGGGCCTTGCTATTAAAACAAAAAAGGAAAATCATCTCAAAGTGAGATGTAGGAAAGTTTGTGTTTTACCTTTTCTCTGACTTTCAGGAACAACCTATTAGCATCTTTCTAGATTTACTCAGACAACAAGCCCCACCATATGTGAACCAAGAGTCAGACCCACACAGCATGGGATTTCAAGATCAAACATAACAAAGAAATATAGCGGCTTCCTCAAATAAGTAAATGTCTAAGTTTTCATCTGCCTTTGACTTGTCTACAAATGTTTCTACTCCTCCTTCTCCACAGATTCAGTATCTTAAGTCCTGAATCTTTGAAGCTACTCTCATAAAACGTATCATACACCCCGTGTCCAAGTATGGTCACTATGAGGGAGCTGTCACTGAGAGCCCTTGTGGAAAATTGATGGCTGACTGCAAAGGGCAAGACGATAGGACAGATGGCTGTCACCACTGCCAGCCCGGGAGGCTGAAAGAAACTCAGTGTCTGGGCAAATACCAGTGCATTTCATACACTTGCTCCTTTGTTAATCCAATCTCCCTATCAGCAGCTGTCCTTCATTGTTTGGTTTTGGGGGGGATGGAATGTTGTTTCATTTTCTACAGATATTTTCTATATTTTCAGTTTGTTGATGACTCAAGGAACACATCGAAGGAATTCCTTGAAACCCCAAATCAGGAAGGAGTCTTATCTTGTTCATGAACAACAGTGAAATTTCTATTTAGCACAATGCCTGTAAAATATTGGCCTTCATCCTGCTATGAAGTACTGGATTTAAATTCTTTTAAGATATTCTGTAAAAACTAGCTGACATACTGAATATCTTAAGGTTACCTCCAAGCTAATTCACATAGTTAGGTTAACGCAATGAAGAGGGGGAAAGCCAACATGAGAAAAATCAGTCACATTAGAATGACTGTATGATTCATAAATTTTGCACTTTTCAACAGTGTCTTAGAGTCAATTAAACATCCTTTATTTTCTAATTGAACTTCCAGTCTAAGGAAAGCAATATAAAATTAAGTCATAAGATGTTCATAAAACTTTTCATCTCTTCCTCCATCTTCTTGGCCCACCATAAATCTCATTTCCCCTCAGCCTGGACACTTCTGGTGTTAACAGATAACTTCAGGAAAGAAACAGAATGGCCTGGCTTCTCAAGTGTCAAGGTCATGCCTGAATTGAGCAACACAAGAGGTGCTTCAGGGGAAAAGCTCACTTGCATTCTAGTTCACTTATAAAAGGCCAAACATGCATCCTTATTAGAAAATACTTGATACATAAATCCTTAAGAGATTCCTTCAGTGTCTCACACTCTTCCCGTTCCAACTTCTGATATCTGAATTTTAACCAAAGAATTATCATCACTACTGTGACTCTGCACAAAGGCTGGCCACCAATTTCACTAGAAATACCATTGGTGCCTTAGTTTTTCCTCTATTCTTTTTTGATGTTTTTCTAAAGTAACAGTACTAGATTTCTGGGGAGTAAACTGGTACTTTCATACATTTTTTAAAAGCTTCAGAAGGGTCTTTGTTTTCACGTGTCCTCAGTACATTGTAACTAAAACCCTCCATGACTTAGAAATGTCACATACTTCATGAAATATTACGGAGCTTTTCGTTCCTAGAGGAATTTAGAGAAAATGAAAGTGTTAGTCAATCAGTTATACACAACTCTTTGCGACCCCATGGATTGTAACCAGCCAGGCTCCTCTGTCCCTGGGATTCTCCAAGCAAGAATACTTAACTGGGTAGCCATTACTTTCTCCAGGGGATTCTCCCAACCCAGAGATTGAACCTGGGTCTCCCGCACTATGGGCAAATTCTTTACCATCTGAGCCACCAGGAAAGCCCAGGAATTTAGAGAAAAGGCCCTCAAAACAATCTACTCAGTTAGTAATCTGTCATCTGGCTTGTTAGATGTCCATGCTGAGAGGCTTCCTCTGTCGGAACCATCATTACCCCCTGGCTACTTGGTGCTCTCTCATTTGCAAACCTGACTGGTAAGCTCTTCTGCAAAGATCATTTGTAAGGAGGTTGAGGGTGCCCATGTCTCGGCATCTTTATCTGTTTTATTAAACTTTATTAGATGCTACAGTCAGTGCCATACAAAGTCTGATAGTACTTTAATATTAATAACAAGTCAAGTCATTTGAGGGCTTCCCAGGTGGTGCTAGTGGTAAAGAACCTGAAGAACCTGCCTGCCGGTGCAGAAGACATAAGAGACACAGGTTCGATCCCTGGTTCGGGAAGATCCCCTGGAGGAGGGAAGGGTAACCCACTGCAGTAGTTTTGCCTGGAGAATCCCCATGGAAAGAGAAGCCTGGCAGGCTACAATCCATGGGGTTGCAAAGAGTCGGACATGACTGAAGCGACTTACCACGCACACATACAACCCATTTGAGATTTATGAATGGTTAGAGAGAATTTGTATCCACAAGGTTTCACCCTAGCTTGGCACGTGGATCTTTCATGACCCATGAGACCTCACCAACTCCTACTCCATTCTCTTGAGCATTAAAATCACACTGACTAAGCACCTTTTGTATTAATGCCCCAAGTACTGGCTCCATATCCATCTCTCCCTGTATTCTCTCAGGTTCCTGAAACTCCTGCAATCCCAGCTTTCTCTTGCCCATGTGTGCACTGCCATTTCTAGGTGACACAGGGCAGTGTGTGCATTACATATCTTCCCCACCCCTCCACATTACATTGCATCATTTCACCGCATAAACAGTTATAATTCTGCATTGGCTGAAAACTGGTAGATTTCTGTATCTTTTCATATGCAAGGATAATAAACAAAACTGCAACCAGAAAAAGAGTGAAACCACATTTCAATTTCTATGTGTAAATAAATATTGATATATATTAAACATCTACTTCAGGCCCCACACTCTGGGAAAAAATAAGAGAAGTATAAAGAAATGGTTTTCAAGATATGTTTCAGGGAACCCTAGGGTTCTCAAACCATTTCAGGGAAAACCCATAACTATTTTCATAATATTAGAAAGATGCTATTTGTCTTTTTCTCTCTTGTATGAGTAAACAGTGGAGTTTTCTAGAGGGTATAGGACACGTGATATTGCAACAGATTAAATACAGAAGCAGATATGAGAATCCAACTCTTTTGTTAAGCTAGATATTAAAGAGACTTGAAAAACTATACAACAATGCCACTATTCTAACCAAAATTATTTTGTTTTGGAAAATATAGCTATATTTTATAAAAAATATGTTAACATGTAATATATTTATTATTTTTAGTAAATTAATAAGCAAATATTAGTTAATTCTCAGTTTTAATTTCTAACATGATCTAACATGTATCTCAATAGATACAACTATATAAACAGAAGTTCTTTGGGGTTCTATGATATTGTATCATAGAATAAGGAATATATATATATATATACATTTCCAATAAGTATATATATTTAGTCTTCATCCATGTCTCAACTCCAATACCATCTCCATGAGTAATTGCCTTCCAACTCCCACTGTCTGCTTTAACACATTATAAGTACAATTATCTCACTGATATTTATTACTTTATTGTCTGTCTATCCCCACTAGAATGGAAGCCCCATGAAAGCACAGATAATAGCCATCTGAAAAATCTTGTTGAGGTCACTTTTGTTTCCCAATACCTAGAACAAAACCTGTCATACATAGGTGCTCATGAGAGAATCTAGATTAAATGAATACAACTGTTCAGTGTGACATGAAATAAGCAAGATCAGTAGAAGTTTATACTTTCCTTGGATGCTTTGATTTGATTATTTTAATTATTGTGCAGCTGCTTAAAATACCTTATAGAAATCATTATAAGGTTATCTCACCTCATACAAAATGCTTTATATTTGGTTGATAGTATAATAAGAGGGGTCTCTCTTGGATTTCTTAAAACTAGAGTTTTATTTTTGTTAAAACATGAACCAAAAGTAGACTGTCACATTACCAACACTGGAGACCTTGGAGGGTGGCTGCCTGGGCGGCCTGTGGCTTTTATATTTTAAAAGAATATATAAAGGTAAATTTAATTTAGAGATTTTTGTTTAATATCTATAAAAACTACACTCCCATGTAGGGACCAGGAGACTTCCAGCCATATTGCTTTTTGAGTTACAGTGGAATTTTGATGAAAATGTGAGCTGCACTAATTTTTGGTTGCAGGATGGCGGAGTAGAGGGGTACTGGGGAAATGGACATATTTTGAATAGGTTTCCCATATTTTTCTACATTTGCTTCTTTTTGTCCCCCTTCTCTACAAGGATGGTGTTTCAAAAAATTAATGCACATTTAATTTTAATTAAGCTTTCATTGACTAACTATGAGTCAGGTCATACTGCAACGAGCAAGATATCATGGTCCCTGACTTCACAAAGCTTATAGGTTTGTGGGGAAGACTACTTTAAAAATTAAATTTAAAACCAAATATAAAAAAACATCATGGGTGCTATGTTGTGGGGGAGGGTGAGTACAAGATGCTGTAGGAACAAGAACATATAACCTAAGATGGGGCAGAAGTGGGAGGCATTAGGAAAGACCAGATGGAGGAGCTGGAATTCGTGAAGTAAAAACAGAGGGAAAAGTCTTCTAGGCTAGAAAAAGAAAATGTTGAAAGTTTCTGAGAAGAGGTAGAGCACGTTCGACAACCTAAAAGGAGTTAACATGCCTTGACCCAGAGGGCAGTGGAAAACCACAGACAAATTTTAAGCAAGGGAATGGCCTGACCAGAAGTGGTGGCCACTGCTTGGAGGAAGGTTTCAAGAGATCAAAGCTAAAGGTAGTGAAGCCATTTGATATGTCATGATGGGAATCCAAGTGGGGGCTGATGTTAAGACATTGTTAGTTGTATTGCAAAGAGTTGGACTGATCCAAAACTCTTCAAGAGAAAGAATGTATAGAATTGAGGAGGCAATTGGATATCTGAAATAAGGAAGAAGTGAAATGTCATGAACTTTTTCGAGGCAATCCAATGGATCAATGATGACCCAGAGGTTTCCAATGTAACCTTGCTCTTACATGCACCATGGTGTTTGGGAAGACTTAATCTGCCACCAAACAGAAACTACCTTTACTGAGTTAGTTGTCGGGTTACGATTCAAGGCAGGGTATAAAACAATTTTTTGCTATTTCAGTTCAAAAAGTTGGCCTCACAAAGATGCCTAGAACCTCCTTCCTTTATCTTACTACCCTGACAGTACAGGCTCCAGCCTGCAACTGCGTGCCCCTTGTGGCTGAGGCCAGCAAGATTCCAACCCTTTTTGTCTCAAGCTGGCAAAACTCAGTTCTGCTTCTACTCTGGGAAAGCAGTAGGGGATCCTGGTATTTCTCAGAATACAGCACCCATAATACAAGCACACTCTCCCTTCCTAATTTGATCCCCCTCCCACTAGAGTATAACTTTGGTGTTATTCTGCTAAATCTCTGCCTCCCCCACTAGACAGAAGGACTAGACGTGACAAGGAGTCAATAAGACAAAAGCTCAATCTTGATACAAAGGTTTAGGAGACTGGATGGATAGTAATACAGTTCACAGAGCTAAGAGACTCTGCAAGAACAGAGATGGGAGTGTGATCATAATGAGGTAGTATACGTGAGCTGTCTTAAGAGAAATGGGATGAATCACTTCGATGACAGAAAAGGAGGTATCAAACAACCATTACCAGGGGCCCTAACCTGGTTATATTTGGAGGAGAGAAGAGGGTGATTCAGTTTGGCTCATTTTTGTTGCTGTTGTTTGTATTTTGGCCCTAGTATTACAAATTGTGTAGTGTAAAGAGTAACAATCTAATTGTCTGGTTCCTCGAGCTTGAGACCTTGCACAAAACAGCTAAAGAGCTGTCTTTAGACTTCCTCTGGACTTAGAATGGCTTCATCTCTCAAGTAAGTGTACAGCTCTGTACCTCCTGTATAATAACAACTATTGCCTCTATATTATTTCAAGCTGCTACTGAATTCTTTATTGCTGTTTTATTTTCCGTGTTTATTTATTGCCTCTAAATATATAGCCTATGCTCCTAGAAAGCCTGAAAAATCTCTGATTCATCTCAGTCATTCATCTCATTCATCTTAGTCATTCATCTCGGTCAGTCAGTCATAAAGTGGATGATCAAAAGATCTTGGCTGAGATGTTTAGAAAAGTATATGTAAAAATATTTTTTAAATAAGGCATGGTGTTACTATACTTTGCTTTAGTTTTGATGACAATCCCTCTTCTAGTAGATACTCATCAAGTGAAAGAGAATGCTGTAACTCTCAGATTTTAAATACATTCCTCCTATAATGGCAACCCACTCCAGTACTCTTGCCTGGAAAATCCCATGGGCGGAGGAGCCTGGAAGGCTGCAGTCCATGAGGTCACTGAGGGTCGGACACGACTGAGTGACTTCACTTTCACTTTTCACTTTCATGCATTGGAGAAGGAAATGGCAACCCACTCCAGTGTTCTTGCCTGGAGAATCCCAGGGACGGGGGAGCCTGGTGGGCTGCCGTCTATGGGTCACACAGAGTCAGACACGACTGAAGCGACTTAGCAGCAGCAGCAGCATGATGCAAATGACTTCAAATTTTTGACATTTTTGAAATTACAAAATTACCTTAATCCAAAGGATAGGGTTGTAACTATTCCTACAGTTTTTCACCATCCATGTCAACAGTTCGTTACATTGCTGCACTCCTTAAACTCTTCTCCAGCTAAACCAGACTGTTTATAACACAACTGGGCTACTGTGGTAGTACCAGAGGGTTGGAAATCAGAATGCAGTCTAGTTAATTGGTTTATTTTAGTTCAGATTTTGCACAATACAGACAGACTGCTAAGATGCATGCAACTGACATTGACCCAAGGATAGATCCAATTTTTCTCTTAAAAAAAAATATTTATTTATCCATTTTTGGCTGCCTTGGGTCTTCGTTGCTGCTCCTTTGCTCTAGTTGTGGTGAGTAGGGGCTACTCTTGACTGCAGTGTACGGCTTCTTACTGTGGTGGATTCTCTTGTTGGCAGAGCATGGCCTCTAGGTGCCTAGGCCTCAGCAGTTGCAGCACGTGGGCTCAGCCGTTGTGGCACATGGGCTGAGCTAATCCATCACACATGGAATCTTCCCAAGCCAGAGATCGAACCCATGTCCTCTGCATTGAGAGGCAGACTCTCATCCAAGGCACCACCAAGGAAGTCCCCACTTTTTCTTAAATAGATTTCTCCTCTTTGTTGAAGACAAGTATGTCTTGTCACAATGCGGCTGCCTAATTTTAGCTCCGACTAGAGTTTGCTTAGCCACCAAGCTCCAAACCCAGGCCAGAAATAGGCAGAAGAGGGATGGTCATGTGCTTAATGAGATCCCAGGCAATGGGCCAACACACATTGGAGCTGGGGTGGAATTTCTTGCCCTGTGAAAATGTAGTGCTAAATCTTCCTCTCCCTCTTCTCTCTTTCTCTACAAGTGGCTCTCTCCTGTACAGTGAACTGAGCTGTCACCTGAAACTAATGAGGAAGATGTGTCTCCCAGCAATCCAAGCGACAGTCAAAAGTGCACGACCTACCAGCCTTGACTGCCGTGCCAACTTGGACCACGATTTCTGGAATGGCTGGCAAAAGTATTTTAATATAGTTCACCTTGGTATACTATTTCATCAATAACTTCTAAAATTTCACAGGGTGCATCTTTAAAGTCCTAAGACATCCTCAGCTTATAACATATACTCTTAACATCTTTTACTATACAAAACAAACTCATTCTTCCTCTTTCACTCACTGCCTTCCATTTGGACTTGTTTTTGTAAGTGAAATATGAATTCTCACTCTTATCTTTCCTTCTGCTGATTATCAGCAGTAGCTGAAGCATATTTAATAAGAAAATTATTTATAAGCCTATAACATAACTTGTATTTATAATTACATGTCTCCTTTACTTTTGGGGGCTTTCATACTCTTTTTACAGAAACTTTTACCATATGTTAAGACACTATAGGACAAATGCAAAAATATCATATTTATAAATTCTTTTTCTAGGATTGATTGCTTAGACTACTTAAGAAAGACATATAAAAACAAGTGTCAAGGATCAGAAAAGACAAAAAAGGCCTGTGACCTTAATCAGCATGAAATCTTTAGGTTTTTTTCAGACTTCCTCTTGTTGTTAGTTACCTATAGCTGCAAAATCAAGGAATCAACAAATAATACAACCATCTACAATATTTTAAGATGTAATTAAAGTTCTGAACTAAAAAAGAAAGAAAGAAGGAAAAGCATTTTACCCTAGGGAAACTCTTAAGGTATGTGTCCCACTCAGGGTGACATATGACCTTCACACTGGATTTAGGAAACCAGACTCAGTTCCCCTTTGTATGCAAAGACTTTTAACAAGCTTTTTTTTTTTTTCCTTGTGCTGATTGTGTTTGCCATCATCCTTTCTTCTTACCTGTTTCCTACTGTGACTTGGACACAGAAGGTAGGGACACCATATCTAACTACAGACCTAAGTCATCCTTATCCATCCCATACCCAGAAGCGAACCTCTGTGACAAAGGCTAATTAATTCAGGAGACCATCCAATTGGATCAATAACATCACTGATTAGCTAATGAGCTGGTAGATGGAAAGGATCCAGGGACACACCTAATGATTCAAACTTTGTGCTGTACTTAGTCACTCAGTCGTGTCCAACTCTTTGCGACCCCATGGACTACAGCCCGCCAGGCTCCTCTGTCCATGGGATTTTCCAGGCAAGAATACTGGAGTGGATTGCCATTTTCTCCTCCAGGGAATCTTCCCAACCCAGGGATTGAACTCAGGTCTTCCATATTGCTGGCAGATTCTTTACCATCTGAGCCACCAGGGAAGCCCAAACTTTAGGGATAAAGAAAGTTCTACCCATTACATTGGGCTTCCCAGGTGGTACTAGTGGTAAAGAATCCACTGCCAATACAGGAGACAGAAGAGACCAGGTTTGATCCCTGAGTCAAGAAGATTCCCTGGAGGAGAAAATGACAACCCACTCCAGTATTCTTGCCTGGAAAATCCCATGGACAGAGGAGTCTCGTGCAAGCCCTGGGGTTGCAAAGAGTTGGACACGACTGAGCGTCTGAGCACACACCCATTACATTAAATATTTTGTTAAATATTTTGACTGCCATCATCTTCAACCTAGAGATGAATTCTAAAAGTTTATTTGGGGGTCCTGGAGAGGGACAAAAGTATTTCTAGAATTTTTGGTCAAAAAACATTCCTTCTCTCTTCATGAAGGCCACCTTCTCAGGACAAGGATGTATCCTGAGGAAGAAAGCATCTTCAGTTCCTGGGGCTCACCATGTTCTCTGGGTCTGTACATCTGGTATCCCTTCTGCTTTGAGGCTGCCTTCTTCTCACCTCCTCCCTTTTGTCAGACTTTGGATTCTATGCCACTTCTTCAAGAATATAGCATCGAAAAAGCAAGGATATTTGTTGATCAGGTGGACAAACCCGCATCAATGCTTCAGCAAAATGATCAGTACCTCCTTATTATTAATGATGCTGACTACTGTTCTGCTCAGTACTCTGTTTAATCATATTCATTAAATTCCTAAAATATGAATAGCACAGTTATTAGGTACTAAGAAACAGTATCCACTAAAGAAGTAGAGTCTTTGCCCTCAAGGAGATCAGAATCTAGCAAAAGTAAGAAACATACAAACAACTAATGATATCACAATATAGAAAGGCTATAGCTAATGTATGTAAAAAGAGCTATAAGAATATGTCTATAGGTGGAACTGAGAATTAAAGGAGAAGTAGGACTTTACAGGAAAGAGGGCATAGAGGTCATTCTCAGCAGGAGAAACATCATAACCAAAGAAATGCCAATATGGAAGAACACTGTAGATTCAAATGTTAGGAAGAAGTTTGTTCAGTGCCTAATAGGAGGTGAGCAATGGTAGGGGCAACAGAGAAGGGGGCTTCCCAGGTGGCTCAGACAGTAAAGAATCTGCCTGCAATGCAGGAGACCCGGTTCAATCCCTGGGCCAGGGAAGATCCCCGGAGAAGGGAATGGCTACCACTTCGGTACTCTTGCCTGGAGAATTCCTGTGGACAGAAGGGCCTGGAGACTACAGTTCATCGGGTTGCAAAGAGTCAGACACAACTGAGCAACTACCACACGTACAATGGTAGGGGGGATGGGCAGCTATAGATTTGTGAGGGCTTACTTCAAAAACCAGGAGGAAAAGTGCCTTTTCCCTAAAAAAAAAAAAAAAAAAAAAGAATAGGCTCATAATAGTGATATATGAATATATACTTGTAAATTGCAAAAGATAATATTTTGTGTCATAATTTTATGTAACACAATGAATAATAATATTTATTAATGTGGTATCTTAGTTTCTAACTCATTTTACATTCTACAAATTCATTTACAAAGAAAAAAGAATGTATACTCTTAGGAACTTAGTTTTCAAACAATATAATTAAAAGCAATGTCAGCTGCTAACACAAATAGATCACAAATATTTTTTGATAATTCCTAATGGTCTTTCTGCTGACACGAATTTACTTAAATTGTTAAGGGTATTTCATATGGAGTGGCTATACTGAGATACATTTCTGATAGATTATTTCATAATACGAATTTTAGTACATCTAGAGCCAATAATTCCAGAACAATTTTTTTAAATATTTGACTTTTCCTGTGAATCAATTTCATGTAGATCTCAATTTAATTTTAAATGTAAATTTATACAGTGACATTTTAATGTATCCTCTGACATTTCCTAAAACTAGTGGAGGTTGTATAAGAAGCTAAAAGTAGCTTCATGATTTGCATATAATTCAAAATACCTGTTTATGCAATCCATCTCTGTATCTTCAATTACAAGGGAAACTTGATTTTGTAATTGTCTCCTTATAATGATTCATGTAAAGTGTCACATGAAAATAGCATTCTTTTCTGTCAAATGTGATCATTCTTAAATTTAATTTCTGCTTCTAAGCCTGTGGATATTTGCTTTATAATGCTGCAGCAGTTTTCAAAATCAGAAATTCAAAACTCTTTGAAAAATTCTAATAACTTCCTGATATGCTTTATTGCCATGTCTGTGTGTATGCCTTGACTTTGTAATTATTTACAAACGAAGTTTACTGCCCCATCTCCAGAGTTCCTGACCCTGCACTCAGGCTGGAGATCCAGCTCATATTTGTGCAAATGCACAAGGATGGGCTCCAGGGATGGACAAGAAGCCTGTCTCCCACCACAGTGCAGGTGCTCACCCCATACAAAAGCCCTCCTCTCTCCCAGAGACAAAACTGCCTCCACTGCTACAGCTTCGGTTTCCAGCGCCACCATGGACACTGCCAATCTCGGTCCAGGTTCTAAATCTGGATGCCCCTGGGGAACCCAAGTCATCCCAGACTGTCCGAGGTACATGCCAGGAGGCCAGACAATGCAGACATGAGCTGCAGCAGAGCTGAGCTCATGCACGAGTAAACTATGCCTAACATGTCTGCACTGCTTATGCCCATACTCTATTGTTATTGATACTTGTGTGGTAGCTCACAGAATAGAACTTCAAAGATAAAATCATCAAGAATTTCAAGAAGTGCATAGCAGAGGATTTGACCAAGGATGGGGTCCCTTTTCAAAGCAGGGCCCTGTGTGACTGTACAAATGCGTGCTTGAGAAGCCTGTCTTGGGGATGGAGGATACAAAGAAAGCTTTTTGAAATAGTGTGGGGACAAGTTTTAAAGCTCTTTAAATGCCTTAAGAAAGGACACTAAAGATTGAGGCACTTAAGATTCTGAAGTGGAAAAAGAACACTAAATTTGTATTTTAAAAAGATCACTCTGATGCTGAATCAGGTAACAATACTAGTGGATCAACTGAAAATTTTATATAATCTCAGCAAGTGATAATAAGGCACTGGATATAGGGATAGATTCAAGTAATAACCATAGCATTTTGAGTGCTAAATATGTGCTAAGCACTTTACCGACATTGTTTCTAATCCTCAAATAACCCTCTGAGGTACATATTATCCCCATTTTGCACATGAGGCTGCTGAAACTGTCAGAGTCTAGCTTCCCAAAGTCATACAGTAAGGAGAGCAGAGCCAGAATTAGGCCTCGAGATCATGCTCTCCCCATCAGGCATCACTTCTAAGCTCAAGAAGGACACCCCAGAGTATGGTGACAGATTTATGCAAAGCTTTAGGGACAGGAAAGAGGCAAAGTTTCCCTTAACATTTGCCCCTCTCTATCCTACACCCTACAACGTTCTCCAGCTTGTCCATGTTTATTTCATGTGTATTTCAAAGATCCTATGCAATAAAGAGGGCTGGGATCTAAAAGGAAAACATTGCAGCAGATTCTTTCAAGGTCATGTATGCATAGTGCCAAATACATAGTTGGCACTACACAAATATCCCTTTCCTTTCCTTACTACTTCTCTGAGAGTCATGCTCTCACTATGCTCAAGTTTAATTTGGTTTGGTTTAGCTTTCTTCCCCTAAGCTGGTACCCCCACCTAACTGTCCTCTATGTGTCGATGACTATAAATCTGCCTAGAGGGCTTTGGAAAATATGTGAATTTTCCAAGCTGCGGAGACACTGCTCTGATTTGGTTCAGTAATAGTCCATGGGAAGGCACGGTTGGGAGAAATGAGAGATAAGGATGTAAATGAGTGAGGTGATTAGCACCCCGGCAGCATCCAATAAATGTCAACAGCCTGTCAGTCACAGGAGGAGGATGTTCTATTACCTACTCCAGAGCAGGTGAGAGCTCTCCCACAGTGAACATCCCTGGACTCCACACACGGAATCAGTCACAGCCTCCAGCCTGAAAATCACTATGCCTTCATCATACAACAACAACAGAAAAATGTTCGTCTATACTGATAAAGACACCAGTCTTGATATTTCCCATCCATTTAACCGTTAAGACCTTGGAATCTGATAATGTTGGGCTAGATGATATTTTATCATATATGTAAAAACTAGGAGAATGAGACCCATGGAGTTATTTCATCAGGTCTCCAGCCAGCTCTCTACAACCAATGACATTCAGTTTGAATTAAGCCAGAAATTATTTCAGGACCGAAAGTTCCAAATGATCATTCCGTTTCCCACTGTACCAATCCTCATAGTATTTTTTATTCCTTAATAAATAAATATCAACCACTTTAGCAGTTTTTCAGGATTAAAACAAAGTTCAACTTTACACTGAAGTCCATATAACAGACACTGTTGGTGGGGGAGGGTCCCTCATTGCTGCACAATGACCTTGTAGGTGCACACAGAGAAGCCCCTTTACACACATGGCTACTTTCACACTGACTATTTGTTCACTTTCACAGTGACCATTATCACCTCCTCTTCACAGACTCAGAAAAAGTCAAAGTATTACTCGCTCCGTGTCTGGAGCAACTGGACACAACCCTGTCTAGTAGCTCTTTGCAACCCCATGGACTGTAGCCCACCAGGCCCCTCTGTCCATGGAATTTGCCAGGCAAGAATACTGGAGTAAGTAGCCATTCCCTTCTCCAGGGCATCTTCCTGACCCAGGGATCGAACCCCGGTCTCCTACATTGCAGGTGGATTCTTTACCGTCTCAGCCACTGGGGAAGCCCTGAGACTCAGAGAAGTGAGACAATTGGCCACCTATCACAACGCTTGTGCAAGGTGGAACCAGAATTTGATTTTAGTTCTCTTAATTTCAAGCGATCTCCGTGTGTCAGAGCCCAGAACTTGTGCAGGCATACACAGTTTACTCTATCACTTGGCTAAATGGAACAAAATGCAAGCACGAAATTGCAATTCAACTGTATTTCAATTTTAAAAAACTGAAGAAAAAGCAATCACATAAATGCCAATCTGTTCCAATTCAAAAATGAGGTCTTACTGTCTAACCCAGGTTCAATGTCACCTATTTCTTCTGTGACTTCTTATTTTCCTGCAGAGCTAACCACTAGGCCACAAATAATGTAAACTGAATAAATGTTTGCTTTCTGGGTAAGATTAAAATCATAGGACATAACTATCATTTTCATAACAGGTCATCGAGGTGTATCAACTTTGCAGTAAACTGGGAAATCATGGCTTCCCCCACTGATAATCCAGGCAAACTGAGAAATACCATGAATTAGCCTGAGTTAAACAGTTGGCTACAGTTGTGCCCTGTATACTCTGCTTAGCAACAACCGTCCGGTCTTCCAATGATGACAGAGCCCTGGGAGCCGAGTCCTGACCCGGTGGAATGCGTGGAGCGCTGGCTGTGCAGGCTGCTGGAAGGCAGGAGATTAAAGGAGGGCTGGCAAGCATGGGCTGGAAGGAGAAGGCAGCACTGAAAGACATGTGTGTGTCCTGTGCAGGGGTAAGTGCTGGGCCACCGAGGACCTGAAGGGTGGAAGCGAGCCGAAGAAGACCTGGTGGACCCTTCACAAGGAGGATGGCAGGCTGTGCATATCTACTGGATATTCATTAAGTGCAGACACTACATAAGGCTTAGGGTAGATGAAAGTGATGAAGACATGGTTTTCCACCAACTAATGTTTACAGCCTAGTGTCTCATCAGGTGAAGGAGGAGAGGGCGCTGCAGGCAGTGGAGTGTGTGGGTTAGTTGCTCAGTCATGTCTGAATCTTTGCAACCCCATGGACTGTAGCCCACCAGACTCCTCTGTCCCTGGGATTCTCCAGGCAAGAATACTGGAGTGGGTAGCCATTCCCTTCTCCCAGGGATAGCCCCAACCCAGGGATTGAACCCAGGTGTCCCACACTGCAGGCAGATTCGTTACTATCTGAGCCACCAGGAAGCCTCCAGGCAGTGGAACGACCCAGGGAAGGGGGCATGGGAAATGACAGGTCTGTCTGTACACCAGCCAGGCTGGCAGGAAAGGTGAGTCCTACTGAGGAAACGTGGGCAGTGAGATTAGAAAGTACTGAGAAGCAGCAAAGCGAACAGCATGAAAACACAACTCATGGAATGGGAAGCAACATTAGCAGAGCACATACCTGGTAAGGGGCTAATATCCGAAATGCTAATAATTCAAAAGCAAAAAATCAAACAACTCAATTTAAAAATGGGCAAAGAACCTGAATAGGTGTCTCTTCAAACGTCCTCTAAGCCACACACCTGGATGCACGGCCTCTACTCAATTTTCCTAACTCCTCATTGCTCACCAAGCCTTGTGGGTCTCGACAGAGAGCATTTCCTCACGTCTCAGATCCCACGTGGTGTCATAGTTGACCCTGCTGATCTATCGCAGCCCTGAAGACAGTCAGTGGCCAGCCTTCCCCCTCTGCCCCT
Source organism: Oryx dammah (assembly GCF_014754425.2). Lineage (NCBI taxonomy): Eukaryota > Metazoa > Chordata > Mammalia > Artiodactyla > Bovidae > Oryx > Oryx dammah. Next base: position 21,050,196 of record NW_024070188.1, on the reverse strand, counting down.
CCGCTTCCTCCCTCTTCTCTCCTCTCCCCGTCCGTAGTCCGGTGCTTCCCTGAGAAACAGACAAAGCCAACAGCGGCAGAACTCCAGCAGCATCTGAGAGGCAACCACAGGCCGCGTGGAGAGCCTCCACTTTAGGGAGGTACTCTCTTCAAACGAGACAAAAGACTCCCCTCCCACGGGAGCTCCGTGAGGAAGACAGTAAACATTACCTGTAACCCCATCACCTAGAGACCATCACCATTAACACTTTAGGTATTTTCTTTCAGGCTTTATTATCGATATATACCTAGAATTTTTCCTTGACAAAATTAGAATGTACATCTATATACATAATATGTATGTGTATTGTATGCAGATATAGGTAATTTATACTAGTCTTTTTTCATGTCGATAAACACTGTTAGGAAATGAGATTTTTCTTAACAGCTGACTGCTGTCTTATAAATACCACATACCATTTTAAACATTTGCCTATTGTTAAACATTTGAATTGTTTCAGGTTTTTATTATCAAATTATACTGGAATAAATATCTTGTATATAAATTTATTTGTACCTTTATTACATTTATGTTCATAAAGTAATAACAGTTAACATTCATTGCTTTTCTTACTATGCGCCTGTCTCTGAGCTAAATGCATACATTACCTCCTTTAAGCTTCACAGAGTCTATGAATAGGTTCTATTAGTATCCCCATTACTGGGGATGGATGACATAGAGAGGTTAAGGAAACTGTCCAAGTCCACACAAGAAGAACACAGCAAAGTCAGGGTTCCAATGCAGAGTTTTACTCCAGAGCCTGAACTCAAAATCTTCTGTAACGTCCTGTATGTTAGTCACTCAGACTGTAGCCTGCCAGGCTTCTCTGCCCATGGAATTCTCCAGGCAAGAATACTGCAGTGGGTTGCCATGTCTTTCCCCAGGGGATCTTCCTGACCCAGGGATCAAACCCAGGTCTCCTGCTCTACAGGCAGATTCTTTAATGTCTGAGCCACCAGGGAAGCCCTGTAACTTCCTAGACAATTAAATTACATGGAATCAAAGATGGATGATTTTATTTACTCTCTGTATGTTTGTTACAAAGTAATTCTTACAGCCAGTATGAGTGGTATTAAATGAAAAATAAAAAACTCCTACACCCTCCCTGCCTCCTCCCCAGATCTATTCCCTAAAAGTGGCAGCTAAACCTTCCTTCTTCTTCCTTCTCTTTATTGCCAATGATCTAAAATGGAATGATGATGTGTCTAAAGGTGAATCTTGGGACTTCCCTGGTGGCCCAGCGGTTAAGACTCTGTGCTTCCACTGAAGGGAGTACAGGTTCAATTCCTATCAGGGAACTTAAGACCCCACATGCCGTGCCTCACAGCCAGATAATTAAAAATAAATAAATAAAGGTGAATCTTCATTCCATCCATCTAGCTGAATGCTCTGTGAATGCTTTCGATCTGAAGACTTGTGTCCTTTTAAGTCTGGGGATTCTTTTCTATCTTTTTAATTATTCTTTTTTTTCCTTGTTCCCTCCTTCTTCAAAACTCCTTTTGGAGGAACATCAGATTTTTTTCTCACATCTCACTTAGTTATTCTAAGTTCTGGGAGATTTTCTTGACATCATCTACCAGTCTTTCTTTAATTCTTTACACTTCAGGAATTTAATATTTTAAATTTTAAAAACTCTTTCCTTGTCTTCTAATGAGGTGGATGAAACTGGAGACTATTATACAGAGTGAAGTAAGCCAGAAACAAACACTAACACTGTATATGAATGCGTGTAAATGGAATTTAGAAAGACAGCAACGACAATCCTATATGCAAGGTAGCAAAAGAGACACATATGTAAAGAACAGACTTTTGGACTCTGTGGGAGAAGGCAAGCGTGGGATGATTTGAGAGAATAGCATTGAAACACGTACATTACCATATGTAAGTTCGATATATGAAGCAGGGCACTGAAAGCCAGTGCTCTGGGACAACCCAGAGGGTAGGGTCGGGAGGGAGGTGGATTGGGGGTTCAGGATGGGGGGACACATGTGCACCCATGGCTGATTCATGTTGATGGATGAAAAAGCCACCACAATATTGTAAAGTAATTATCCTCCAATTAAAATAAGTAATTTTTTTAAAAAAGTCTTTCCTTGTCATTTATTGGGTTTCTCAGTAAAAAGAAGCAGACTCTGATTATCAGATTTGTATGCATGAAGGTAAACTGTGGAAAATTCTAAAAGAGATGGGAATACCAGACCACCTAACCTGCCTCTTGAGAAATCTGTATGCAGGTCAGGAAGCAACAGTTAGAACTGGACATGGAACAACAGACTGGTTCCAAATAGGAAAAGGAGTACATTAAGTCTGTATATTGTCACCCTGCTTATTTAACTTCTATGCAGAGTACATCATGAGAAACGCTGGACTGGAAGAAACACAAGCTGGAATCAAGATTGCTGGGAGAAATATAAATAACCTCAGATATGCAGATGACACCACCCTTATGGCAGCAAGTGAAGAGGAGCTAAAAAGTCTCTTGATGAAAGTGAAAGAGGAGAGCGAAAAAGTTGGCTTAAAGCTCAACATTCAGAAAACAAAGATCATGGCATCTGGTCCCATCACTTCATGGGAAATAGAGGGGGAAACAATAGAAACAGTGTCAGACTTTATTTTTGGGGGCTCCAAAATCACTGCAGATGGTGACTGCAGCCATGAAATTAAAAGACGCTTACTCCTTGGAAGAAAAGTTATGACCAACCTACATAGCATATTCAAAAGCAGAGACATTATTTTGCTGACTAAGGTCCATCTAGTCTAGGCTATGGTTTTTCCTGTGGTCATGTATGGATGTGAGAGTTGAAATGTGAAGAAGGCTGAGCACCGAAGAATTGATGCTTTTGAACTGTGGTGTTGGAGAAGACTCTTGAGAGTCCCTTGGATTTCAAGGAGATCCAACCAGTCCATTCTGAAGGAGATCAACCCTGGGATTTCTTTGGAAGGAATGATGCTAAAGCTGAAGCTCCAGTACTTTGGCCACGTCATGTGAAGAGTTGACTCATTGGAAAAGACTCTGATGCTGGGAGGGATTGGGGGCAGGAGGAGAAGGGGACGACAGAGGATGAGATGGCTGGATGGCATCACGGACTCGATGGACGTGAGTCTGAGTGAACTCCGGGAGATGGTGATGGACAGGCATGCTGCGATTCATGGGGTCGCAAAGAGTCGGACACGACTGAGCGACTAACTGAACTAACTGACTGATGCAGGAAGCTCACTGAAGAGTGTTCATTAGATCAATACCTGCTGAGAGAAAGAGAAGTGAAGAGAAGGAAGCAGGATCGGGCAGAGGGGGACGTTGACCTGTGATGCATTCACAAAAAGACCCTACTTGGCAAAGGCATGAAGCACTACATATCCCATTGATAAGTCCTGGACTTCAGGCTGTCCCAAAGAGGGGGTGCTGCGGCCTTGGATAGTGGTGCTAGCTGAGGTCCCACGGGCAGGCAAAGAAACTATACCCAGAATATGAGTTTATTCTAGGCAAGAATACCAGAAAGGTCACTGCAAGAAAGAAAAAATTAAATGCTTTATTTCTCTGCTATTTAAAAAATATTTGCTTTAACCTATTTGTTATGCATTGAAGTGTAAGTTAATTCTGCACTGCTTTTGCCAGTCAGGCTAACTTTGTAACAATTTATGTTTCATATTTTCAAGTCTTCAGCATTAAGGATATATTTAGGTAGCCTTATGAGCCATGTCATTTTTCCCAAAATAACATCCTGCCCCTAAACCATGCAATCCAATCATAAGAAATTAATATCAATGACACATTGTCAACAGACATTTCTGAATCTGAAAAGTATTTGACCTATCAAAGGAGCACTGGAGCAAAGGTCTACTAGCAAAGACTTACATCCCCTCATGCCAAGTTTCTCTTACAACCCTGAGTAATGATCCTTCATCTGTCAGTTAGCACTCAGCTCATCCTGCCTATAGGCAGGTCCTTCCCTCTTCCTATTGGCCAGACAGAGAGTGATGGATGGCAGCAGCTGCTGCCTCAGCCAGTCCCAGGCTTCACCTCCACCCTACAGAGATCGCAGACTGAAATACATCAAGAGACCACTCAGCTGTTCACTATGGAGACCAGGTAGAGGGCCAGCAGCTTGTGCACTTTCACCTGAATCTAAGAGGTCTGGGTCATAGAAAAACCAGTGTCTCCATCCCCTTTTCTCCCTGCAAACACAGTACAAACTAGGGACTCAAGCTGTAGGTATATCAAAGATTTAGGTGCAAATGGGCAATTAACAGGCCAACCTTAGTTCCTGAGAGAAAACGAGGTAAAAGCAAAGGGATTTGAACAGGCATTCGGAGTCTAATTCTGGGTCAGCACTAATCGGCGGAGAGTGTTTTACAGACTGGGGTTTGCAGCACTGTCCAGTGTGGCTCAGCAACGCCACTGTCACTAAATCTGGAAATAGAGTAAGGTGGTGAGGAGGAAGTGGAACAAGAAAGAGGCAACATCCAACAAGTGCTAGGACCTCTCTGGGAATGGAGAGATCAGTGAATTTCCCACAGCTGCTTTTTTGCGAGTGGATATTTGGGGAGTACACTTCAGTTTCAAGTTTTGCAGTGGTGCTATCAGGCTTCCCTGGTGGCTCAGATGGTGAACAATCCACCTGCAATGCAAGGGACCTGGGTTCGATCCCTGGGTTGGGAGGATTCCCTGAAGAAGGGAACGGCTCCCCACTCCAGTATTCTGGCCTGGAAAATTCCACGGACAAGAGCCTGGCAGGCTACAGTCCATGGGGTTGCCAAGAGTCGGACACGACTGAGTGACTTTCAGTTCACTTTTCTAGACACTGCCATTCTACATGTATGGCTGAGAAGCAGTTGCTTTCTGAGAACTCCGATATTCCTGGATTGGGGACCCATATTGACCCTGGGTCTCCTCCACCAAACAGCTGACCAGCCTCTACTGTGTATCAATAATCTCCAGAGGCGAAGCAATGGGGATGAGCTGACAGCAGCATCTGCTGCTCGTCCATCATCTCTTCCAGCCAATAGAAGCAGGACATGGTCCCCAAGGCCTGGGAAGGCCCTCATTCTCCCTCTCCAGTGGCTGTGCCAGATGAAGAAGTCATTACTACTCAGGGCTGGAAAAGAAACCGAGGATGTCTGGAGGGAATAAAAGAATGAGAGAACAGGATACAGGCAGCCAGTTGGTCATCAGGGCACATTACAGCCTTTGGGCACTCTTTCCAGATGCCTTGCATTTTTCAGCATGCAGCCACTTTCTCCATCTCTTCACTGGGGGTGGGGGTGCAGCTCAAGGTTTCAATATCCCAGCATAACTCAGTCTTTAAGAGAGGGAAAGCACTGCGAAAAGTGAAAAAAAAAAAGTGAAAAGTCGCTTAGTCTTGTCCAACTCTTTGGATACAGTCCATAGAATTCTCCAGGCCAGAATACTGGAGTGTGTAGCCTTTCCCTTCTCCAAGGGATCTTCCCCACCCAGGGATCGAATCCAGGTCTCCCGCATTACAGGCGGATTCTTTACCAGCTGAGAAGCCCAAGAATCCTAGAGTAGGTAGCCTATCCCTTCTCCAGTAGATCTTCCTGACCCAGGGATTGAACCAGGGTGTCCTGCATTGCAGGTGGATTCTTTACCAACTGAGCTATTGTGGCAACCCAAAAAGAGATTTAAAGTTTTCTCAGTATTTTGAGATTAATTCAGGAAGTTCCATGAGGAGACGTAGGTTCCCAGGAGCCATGAACGTCATTTAGAGAAAATGAGAAAGAAACAAGATAAGCAATCATTCAGTGCTTCTTCAAATGTTCTCAGTGTGACATGCTTCTCTCTGTACTCAGGATATGTAGGTCTTCCATGGTTGCCCTTCATCACTGTTTTCACATCCTGATTCTCGAAAGTTTTACAGTTGTTAACAGTGATAGAAGAATAATAGCACTGTCTTCCTCTTGAATTATGCACAGCATTTACAAAGATTGTTCACTTTCATGATTTCATCTGAAATCCTAGCAAAGAAAGATATGTGGTATAGTGCCCCTTTTAGAGGCAAAAGCCAGAAAGGTCAGAAAAGGTGTAAGCAATCCCAGGTAAAAAAGCTGAGGTCAGTGTGGAACTTGACCTCAGACGTTACATTTCCAAGTCCATGTTTCTTTCCACACTCATGGCTTACATTACATCAGCCCTGTCCACAACTCAAGTAACACTAGTCAGCTGTGATCCAGAAGTAGGGGCACCTGGAAAGTTCATCTGAAGTATGCTTCTGCTGTGATGTCATTTCCCTGAAGGAAGTTACATCCATGCTACCAGTGTGTGTGTGTGTGTGTGTGTGCACGCGCACACATGCGTATGTTATAAAATTATAATCATTTCACTCACCAGATCAGTGACAGCTGAAATGGAGTCATTGAGTAATCTCAGTTCTTTTATGAACTCTTTATCCCCTCCCATTTGGGATTTGGTGTCATTTTCTTAGCTCTTTGGGAACTGAAAAAAGGGACAAATTAATTGACAAAGTCCGTTGATTTATACTGAAATCTGAAAGGTAAAGTTCTATGTGTGTGTGCTTATGCGTGTGGGTATTTTAGAAAGCAGTGTGATTTGCTTTTTTGACTTACAGAAAACAATTCTTAACATTTAAGAGTAGAATTCATGCAGGAAAACATTTAGATATGGTGCATACACATTACAGAAAATTAGCTGTCCTCAAATAATTGTCAACTTCCAATAAATGATATGCTTCATTTTCCCTTCCTTAGGATCAATATTTTTAAATGTCCCTTTCCTTTTCCTCTTTTCACAAAAATGACAATAAAATATTTTTCCTTACCTTCTCAGAAAATGCAATAAAAAGAAAGATTCTACTGCTAGCTTAAACCAAACAAGTAAAACAGCATGACCAAGCAGTATCTCATTATTCTGAAGACAGTCTTTTCTGTGTTTTGACTTTCCACACCAAATTAAGTGATTTGGATTAGACGATGAAGCTTAGAAACTTTCACAGTAACTCTTTGCAAACGTTAATTCATAAACCGTAGAGCATACATTGTTCTGTTGCTCAGTTCTGTCGCACATGGTTCTGACTCTTTGCGACCCCATGGACTGCAGCACGGCAGGCTTCCCTGTCCTTCACCATTTCCCACAGTTTGTTCCAACTCATGTTCATTGAGTCGATGATGCCATCCAACCATCTCATCCTCTGTAATCACCTTCTCCTCCAGCCCTCAATCTTTTCCAGCATCAGGGTCTTTTCCAATGTCGGCTCTTATCAGGTGGCCAAAGTATTGGAGCGTCAGCTTCAGTATCAGTCCTTCCAATGAATATTTAGGGTTGATTTATTTACATTGACTGGTTTGATCTCCTTGCTGTCCAAGGGACTCTCAACAGTCTTCTCCAGCATTACAGTTTGAAACCATCAATTCTTTGGTGCTCAGCCTTCTTTATGGTCCAACTCTCACATCTGTACATGACTACTGGAAAAACCGTGATACCAATCAAAAACCATCCACAAAGAACATCAGTTAAGAAAGAATAACAATTCTTGATGTTTTTTAGCTAACATCAGATGATGTCAGAAAGATTAGGAATATGGTATAAAATCATTTTGAATGTATAAAAATGGAAATTTCCCTAAGATCCTAATTATTCTCTCTACTAAAAGAGCAGTGAAATCTTCTATCTTTCCCAAATGTGGTATCAAAACAGACCTGTTTTCCTCCCTCAAATCCACTACCTCCTAAGTTTTAGGAACCAAAACAAAAAAAGAAAAATGAATAGGAAAAAAAAAAGGTAAAGTTAAAAACTATAGCCTTCAAGCAATTAATCATCTCCTGCAAGCACAAATAAACTATAAAATGTATTGAACTAACTGTATCATTTATTCTCTTACTAAAGAACAAATGGGATTATAATACTAAGGTATAAAGAGACCAGTCAAAAAATGGGCAGAAGACCTAAACAGACATTTCTCGAAAGAAGACACACACATGGCCAGTGAACACATGGAAAGATGCTCACCATCACTAATTATTAGAGAAATGCAAATCAGAGCTATAATACGGTATTCCCTCACACCAGCCAGAATGGCCATCATCATAAAATCTACAAACAATAAATGCTGGAGAGGATGTGGAGAAAAGGGAAGCCTCCTACATTGTTGGTGGAAATGTAAACTGATATAGCCATTATGGAGAACGGTATGGTGATTCCTTAAAAAAAAAAAAAAAACTAGGAATAAATCTACTATATGACCCAGAAACTCCACTGCTGGGCAGGTACTCCAAGAAAACCATGATTGAAAAGACACGTGTACCTCAGTGTTCACGGCCGCACCATTTACAGTAGCCAGGACATGGAAGCAACCTAGATGTCCATCAACTGATAAATGGATAAGATGTGGTACATACGTACGATGGAATGTTACTCAGCAATAAAAAAGAACAAATCTGAGTCAGCTCTAGAGAGGTGGATGAGCCTAGAGCCTGTTATACATAGTGAAGTAAGTCAGAAAGAGAAAAACAAATATAGTGTATTAACACATAGGTGTGAAAGCTAGAGACAGTATATTGATGAATCTATTTGCATGGAAGGAAAAGGAGATGTAGAGGTGAAGAATGAACTTGTGGACACAGTTGGGGAGGGAGAGAGTGGGACGAATAGAGAAAGTAGCATCAACATATATACACTACCTGGTGAGAAGTTGCTGTGTGCCACCGGGAGCCCAGTCTGGCTCTCTGTGATGACCTGGAGAGATGAGAGGGGAAGGGGAGGAAGGCTGGAGAGGGAGGGGATGTATGTACAATGATGGCTGATTTGCATTGTATGGCAAAAATTAACACAACAATCAAAAAGAATTTAATGTAAACAAATAAAATAAATGCAAAAAATGTCCACACACACCAAGAAAAGTAAAGTAAGTAAATAAATAAACTAAAACAAAAAAGTATTAAGGTATTTCTTAAAGTATGATAATAGATTGTTCTTGTGACTGATTCTTGAATACAAAAGGCAAAAAAAAATAAGGAAATGCTATAATTTGGTTGGCGATTTTTCTCCAACTTCTTGCATCTTCAGTTTTTGACACTCCACTCACTACCTATGAATCTTGGATCATAACTGCTAGTTGGAAGTCAAGAGTATCTATAAGTTATTGATGTATCTTCAGACTGTCTTGACAAACCTTGGCAATTAGATTGGAGATAAAAATGCACAATTCACTTATTTATTCCACTCCATTTAAATTCTGACATACTTATGTCTCAAATGTAACCCAACTAAAAACGTATCTCACTTGAAGCCTTTTTATGTAGAAATGGAATGCGTTAAGTAAAATGTTTTGAAAGTCCGTGTTTTGAGACTGAAGAACATAAATGAGCAGTTACTATAAGCAGTAACCCAATCTTCTGGCAGTTATAAAGGAGCTGAACTTTTACAATAAAGGTTTAGGAGAAAATTGTCTGGAATCGGTTGCCAAGATAATCCTTTGGAATCAACTGGTATGGTGACCCAATTTAACAAACATGGGCTTCAACCATGCAATAGTTAAACAAAGAACACATGTTGCTGAAGATAATTATACTCTGCTCTCTGACTTTCAGAGTAAAGTGTATTTGATTACATAAACGAAAGTAGATTTCCTTCCTTTTCAAGAAGCTGACAATCTTAAGGCTTGAAGTGTTATTGTGACTTTCCCAGGCCACTTTTCCAGTTTGTCAGTCTACCCACCCTCCTCAGCAAGGAAATCCCCAAATTTTAACAAGCAACTTTTTTCTCAAATTGCTGGATACTTTCCAAGACCACTGACCAGTTACGAGATGGTGAATTAGTATCTCCTCTTTTTCCTGTATCTAACTTTTATTAGATTTCATACACCAGTATAAATTACCTCATAGCATAGATGTGAATTCTTATCATCATAAAGAAGCATTTAGACGACAGAAACAAAGAGAGGCAGTACTAGATGCAACAGGATATACTTTCTCTACTGCTATAATTTTCCCAAACTAAAATCTTTTAAAATTGAAAGGATTTAGATTTTCTTTAAATAGTCACACACAATATCTTTTAAAAATGAGACTTCAGGAACATGTTCAGATGCTTTCATGTTGATCTTTGCAAGCAATATTTGCACGTGTGTTCCATCATTAGCAAATTATTTTAGAAAATAATGAGGGAACATCCCCAACTCTTTACATAAAGTTAGCATAGTCTTGATAACAAAGTCAGCTAAACATACTACAAAAGAGAAAAAATACAACTTCAGTCATGAATATATATACAAATTCCTAAACAAGATATTCACAACCAAATCCAAAAAATTATGAAAAAATAACGAGACATCATCACCATGGTTGGTTAATATTATTATCAACAGAAAACCAACTGATGGAATTCTCCACATTAACAGATTAAGGAGAAAGCTTGGTCATTTCAATTAATTCACTGTGAGAAGTAAAGTCATCACCATTTATAGATGATATTAGTGTCCACAAAAAATATACTGAAAAATCTATAAGTAAATTATTGGTATTTATAAGCAAATTTAGCAAGTTGGCTGGATTAAAAAAAATCAATGCACAACTATCTGTCTTTACCATCAACAATAAATTAGAAATTTTAATTTTAAAAAGATATCATTAAAAAGAGGAACAAAAAATGGAGAATGCCTAGGAATACATCTTGAAAGACATTTTTAAAGACCTAAATAAATAGAGAGCTATTTCGTGTATTCGCACAGAATATATCCAATGGCAAAAAGATGTCAATGATCCCCCACATAGATCTAGAAGATTTTTCATGGAACCTAGCAAGCTAATTTAAAATTTAATATGGTGATTCAAAATAGAAATATATCCAGGATGCTCTAAAGAGAAGCCACAAGGTATGTAAATACACCCTACCATAAAGGAGTGGAAAGGCAAGCCACAAATGGGAGAAGATATTTACATTGCATAGTACAAAGGATTAGTGTTCAATATATATGTGAAACTTATATGAATCTAAAAGAAAAAATAAGCAATCAAATAGGAAAAGTGTACAGAATACATAACATTTCATGAAAGACAAAACATTAATAGCTAGTTGTCATAAGTAATCAAGAAAAAGAAAATGGATATGACTCTGATACACACACAACATATTGGCCAATTTAATAATCAAGACCACGTGCTGGTGAAAATGTTTAGGAATGGAAACTCATCCCTTATTTGTGGGAGTATAAACAGGTACCTGCTTCACGGATCACTGCCTTGTCGTGGCAAAGGGGCTTGTGTAACTCAATGAAGCTATCAAAACAGAATCTTAAGGGAAATCAACCCTGAATACTCACTGGAAGGACTGATGCTGAAGCTGAAACTCCAGTATTGTGGTCATCTGATGCAAACAGCTGACTCTTTGGAAAAGATGATGTTGCGAAAGATGGAGGACAGAAGGAGAAGAGGACATCAGAGGATGAGATGGCTGGAAGGCATTACTGATGCAATGGACGTGAACTTGGGCAAACTCTGGGAGACGGTGAGGGACAGAGAGGCCTGGCATGCTACAGTCCATGGGGTCATAAAGAGTCGGACATAACTGGGTGACTGAACAACAATGACAGCTACGATCAATTAGAAATACATGTTGGCATTACTTAGTAGAGTTAAACATACAAAAACCCTATCTATGATTAGCCATTTTCCTCCCAAGTATGATACACTTTAGAGAAATCCTTGTACTTGTATGTATCAGGAGACATGTCCATAGTTGCCTTTTTTTCAGTATCAAAGAACTGTGGACACTGGGAATTTCCTGGCGGCCCAGTGGTTAGAACTTCACACTTTCACTGCCCAGGGCCTGGGTTCAATCCCTGGTCAGGGAACTAGGATCCTGTAAGCCAGATGGCATGGCCAAAAGACAAACAACAAACTATGAACGCCTGAAATGCCCCTTAAGGATAGAATGAATAAAAGTGTAGTTTTATTCTCTATAACAGACTACATATAGTAGTACACACAACAGGAAGAAAATGGACTACAGCTTTATATATCAACCTGATTAAATAGTAAAAACATAAATCTAAGTGAAAGCAGCATGTGCACATGCAGTATGAGTCAATTTACATGAAGTTCATAAAGAGACAAAACTAAATGATACATTGTTTAACCATGTCCATCACAGATGGTAAAATTGGGGTAAAAAACAAGAAAATGCTTTATTTAAACCTGAATTAAATACTTTTCTCATTCAGTTGAATCTTTACTTTTTAGAGACCACTTCTTCGTTTCCTTAGTGGACAGGACTTTAGTTATGAATTGTACACTAAGACCACAGAACTCTGATCCATATTATTGTTTACAAAATACAAGAATATTTATCTCAAAAGAAGCTTAAGAAGAATAGCCAGTAGCCTCTAACTTCACGTAGTAGAGATAATTTATAAATTTATAAGGAAGACATAATTGTTAGGAGCTTCCCTGGTGGTTCAGTGGTAAAAATATGCTTGGCAATGCAGGAGATGAGGGTTCAATCCCTGGGTCAGGAAGATCCCCTGCTGAAGGAAATGGCAGATTGCCATTCCAGTATTCTTGGCTGGGGAATTCCATGGATAGAGAAACCTAGTGGGCTATAGTCCATGGGGTCACAAAAGAGTCAAACACGACTTAGCAACTAAACAATATTTGTCAAACACAAAAAGAAAATAAATACAAAGAAGATTGCTATGATAAACCTGTTGAAATCTAGTTATACCTTAAGTTGTTCATACAGTTCAATGTTTATCAAGATAGAAGATATTAATGGTGGTGGTTTGGTCGCTAGTGAAGTCACTCAGTCGTGTCTGACTCTTCGCAACCCCATGGACTGTAGCCTACCAGGTTCCTCCCTCTGTGGGATTTTCCAGGCAAGAGTACTGGAGTGGGTTGCCATCACTTCTCCAGGGGATCATCCTGACCCAGGGATCAAACTCAGGTCTTCTACAAGTGTAGAAGCGTCTGCAGGCAGACGCTTTACCATCTCAGCCACCAAGGAAGCCCTAACTCTTATGGCCTGACCCAGGAATTGAGCCCGGCTCTCCTGCACTGTAGGCAGATTCTTTACCCACTGAGCTACGAGGGAAGATACTAACAGATGTTTAAATTTGAGGCCCTGATAAGTAAATATTGGATAATTATAGAACCATTAAGATCTTAACTGAGCATTTACAGAGAATTTCCCTAAATAAAACTCAAATCTATATAAATCCTTCTTGTGACTCAGCAGGAAAAACTATGCTTAATCACCTTTCAGAGAAAAGGTCATGGAATCAGTAAAATGCAAACATGAATTCTGGCTCTCCCATCTGTTTACTCTGTGACTTCAGAAGGATTACTGAACTCCTAAAAATAAGCTCCCTAATAAGTAAAATTAAATCAGAGGGCTGTTAGAAAACTTAAATAAAATATAAGCAAAGTGCCTATTAAGTATTCAAAATGTTGTCTATTATTAATGTAATTATTAAAATATTACATCAGTAACAATGATGTTAATCTGGGGCCCTGACAATTTAGAATGTTCACAAGATATTCCTGTTATTGTTTGAGTTATGAAAGTTTTCCTTAAGTAAGTTCATTGGCCTAAAGATTCCTTATGTAAAGAAAATAGAGGTCTAAATCAATATATTCATTAGCTGGAAAATTCAACTGTTTCTTTTGCTTCCTAAACAATTGATATGTTCAGGTGTATCCTTAAGTGGTAGGGGATAAGTTTTCAGAAACTCCAAGGGACAGAGATCTTTTGGCCATCTCTCAAAAAGACGCATTTCAAATCTTATTTAATAGTTAAGAGAGAAAATTATCTCATTTAAATGGAAGCATCCTGATTTCAAACTACAGGACAAAGCTACAGAAATCAAAACAGTATGAACTGGCACAAAAACAGATGCATAGAGCAATGAAACAGAATAGAGCCCAGAAGTTAATTCACACTTATATCGTCAATTAATCTCCAGCAAAGGAAGCAAGAATATATTGGATTGGCCAAAAAGTTCATTTGGGCTTTTCTATCTTATGGAAAAATCCAAAAATTTTTTGGCCAACCCAATACTGTGGGGAAAAGGCACCCTCTTCAGTAAATTGTGCGGGGAAACTGGAGAGCTGCATGCAAATAAATCAAGCAGGACAACAATCTCAGTTCAGTTTAGTTGCTCAGTCATGTCTGACTCTTTGCAACCCCACTGACTGCCACACGTCAGGCTTCCCTGTCCATGAGCTCCTGGAGCTTGCTCAAACTCATGTCCATCGAGTCGGTGATGCCACCCAACCATCTTATCCTCTGTTGTCCATACACAACTCAAAATGGATTAAAGACTTAAATGTAAGAGCGAAAATCATAAAACTCCTAGAGGAAAACATAGGCAGCATGCACTTTGACATTAGTTTTAGCAATTTTTTTTGGATATGTGACTTCAGGAAAGGGAAACAAAAGCAAAAATAAACAGATGGGACTACAACAAAGATGCTTTTGCACAGCAAAGGAAACTACCAACAAAATGAAAAGGCAGCCTATCTCAAATGAGAGAAGACATTTCCAAACTATATATATAATAAGTTAATACAAAAAATATGCAAAGAACTCATACAACTTAACATCAAAAAAAGCAAACAACCTGATTTTAAAATAGCCAGATGACCTGAACATTTTTCTTAAGAGGACATGCAGATGAAAAAATAAACAAATAAAAAGACATACAGATGGCCAAAAGACACATGAAAAGATGCTCAATATCACTAATTATCAGGGAAGTGCAATTCAAAGCCACAATTAGATGCCACCTCACATGTGTTAGAATGGCTATTATCAAAAAGCAACAAATACCAAGTTTTTGAAAGGATGTGGAGAAAAGGGAACCCTCATAGACTGTTGGTGGGATTGTAAACTGGTACTGTCACTATGATTAAACAGTATAGATTTTCCTCAAAATTTTTTTAAAAGACCTGATATATGATCTATCAATTTCAGTTCTGAGTATTTACCTGAAGCAAACAAAAACACTAATTTCTATACACATACACACACACACACACACATATACACACACTGGAGTATTACTCAGCCATGAAAAATACAATAAAATCTTGCCCTTTGTGACAACATGAATGGATCTAGAGGGCATTATTCTAAGTGAACTAAGTGAAGCAGAAAAATAAATACTACATGATCTCATTTATATGTAGCATCTGAAAACAAAACAAAATGAAAACAGACTCATAGATGCAGAAAGCAAAGGAATAGTTACCAGAGAGGGGATGGTTAAGGGGATTAAGAGGTACATTCTAAATCACAGGAATGTAATATACAGCATAAGGACTATGGTCAATAATATTGTGATAACTTTGTATGGAGACAGATGGTTACCATCCTTATCTTCATGATCATTTCAGAATATGCAATGTCAAATAATTATGTAGTTCCCCTAAAACTAAAATAATATTGTAATCAACTATCTCAATAAATAATGTTTTAAAATTTCACAACATTCCAAAAGCAAAAATTTGAATTTTTCATATGATGGCAACCGTTTACATTATATTTACAAGTATTTACATAGCAATTACGTCATATTATGTATTATAAGGGCTTCCCTGGTAGCTCAGTGGCAAAGAATTCTCCTGCAATGCAGGAGCTTCAGGAGATGCTGGTTCAATCCCGGGGTCAGGAAGATACCCTAGAGGAGGGCATGGCAACCTACTCCAGTATTCTTAACTGGAGAATCCCACAGACAGAGAAACCTGGTGGGCTATAATCTATGGGGTTGCAAAGAGTGGGACACAACTTAGGGACTGAACAACACCAAAGAGATGATTTAAAGTATACAAGAGGTGGTCTGTAGGTTATAAAATACACCATTTTAGATAAGGGACTTGAGCACCATGTATTTTTGTATCCATGGGTATCCTGGAAGCAATTCCCCAAAGGCTCTGGGGGACAACTGTACTACTTACCTACCCATCAAAATGTACAGCCATAGGCTTGCTGGGCTCCGGGCTGGAAGCTGGCAATCAGGTGCTTGATTCCTGCAGGGAAACCAGATGAAAAGTTCTGAGCTGGCCTTACTACCTAAACCAAGGCTTGTTCTAGGGCTTTCATACACAAAGAAGCTGAAAGGAGAAATGGCTATATCTTTATTAAAGCTCTCATGCTGGCTGGGCAGGGGAAGGTAGAGACAGGCAACAGCCTCATGAACAAGGAATGGGCCAGATGGCTTTTTACCCAGTGCCTAGATCCACACTGACGTTGTTATCCAAGAGCAGCAGGAGCTCTGAAAAACACACTTAAGACCAGGTTGCGGACTAGGAGGCCCCCAGGGCATCTGCCTAGCTCACAGGTTTGCGTTTTCTTATTTTTTATCTTAGAATGCGTTTTGGGGTCCTGTTGTGTTTCCTGGTTACCTCTTTTTACATTTCCTTTATTATCTGTATATGGTTGAAGCAAAAGGAGTGGATCTAATGGTTAATTCACTCTCGTCTCTCCAGAAAGTGATCTTCATGTATGCTTTAAGAAAAACCAAATAACACAATTTCTATCTAAACTAAGACTCCTAACATAATGTGTGTTACTGCCTATTTTCTTCCAGTAATCTACCATTCCATCATTTTACCTCTCCTGAGAGAGGGCATTCATGGGTCTTCACTAAGCTGGATATTACAGCTAATAATTCTAGTAATTTGTTTCCTCCATTAAGTAAGCTATATATTCAGTACAGTTCAGTTCAGTCGCTCAGTCGTGTCCGACTCTTTGTGACCCCATGAATTGCAGCACACCAGGCCTCCCTGTCCATCACCAACTCCCGGAGTTCACTCAGACTCACGTCCATTGACTCATTGATGCCATCCAGCCATCTCATCCTCTGTCGTCCCCTTCTCCTCCTGCCCCCAATCCCTCCCAGCATCAGAGTCTTTTCCAATGAGTCAACTCCTCCTATGAGGTGGCCAAAGTACTGGAGTTTCAGCTTCAGCATCATTCCTTCCAAAGAACACCCAGGACTGATCTCCTTCAGAATGGACTGGTTGGATCTCCTTGCAGTCCAAGGGACTCTCAAGAGTCTTCTCCAACACCACAGTTCAAAAGCATCAATTCTTCGGTGCTCAGCCTTCTTCACAGTCCAACTCTCACATCCATACATGACCACAGGAAAAACCATAGCCTTGACTAGACGGACCTTTGTTGCCAAAGTAATGTCTCTGCTTTTGAATATACTATCTAGGTTGGTTATAACTTTTCTTCCAAGGAGTAAGCGTCTTTTAATTTCATGGCTGCAGTCACCATCTGCAGTGATTTTGGAGCCCAAAAAAATAAAGTCTGACACTGTTTCCACTGTTTCCCCATCTATTTGCCATGAAGTGATGGGACCAGATGCCATGATCTTCGTTTTCTGAATGTTGAGCTTTAAGCCAACTTTTTCACTCTCCTCTTTTACTTTCATCAGGAGGCTTTTTAGTTCCTCTTCACTTTCTGGTGGCTCAGAGGTTAAAGCATCTGCCTGGAATGTGGGAGACCCGGGTTCAATCCCTCAATTGGGAAGATCCCCTGGAGAAGGAAATGGCAACCCACTCTAGTACTCTTGCCTGGAGAATCCCATGGAGGTAGGAGCCTGGTAGGCTACAGTCCATGGGGTCGCAAAGAGTTGGACACAACTGAGCGACTTCACTTTCACTTCACTTGCTGCCATAAGGGTGGTGTCATCTGCATATCTGAGGTTATTGATATTTCTCCTGGCAATCTTGATTCCAGCTTGTGCTTCCTCCAGTCCAGCGTTTCTCATGATGTACTCTGCATATAAGTTAAATAAGCAGGTGACAATACACAGCCTTGATGTACTCCTTTTCCTATTTGGAACCAGTCTGTTGTTCCATGTCCAGTTCTAACTGTTGCTTCCTGACCTGCCTATAGGTTTCTCAAGAAGCAGGTTAGGTGGTCCGGTATTCCCATCTCTCTCAGAATTTTCCAGTTTATTGTGATCCACACAGTCAAAGGCTTTGGCATAGTCAATAAAGCAGAAATAGATGATTTTCTGGAACTCTCTTGCTTTTTCCATGATCCAGCAGATGTTGGCAATTTGATCTCTGGTTCCTCTGCCTTTTCTAAAACCAGCTTGAACTTCTGGAAGTTCACGGTTCATGTATTGCTGAAGCCTGGCTTGGAGAATTTTGAGCATGCCTTTACTAGTATGTGAGATGAGTGCAATTGTGCGGTAGTTTGAGCATTCTTTGGCATTGCCTTTCTTTGGGATTGGAATGAAAACTGACCTTTTCCAGTCCTGTGGCCACTGGACTGGAAAATTTGCTGGCATATTGAGTGCAGCACTTTCACAGCATCATCTTTCAGGATTTGAAATAGCTCAACTGGAATTCCATCACCTCCACTAGCTTTGTTTGTAGTGATGCTTTCTAAGGCCCACTTGACTTCACATTCCAGGATGTCTGGCTCTAGGTGAGTGATCACACCATCGTGATTATCTTGGTTGCGAAGATCTTTTTTGTACAGTTCTTCTGCGTATTCTTGCCACCTCTTCTTAATATCTTCTGCTTCTGTTAGCTATATATTACTGCACATTAAAATTATGGTAATTACATATTACTGAAAAAGTTCTAGTTTCAAAGTCTCAGCTTTACCAGATTAAGAAAACACGGTTATCTTCTGCTCCTGGTCTCAAGTTCAGAAAGGCTGTACTTTTATTTCCCAAGGAACAACCACTGTATATACATACATGTACTCAGGCCCACAGAAAGCAAATATAATGAGAGGTTTGCTTCCAATCCTGCATGCCAGAGATCTCAGCTTTACTCATCTGATGCTTGGAAGACACAGTTCCCTTTTGTATTATTTTGAATTCCATTTCCCTGGAATTCTAAAGGATCCCTGGCTAATTCTGTCCAACATTTAAGAACAGGCCCTTGCTTGGTGAGATTTGGGAAACATGGGACATTTTCAAGTAAAGTTGATCTTTACATCTTCAAACAGGATCTTCAGTTGGAAGTAACACTCACAGTAGAAAATTTTAAAAACTGCTATACTCTATTTTCAAATCAAATGTGAATTTGTTCCCATTTCAGAGTTTGGAATCATAAACATCCTTCTATAGAGATCACCTAGTCCAGTTTCTACTTTGTAGACATGAGCAAACTGAGGGCTTAAGAGGTGACAACATTTCACACCACAGGTCAGTACCCAGTGTCTTGATACCCAGTCTATCACTCCTTCCATGCTACTCATTAACCTCCTCCATTCTTAGGAAAGTAACTAAGATAGTGTCATCAGGTTGAGGGTGTATTACTTTCAGAGAGAAGACAGGGCAATGTCCCATGAAATGCGGCCACTGGGCCAAGATCCCAAAGTATGTGACCTCTGCAGCTACAGGCACCCAGGGATTAAGCCCGCAGCCTTCTGTGCTTCAAAGGTGGCAATCAGCAGCATGCCCTTCCACCTTTCTCCTCTCCTTTTAAGAGCTAAGGGGTCTCTCCAGTTCTTCAACCGCTTGCTCACATAACTATTTGACAACATGTGCCCTGAAATGTCTTCTTTTTCTAATTTAAGTGTTCACTTCTTTATTTTATTTTTGGCTGTGCTGGGTCTTCGCTGCTGCAGTGGCTTTGCTCTAGTTTTGATGAGCAGGGCAACTCTTCATTGCAACTTGCAACTCTAGTTGCAGCTCTTCATTGCAGTGGGAGGCCTTCTTATTGCAGTGGCTTCTCTTGTTGAGGAGCACAGGCTCTCGGGGCACAGGCTTCAGGAGCTGTAGCATGCATGCTCAACAGTTGTGATTCCTGGGTTCTAGGGCACAGGCTCAATAGTTATGATGCATGGGCTTAGTTGCTCCGGGACATGTGGGATCAGGATTAGATCTGTGTCTCCTGCACTGGCAGGTGGATTCTTTACCACTGAGCCACCAGGGAAGCCCACTGTCTTTTTTTTTTTAACATCAGCTATTGGAATTTTCTTTCTACTGAAATAACTCTGTGTAGTTTTCAGGTCTATTATCCAGGGTAAAAAATGAGAGGAAAGGATCTTGGTTTCTCTTTATCTTGTTGGGAGAGTTTCTTTAATTTAGCATTTGGTTTTATTTCATGTTTTAACTTTTCAGCTGCACACTGGCATTAGGGATCTCAGTTCTCCAACCAGGGATGGAACCCATGCTCCCCGCATTAGAAGTACAGAGCCTTAACCACTGGACTGCCAGGGAAGTCCCTAATTTATTGACAGTCCTTTGTTTTAAATGTACAGCTGCAGCCTGTTTTTCTAATAGCAAGTGCCTGTGAGTATGCTCAGTCGCTCAGTCATGCCCGACTCTTTGCAGCCCCATGGACTGTAGCCCACTGGCTCCTCTGCCCATAGCATTTTCCAGGCAAGAACACTGGAGTGGGTTGCCATTTCCTTCTCCCAGGGGTCTTTCCCCCGATCCAGTGACTGAGCCTATCTATATCTCTTGCATCTCCTGCATTAGCAGGCAGATTCTTTACCACTCCAATAGTTGTTTACTAACAGAGTTATCCTACACCACTTCTGAAAAGCTGTTTTACCACATCCATTACAAAAATAATTCAGTGCCTTGCTTTTTCGCTACTCCCTCATACGCCCAGAAACAAAGCTATACACATTGATGCAGGTCGGGGATTCAAACTTATTTTAACCACTGAGTTCTTGCAGAGAAAAAGAAAGCTAAAAGATAAAAATACATGTTCATTCTGAACCATTTCAGAATCACCATCTTCTTAAAATATTTGCAAATACCAACAGACACTCCTAAGGTCATGGCCACATTCTGAGTACATGATTTCTTTGGAGAATTAGCTGTGCTCAAGAGTATAAGCACTCAGAATAATAAGAGACTTCCTTGGTGAAAGCCCACTTTGAGATTTGAATTTCTCAGTTTGATTTCTGACATGGTCATATTTAGCTGGTTTTCACTCCAAATTAGCTGGATGACTGCCACATTTTCTCTTTTTATATACTTTTATTTATTTATTATTTTTGGCTGTGCTGGGTCTTGGCTGCTGGGGCTTTTCTCTAGCTATGGTGAGCAGGGGTCTCCTCTCTAGTTGTGGTGTGCGAGCTTTTCATTGAGGTGGCCTCTCTTGGTGCGGAGCTCAGGCTCTAGGTGTGTGGGCTTTGGTAGCTGCAGCTCCCAGGCTCTAGAGCAGAGGTTGAATAATTGTGGCACACGGGCTTAATTGCTCCACAGAATGTGATATCTTTCCAGACTGGGGATCAAACCCGTGTCTCCTGCACTGGCAGGCGGATTCCTTACCACTGAGCCACGAGGGAAGCCCCAGATTTTCACTTCGATTCACTGTGTGGCAACATCTTGCATGAGGCATATAAATTGAATAGGATGTACTGTTTGTTCTTAAAGTGTACATTTCAAATTTTTAAAACTTCAGTTTTTTTCAGGTAATGTCATGGGTTAGGTTATTTTAGAAATTGATTCATTCCTCTCATAAAGAAAGATTAAAAAGTCATGGTCAATAGCTAAACTTTTACCTTCAAATATGATGCCCAGTATTTATAGCATAACGTTAAGAACAAAATTAAATGTGAAGTCTGCCTTGAGTTCTGCTAGGCTATGTGCACTATCGATCTTCTTTCTACATGTTATACTTAAACATAGTTAAGCCAACTTATTTATACCATGATGAAATATACTTAAAAATCAATCATGATAACCAAAGAAGTTAAAAACAGAAAATTGCCAGCCTGGGATTCAGTGCTAAAATTTCTTCCACACATGCCAAGAGAAACTTGCTATGAGTGAGTTTCTAAGAAGCTGTTTCAAGACCTCTTGAGGCATGTGACAGGACATCACACTCAGATGGGTATCTTCACCTTCTGTCTGTTATTTCTGTGGTCTCCTTTTAATCCCTTTAGCATCCCGCTGAAATGAAGTTTATAAACAGAAGTTTGGGGATGGATCAACACCAATACTGTCAAATATCTAAGTCAACAATTTAAATCCTTCAATCTACTTACACCTTCAGCATGTGCAAAATCCTCTATGTCTCTGCATCTTACTAAAGAGGCTTCACACACATGTTAGTTGCCAGCCTATGTTTCTGTCTAGGCTGTTATCTTCAGACTGTGTGTCTTTAAAGAAAAAAAAAAAAATTCCCATGAGTGAGTCAGAGACTATGGTCAGAAATAAAAGACAAGTAAGGTGACTTTTCCAGTTAAGTAAAAGATGAAAAACAAATCCTTCCCATTAAGAAATAATTTTTATATATTCTCTAAATTAACTCTTTGTCTCCAAACAACAGAGGATGTAAATTTCTTTCTAATATTTATCCTCTTGTAAAAATCTAACAAGTCAAAATATTTTACACACAGCTATTCTAAATCTACCTTTCTGTCATTTGTTATCATTTTAAAGGTTTGGGTCTTGTCAATTACATTTGTATAATAATACCTTTATACTAAGTATCTCATAGAGACCCAGTAAAAAGAGCTCATTTCTGAAAGATAAATTTGGTCTTAAAGTCCTAGAACTGTTGATTATTGTCAACATGAATTCAAGACAAAAAACTCAGAAAGTTGTAATTATTCAGCCTAAGCTAAAGTTTTTACACCAACATGAAAATAGTCATTAAAATATAAAGAAGGAAAAGTTTAACATTCTTATAATAATCAAATATATGTTAATCATTACAAAGTAGTCTCATCTATTCATCAGGATAGACCATGGAGGATTTTTACTTGAAAACACTATTAAGAGCTACTTTAATTCATATGAAAATAATTGAACACTCTTTCTCTTGGTTTTTCACTAGGCAAACTGGAATTCCTCTACTTAGCATTTTAGAGAGATTTCAGAGAACACGAATTTCTTTTTATTTCTTTAAAATAAAATCACCATTCAGAGTCTCCATTAATCACTACAGTATCACTACTAAGTAACACTGAAAATGCTGGCTTCTGCAGACATCTTTTCAATTAATACTATAATAAGTTGAATCCACAAAATCTTGTCAGCTACTCTCCAAATTCCAAACACATCTCTGCTCTGTGAAACAGGCAATGATGGGTTTAGCGGGGGCAGTGGGGGCGGGGGGCAGGAAGGGGTGGATGGACAGCCTGTGAGATTACCATGTGTTCATCCTCTTTGGCTGGCAGAATAAAGCAGCATGAAATGCCAACACTCAATGATTCAAATAAACCATGGCCAAGAGGGGGTTGGGCTAGCTGCAGGTCAGTGCTCCAAATTAGTTCTATTCCATACATCTTTCCTTTAAAGCAGCTTTTTTGCAGTTTTCAGAATAAGAGATAATACAGGTGGACAGAAAAAATTCAGAAGGTAATGAAGTCAGTTTGCCTATTAAATAATGAAAGGCAGGTCTTCTGAAGAGGAAATTTCATTGCGATGCTACCTTGAAATGTATTCACTCAAAGGTAACTTGGCTTCATTTACTAATTTTGAGAGTAAAGATACCTTTTATTTTCACAGTTATAAACATTGTTAGAATTGTTAGGGTACTCAAAGGGAATTTTGATGGAATTAATTTAATTTTCATATAGCAACTTCCCTACCCCCAACCTTGGCAGCTCAATAAATTGCCATGAAGCTATCATAAAGTAGAATTCCTTTTTTAAAGTAGTTTTATATTCCCTCAGCCCAATTAGGAAATTAAGAGACAATTAGATTAGATGCAATTCAAAACAGCTGATTTTTCTGGGGATATTAGTACATTTTTTCCTCAGGATCCAAGTTCTGAGACATTCAACTGTTTGGTTTGTAGTCTCTTCTCCTAAAAGAACTGTGAAAGAGGAAGCGAGAGAGAGAGAGAGAGAGAAGAGGAGAGAAACTTTTCTCCCAGTTTTCTCCTTCAACCTGAAACCTACCCCCAAGGTTCTGAGTCAAAATCTGACTCTTTTGACCCTGCTAATGTCTTGGCAGTTTGAGTGGCTGGGAGAGTAGAGGGGTTAAATTTACTTGTTTTACTTTCTACCTCAACACAGAAACAAGAAGATAAATACCACCCACATGTAAATGACAGCTTTTCAGATGTACAGAAAAGACTGAATATGCTTTGGATGTACTGCTGACTTTTCGCTTTCCTCTCTTGACTTTGGATTTGGAGGAAGATTTTTTCTTGCCTAAATTCAGGACTGATGCTCACTGGCCCAATTCTCCACATTCCTTTAAGCTTCTGTGCAGTCAGTACCTTTAGTTCACTTCAGTTCAGTCGGGTCGGACTCTGCGAACCCATAGACTGCAGCACACCAGGCTTCCCTGTCCATCACCAACTCCCAGAGCTTTCTCAAACTCATGTCCATCAAGTCAGTGATGCCATCCAACCATCTCATCCTGTGTTGTCCCCTTCTCCTCCTGCCTTCAATCGTTTCCAGCATCAGGGTCTTTTAAAATAAATTAGTTCTTCGGATCAGGTGGCCAAAGTACTGGAGCTTCAGCTTCAGCCTCAGTCCTTCCAATGAATATTCAGGACTGACTTCCTTTAGGATTGACTGTTTTGATCTCCTTGCAGTCCAACTGTGGAAAATTATTAAAGAGATGGGAATACCAGACCACCTTACCTGCCTCCTTAGAAATCTGTATGCAGGTCAAGAAACAACAGTCAGAACAGGAGATAGAACAACGGACTTGTTCCAAATTGGAAAAGGAGTACGTCAAGGCTGTATATTGTCACCCTGCTTATTTAACGTATATGCAGAGTACATCATGCAAAAATGCAGAGCTGGATGAAGTACAAGCCTGAATCAAGATTTGCCGGGAGAAATGTTAATAACCTCAGATATGCAGATAACACCACTCTTATGGCAGAAAGCAAAGAAGAACTAAAGAGCCTCCTGATGAAAGTGAAGGAGGAGAGTGAAAAAGCTGGCTTAAAACTCAACATTCAAAAAACGAAGATCATGGCATCTGGTCCAATCACTTCATGGCAAATAGATGGGGAAACAATGGAAACACGGACAGGCTTCATTTTCTTGGGCTCCAAAATCACTGCAGATGGTGACTGTAGCCATGAAATTAAAAGACGCTTGCTCCTTGGAAGAAAAGCTATGACAAATCTGGACCTCATATTAAAGAGCACAGACATTACTTTGCTGACAAAGGTCCATGTAGTCAAAGCTGTGGTTTTTCCAGTAGTCATGTATGGATGTGAGAGTTGGTCCATAAAGAAAGCTGAGCACCAAAGCACGGCTTTCTAACTGTGGTGCTGGAGAAGACTCTTGAGAGTCCCTTGGACCACTAGTTAGGTTCAGTGATGTTTTTAAAACCTGTTTTTCATAAGAGAGGATTGAGAAACGTGAACAGAAAGCAGCCTGGGGCAGCTGGCCTCACATTCTCTTTTCTTCCTTCCTTCAAAATGTGGGAAATCATTGCTCCTATAATGCTTGTGAAAAATAACAATTCGTTGGGCCTTACTGAATCTGAAAGTTTTTTTTTTTTTTCCTGCATTTGTGGGAAAGGTAAAGTTCATGGCCAAAGTAGAATTAAAATGTCAACCTGAGGAGGTACGGGGGTTAGGAGGTGGTTACTAGGAAGTAATCAGGGACAGGTTTCCAGCTTCCTGGCATTGGCTATACCTGCGATTCGGTGCCCGCCTCCTACCGGTTTTCCCAGCTCTGTACTGCCAGCCTCTGGCCACGCTGCAGAGCCCAGGCTGAGAGGCAAGGAGCGCGCATAGGCGACGAATGCTCGGGCCTAGAGATGCCCTAACCCAAGGAAGCCAGAGTCGAAACTCTTATGTTCAAGGATGGACAGCGGGACCTGAGCGAAAGCGGGGAGTGTGACTGACGGAGGCTGCGCCGGCTGGCGGTGATCCGTTCCCGCGCGCAGCGCTGCGCTGCCCTTACACTTGACCCTGGGCTTGCGGGTCGAGCCCACCCTGGGCCTAGGGCGGTGCGAAGCGGAGTGGTCCCAGCAACGAGGGTGATCCTCCCTGGAGTGTTCGCTTTTTTGTCCCCAGAAGAGAAACGGATAAAGCGGTTGTTGCCCTCCTCTGAAACTCCTGAGGAGGGAGGGCTGGTGTAATGCGGGGAGGGATGTTCTTTCTGCCTCACCTGTGCGCCCGGACCGCGGTAGGCTGCAGAAACCGCGGAGCTCAGCCCCAAGACAGCCCGGCCGCTAGGAGCAGACTTGCCTGAAACTGTACCACAGAGGTGTCTTTATTTTATTTTAATTTTCTTTAATAAACTGCATTGTAGTTAATTAAAAAAACACACACACATTTCAGTCACTGAGGACTTCTCACCATTTATAAGCCGAACTGGAGATATGAAGCCAACTTATAAATCGGGCAAAACCAAAATTCAACCCCAAAACTATTTGGCTTTAAAATACGTTGTAAAGACGAATGTATCTTTAAAGGCATATTTGTTCGCAGTTTTTAATAGCCTGTGAATCACTGTGAGACTTTCTGTTGTATTTAAACTGTATTTAAACTCTAGTTATTCACTAGAGTGCATTTCTATCAGTAATCCACGCTGTCACTTCCCTGGGTCTGGGCTCTCAAAGCTCGCAAACGCTACCCTCTCTACTCTCCAAGTACGCCCCACAGGTATTTCCGTAACGTGCTTTCCCCCGGCTGACCGGATGTATAAAAAGCCTAGTCTCAATACGTTCCTAAATTTTAAGGACCGAGCACACCAGAGCTGGGGGAGGGGTGCTTGGAAAGGATGGAGAGTCGCAGAAAGCCGGTACGAGCCGGGAGAGCTCTCTGGAAAGAACGGCGATGCGCAAGGCGAGTTTCACAATTGGAGTGTATCCTCTTTCACAGCTGCTGTATTACCGACTGAAGACTCAGCAAAAGCCGTCTCTGACCTCCCTGCAGTGCCTAAGATAATTCCTCTTGCAGCCAACGAGTCCTTGTTCCAAAAAGTTACTGAAACTTAAAAGGATGCCGGCCGAGGAGACTCGGGGCGGCCGGGGGCTGGGTAAGGCCTCCTGGACTCCTCGAAAGCAGCGTGTACCCAGAGGAGCCGGAGGCGGGGCGCGAAGAGCGCGGACCCAGCGGGTTCGGATGGAGGACATCCAGGAGAAAGGGACGGGGATCTTACTCTAGATGGATAGTAGGGACCCGCCTCAGTGAATGGAACTGAGAGGTGTGGGAGCTGACGGCGAGTGGATCGGCTCCGAGGGGGCGCAAAGGAGGTGCCGTAGGGCAATGGTTACACAGGCTTCGGCCGCAGCCATTTCCCCGCAGAGGGAGCTCCTCCGCGCGGAGAGGAGTTCCCGGACTCTGACATCCTATCTGCGAAGATCCGGATCTCCTAGGGGATTCCTGGGGATGGCGCCGTCCCCCCCGCCCCCAGGAGCCGAGCGCAGAGACTCCCCCTCACCTCGTCACCCCGGACGCACACGCTCAATTCTCCACTGTGAGGTCGGGGCTCTCCCCAAAGACTTTTCCCCACCACGCCACAACTTCCTCTCTCCAAACCTAAGATCCCCAGTTCCCCCCTCTCCTCTCCGTCCTCCTGCCCCTCCGGCGTTAGCCTGGAAAATCCCTACTCCTCACGGTGCGAAGCCTCAGCGCTCAAGTTCCGGGCTGCGCAGGTCGCCTCACCCCTGGGCATAGGCTCGCCGCCGGGTGTCCCGGGAAAACGCACCGGCAGCCCCTCGGTCCCTAGTCCCTCTCACTCCATTGGCCCCCCGGCCCCCGCCCCCGACGCCCCCCCGCCCGCCTCTGCGGCCCAGGAGTGGCGTCAGCACGCCTGCCCCGCGTGGGGTTTAAATGCCCACTAGCGGGAGCCCGGGCGCTTCCAGCTCGGAGCGCGGTGGCGGCTGGAACTGCAGGGGTGGGAAGGCAGCGTGCGAGCGGGATCCCGAGCCGCGGAGCGCGCTGCCCCTCGCTCCGCCGCGGATGACTCGGGAGCTCGGATCCAAGTGGCGCCCAGGCAGCATCCCTGCCCTCAGCCGTCCGAGGAGAGTTGACGATAAAACACTTAAAAGTCTCCGCTGCGGGAAGCCATGAGCTGTCTGGATGTTATGTACCAAGTCTATGGTCCTCCCCAGCCTTACTTCGCAGCCGCCTACACCCCCTACCACCAGGTACGTGTCTCCTCTCGTCCGGACCGTGTAGACAGGTGGCGCGTCCCGGCTGCCCCAGTACTGCCAGTGCTCCAAGGTTCCCGGGACCTCCGCGCCGGTCCAAGGGAGGCCGACCAGCCGCGGGCGCCTCGGATGCGGGGATTGCCCGCGCTGCCACCTAATAGGTTGAGCTAACCCCTTTAGATTGCCCGTTTGCTCTCTCGGGAAGGCAGCTAAGCCCTGCTAATGCGCGCCCCGGATTTCCTAGGAATAATCAGACCAGGATCTCGCGGACCGCGTTTTTTCTTTGGAGTCTGTTGGACTCCAGATTGTTTCGAGCCCCGTGCCTGCTCGCGGAGATGCCGGCAAAGCTCACGCAGAGAAAACCAAACTTTGGTCCCAAAGGTGAGAGTGACGACGAAACAAAGGCAAGGGTCTGCCTCTGTCTTTCTGAGATGCGCAGACTCGCGTTCTCATCCATGCAAGCTTATCAAAGCCTTTTTTAATCCCCGTTTCGATTGTTAAGCGATCAGGCCAGTTAATTTCAGAACCAGCGAATTCATTATAAAGAGAACCGCACGAAACTCGCTGACTTTATAATTTTTGCTTTGCAAAGTTCTGGGGACGATTGACCCGGTAGGGGTCAGTTTAATAGATAATATTAATACTTAGCCTTTCGCTAGCCTGAATGGCTGAATCCGGCTGCCCTGCCATCAACAAATTCACTTTCAAGAGGACCACTGGCCCCGGTTCTGCAAACTCTTCGTTTTTTTTAATTATTTCAATTTTTTTATTCTCTGGGAATTTTCTGATTGAACATTTTTCTTTCAGTCCTCAGCTGATGTAGTTGAAACTGGTGACAGTAGTCAAGGAAAAGAATAAGATCACACACTCCAGTGGGTGGAGGGGGGATTCCTTGGGAATCCTGCTGCTGCTGCTGCTGCTGCTAAGTCGCTTCAGTGGTGTCCGACTCTGTGTGACCCCATAGATGGCAGCCCACCATGCTCCCCCGTCCCTGAGATTCTCCAGGCAAGAACACTGGAGTGGGTTGCCATTTCCTTCTCCAGTGCATGAAAATGAAAAGTGAAAGGGAAGTTGTTCAGTCGTGTCTGACTCTTCACGACCCCATGGACTGCAGCCTGCCAGGCTCCTCTGTCCATGGGATTTTCCAGGGAAGAGTAGTGGAGTGGGGTGCCATAGTCTTCTCTGCTGGGAGTCCTGAGCAGGTTCCAAAATGAGAGCCTGGACTCCTGTTTTGGGAAAAATGAAAGACACCCGGGTACCTGAGCCCATTTTTTGCCAAATTTTGCTTGCAAAATATATATTTGAAAATTTCCTGATGAATTAATGATGGAATGGGTAGATTTTGCATTTTTGGTTTTTGCTTTTTCCCTTCCTCCTCTCCTTTGTAAAACTTTGCAACTAGGAGTTTATTTAGTCTCAATGTTAACTTTAGGAATCACCAGAGTCTCTCATTTTAAGCCAAGTGGGAATATGGTAGAAATGGTGATGTAGCTAAATAACTTCAGTCTTTTAGCTTCAGTGTCTAAGATGAGCTTCTTCCCAGGCTGGGAGTATTACAAAGAGAAAAAGGTGGGTTGGTTTTCTATCTGTTTGGTCCTTTCTCCTCCCTGACCCTCAACCAATCTATATTACCAAGATCTCTGTTCAGTTTTGTATGATCAGGGTCTCCCAAAGGACACCTCTGTCTGCATACTGCTTTAGCATTGCATTGTCGGTTGCTCATTGCTAAGAAAATGTTTTCAGCAACCACACTTGGTTTTGTAAATCACTATCAGACAGTCATGATTTACCGAACCTCACAGCCAAGATCATCCTCTGCTTCCTTTCATTTTTTTTTTTTTTCCTCAATACACACTGATGGTGAGGATAGAAATTGCCCACTGGCTTTTCCTTTCTCAAAAGAAGGTCTCTCTAGAAGCTGAGGCTTTTAAAATAGCCAGATCATGGATGACCACATACCAACTTCCGTTTATTAAAATGATCCATATCACGTTGTTATTCCATGTTTTTACCCCATAGCAGTTCTTCCTTTACATCCTGGTTGTGTGGAGTGGATTTTGTTACCTTCATGTTCTATCACGAAGATGCTTAATCCTGCATCTTGTATGTCTGCCCTGAATTCTCAGCAAGGAACTGTCAGGCTGTAACTGGACTTGGGTGCCCTTTACCCTTGGAGCCTGATTTTAAAAATATATCTGCCTTGTGCCTGCCTCTGCGGTCAAACTGCTTAGGCTCCTTCCAGGACCTTCACCCTGACACCTTCAGACAGTTTTCTCTGTAGCCTAGCAACAATTCTGGGGAGACCAGCTCCAAGAAGGACCTCACATCTCAGGAACCCCACCTTTGTTCAGCTGCAGGTTGAAAGGCCTGCGGACTGCGGCCCACATTATTGAGGTTATTGAGGACCGGCATAGGCACTCACAGAAGGCAGTTGCTCCTGGTTACCTTAGGGATCCGGATGAGGGAGTGCAGTCGGAACCCAACTCGTTATGTCTTTTGAAATTGACTTCTCTATTATTTCTCCTTTGAGCAGAAACTAGCCTATTATTCCAAAATGCAAGAAGCCCAGGAGTGCAACGCCAGCCCCAGCAACAGCAGCGGCAGTGGCAGCTCCTCCTTCTCCAGCCAAACTCCGGCTAGTATAAAAGAAGAAGAAGGCAGCCCGGAGAAAGAGCGCCCACCAGAGGCGGAGTACATCAATTCCCGCTGCGTCCTTTTCACCTATTTCCAGGGAGACATCAGCTCCGTTGTAGACGAGCACTTCAGCAGGGCCCTGAGCCAGCCTAGCAGCTATTCCCCAAGCTGTACAAGCAGCAAAACCCCGCGGAGCTCCGGGCCCTGGCGGGGTAAGTACGGGCCTCACCAACAAGAGGGGATTGAGAGCTCGCACAGCCTGGGGTCCACCTGCAGGGGCAGCCGAAAGAACTATAGGTGTTAGAGAAGAGGTGACATGGGGCACCGGGGGAGGGTAAGGAAATCGGAGGAGGAATAGATACAGGCAGGCATAAGATCTCTTCTTGAGGAGGCAGAGCAGAGCAGTGGCCTAGGAAAATCAATAGCCTTGAATTGGGAGCCCTTGGTTTGTGCATTGGATTCCACCACTCCCTAGCAATATGACCTTGGGCAAGTCTCTTAACCTCTTGGACGTCACTCTATTTACTGGTCTCTAAAATTAGAATAACACTTGCCCTCTTAATTACCCCTGGAGATGACAGTAAGGCAACTAGAAAATATATGTAAATGTGCTATGGAAATATGAGGTTTCCCAAGTCAGGGGTGGGGGTGGGGGGGTGGATCTTCAACTGCAATAGCTTTCAGGGCCCTTTAGTCCCTTTCTGAAAATATCTCCAAAGAAAAATGTCTGAGAATGCATTACAAGCAAAACCTGCTGAAGAATGTCTCCTAAAACCTACTTATGCCTTTTGCCAGATTTCAATTAATTGGGAAATCTTGAAGCAGAGAATGTCTTTCAATAAGCAAGTAAAGAAAAAAAGAAATAAGACTTTAAGGGTAGCCAAAACACCTCTAAAGGTTTTCCCCAAACACGTCCCCTCTCTATTACTTTACCATTCTCACAAAGCCCTACTTTAGCTACCCTGGGACAATGGCTTCTTGGACAAGTCAAGGAGCTCTCTCTTCTATTCTGAAATCTCCACCGGGGTAACTATTTGGTAAAATTTCTCACTAATCTTAGTTTTTGATGTGTACCAAGATGAGAAATGAGTACTATACTGTAAAAAGGAAAACAGGTATTACATTTTGGGGGAAATGACAACCATCGACCTTCCATTTTTTCTTAAATCTGATCATTTGTACAAGCCTTGCCTAGACAAGATCCAAAAACAAAACATTCCCTTTATTCTCCAGTTGCCTAAATGTTTTTAATAGACTGTTCACTTAGAATGCATTTTCGAAGCATTTTAAATTATCGACTATGAAATGCAGATGCCTTCTCCAAGGTCCTTTTCATTAAATGCCTTTCCTTCCTTTCCTCCCCACTAAAGGCAACAAATTTGATCTAAATGCTGCTCGCTTAAAATGCTTCCAGACACTAGGGGTTAACAATGACAAGGACAATAATAATTATTATAATTATATTATTCCTGGCACCCACATTTTGATGCATAAAGTTTGTTAATTAAAACGGAAAAGACCTGTCGGTTAGTGTCCCTCTGTGCAAATAATACAGCTGCACTTCTAACATGTCAAGTTTACTTTCTAGGGGAAAAAAAAAAAAAAGCTTTTTGAAAGAAAGTTTCTAGAAAGGAGGCGAATAATAGCAAGACTCCGAAATATGTCGATGGACTTCCAGTCTATCAGAGGCCTTGGAGGGGCACGATTTCTGGAGCAAGGGAGGCTGAAATGCGAGAAGGGTTAGTGAGATCACTAGGCGACCAACCAAGAGCGGGAAGAGGTAGCCTTAGCTTGAGAAGAGGCTGCCGGCCTGGAAGGCGAGGCCGCTTCTGGCCCGAGGGGGCCAGGTTCGGAGTCCGAGGGAAGCTCCCCGCTCCCTCGGAGGAGCTCCGCAGTTCCTCTCCCCGCCACTAGCGGGGTTCCCGCAGCGGGAATACCTCCTCCACTTGCGAGGGCGCGGCACTCCTCCCCGACCGCGCGTTCCCAGGCCGCAGCCCCGCGAGACAAGCGCCCTTCCCGCCCTTCGCCCAACCGGAGCGATCAGCTCTCCGGCGGCAGCGCGGGGTCGGTCGGCGACTGTCTCCCGACGGTGACGCGCTCCTCTCTCTCTCTCTCACTCTCTCTCTCTTCCCTTCCTCCGCCTCGCTCGCCCGAAGACGGCTCCTACCCCATGAGCCAGCGCAGCTTCCCCGCCTCCTTCTGGAACAGCGCTTACCAGACGCCGGTGCCCGCGCCGCTGGGCAGCCCACTGGCCGCAGCGCACTCGGAGCTGCCCTTCGCCGCCGCCGCCGCCGCCGACCCCTACTCGCCGGCCGCGCTGCACGGCCACCTGCACCAGGGCACGGCTGAGCCCTGGCACCACGCGCACCCGCACCACGCGCACCCACACCATCCGTACGCGCTGGGCGGCGCCCTCGGAGCCCAGGCCGCCGCCTACCCGCGGCCCACCGCCGTGCACGAGGTCTACGCGCCGCACTTCGACCCGCGCTACGGGCCGCTGCTGATGCCCGCCGCCTCCGGGCGTCCGGCCCGCCTCGCGCCAGCCCCGGCCCCCGCGCCCGGCAGCCCGCCCTGCGAGCTCTCCGCCAAGGGCGAGCCGGCCAGCGCCGCGTGGGCCGCGCCCGGGGGACCCTTCGCGAGCCCCGCGGGGGACGTGCCCGGGGGTCTGGGCCTCAGCGTGGACTCAGGTAAGCGGGAGAGGGGATGTGGCATCCCCGGGCCCCTCCTGCCCTGTGCCCCAAACTGGGCTGAGCCGGGGAGCCCGTTTAGTTCTCCTTGGAGACCCCAGTGACCCTGAGGCGCGAAGGTCTGCACATAGCGGGGTTGTGTTTCAGCAGACAGATGACTCTGTCATCGGTGTGGACAAAATGAGAAAGTGGCCGGTTAATATTAAAGAGGATTTTTTAAGAATAAAATTTGTCAGAGAGGTTCTAGCTCTGTGCTGTTCAGTACCGTAGCCAGCAGCCATATGTGTCGGCTGAGCACATGAAACGTGGCCAGGCTGAATTGGGGTGTGCTGTAAGTGTATAATACACACTGGGTTTCAGGACTTTGTCCCCAAAGAGAATGTAAAATTCATCTCATTATATTTTCTATTGATTGCATGTTTCAACATTGCATACTAAATATATAGGGTTAAATAAAATATATTACTAAATTAATTCTCACCTGTTTCTTTTTACTTTTTTCAATGTGGCTGCCAGACAATTTAGAATTATACCCATGGCTTCCATTGTTTCTATTGGACAGCGCTGATCTAGAGTACCTGCTAAGAATGTAGTTTAAAATCCTCTACAACTTGAGGGGCGGAGAGGGTCTTGTCACCTAGTGATAGTTACAAGTCATACAAATATGACCCATGACTGATAACAACTTAATTGCCAAATGAAATAGGTCTCTTGAAAACAGAAAAAGAATACGTTGTTAGTGGTAATATTACATCCCTAGCTTAAAGAGTTGAATTTGAAAGGTACATTCAAATAAGGGTTTACTTTTTTGTTTGCTTTATTTTTAGGGCAAAATGGAAAAAAAAATTGCAAATAAATTGGCTTGTAGTCTTGCCCCGCTTTCTGTTCCCTCAGGTGCAGATGTGACATTTGTTTGCTTTGCTTTTACTTTCATTCATGCCCTTTAGATGAATTCTGTGACTTTCACAATAAAACAGTGGTGTTTGTCTTTTTCTTTAAATACCTTGTGCCTTCCCTCCCCCACCCCCTTCTCTCCCTCTCTCTGTCTCTTCTCCCTCTCTCTCTCTCCCTTTTATTTTCTCTCTGTTTTCAGGTTTGCAGCCTCAGGACAAAAGCAAGGATCTGTACTGGTTTTAGACAGCCCACCTTCTTCCCTGTAGGTCTCTGCATAGCGCAATTGGTGACATTCAGAGCTGAAATCAAGTGGGTTTGTAACAGCTTCTGATCTTGGTTTGCAGCTCGTCGTTATTCTCTCTGTGGTGCATCCCTCCTGAGCTGATCTGCTGACCTTCCCCTTGCCCCTTCCCTTCTGACCAGCCATGGAGGCTCAGCATCTGTGCCTCTCACTTCATGGATGAGGACATGGGGGAAGGCAGAGACTTCAAACTGCTCCGTGTATCGGGAGAACCAAAACACACGCGACAGAATTTTCATCTAAAAAGAATGCCTTCTGCCAAAAGAGCAGACCCAGAGACTCTGAATGACGCTCAATGACTTTTGGGCAAATCACTGGAACTATCCGTGGTGAGATCACTCAGGTGACAAGATATCATGGTTTTCTTGGAAAGAAGGAAAGAAAAAGAGACGTTTTGGTGTGAATATTTTTTTATGCTGGTGTGAATCATTTTATTAAGTAGTGGGATCACAGCACTGCTGACGTCAATATCCTCACATTGAAAATGTCTTTGTATTTGCATCGAAGACTATATGATAGAGAAGTCAAAAGAAGCCAGTTCTTTCTTCCTCACCTGTAGCCTCCCTTCCTGCCCACTCCCTCCCTGCAACACCCACTCCAGACACAAAGACACACCTTTTCTTACGGACTGTGAACATAGAAGCCTCAGCCTGAATGTGAGTGGCAAGTGGCTTATCTGGAGCCACCTGCCCAAGTCTTACTGAAATGCAGCTGTCGTAGGACAACTGTTTAAAACTCCAGAAATACATCGACCAAGGTGGCACTTCCCAGTGTTTGGCACAACAATTGCAATTACACTGGATATGTTTTATACATGTGTGTGTATATCATATTTTTTACAAAGGACATTTTATGATGAAAGAAAAAACTCTCTCTGCCTTCTCTCCCACAAGTTCTGTCCCTCCCTCTATCCTCCTCTGGATGGGAGGAAAAAAAAATTAAGCCTCTAGAGACCCCAATGGTCTCCCAGGAAGAACTAGGAATCACCACAAGGGGAAGAGATGTCCATGGAGTCTTGGGTATCTCAAATATTCTTCTCAGTCTCTATGGTCATGATTTGATCACTTTAGTATTGGGACAGGGGAAGGGGTACATGTGTGGGCAAAACTGAAGGTGATGAGGAAGAAGAAACGAACATTAAAGATGTTTGTTTACCACTAGGTTGCTGTGTTATTTCTTCAAAGAAAAACAAATGTCTTAGTTTTTCTCTAATAGAATAAAATAATTTATAGTAGTATGACCTGATGTCAGTAAGTAAAATCACTTTGTATAAGTATTTTTGGTTTTCCAAAGTGTTTGCCATGCCATGAAATCTGAGAACTCCTTTCCACCTTGTATCAACCTTGGAGATGGAGAAGTTAGGTATTCCCACCTTGTTTCATAAGTGAGAAAATCATGGCCCAAGGAAGCCCAGGTTACCTGGTAGCTTTCATCAAGTAAAAGAGATGTATAGGAAAAGCGACTTGTGCACCATTCGATCAGATACACACATTATTCCCCAAAAGAGAATTATCGTTACTTCTTAGATTCCACACACTTAAGATAGTAAAGTACTCAGTTTAATAAATGTTGTTGAAATCTTGGTTGTTTTATACGTTGATCAGCTAGGCTAAGAAACCAAACGTACAACTAGGCCAGAAAAAAAAGAATTTATTAAGAACTTAATGGTTTTATGTTCCCTTGATGCCAAAGTTATTTGTGTTCTTTCCCTAAAGAGAGAGAGTTAATGTTGTTCCAAAATTGCCCTTGAAGGCTGTTAAAGCATAAAATATTAATTCAAATCTTGATCTTCAATATAACGTGTCTGATTTTTTGCAACCCCATGGACTGTAGCCTGCCAGCCTCCTCTGCCCATAGGAATTCTCCTCTTCCTTCATTATAACACAAGAGGCAAATACCATTTATCTTGGATAATATTCTCAAGAGTTGGGTGCAGTTAGGGGACCTTATTCAGAGCATGGCTTAGCAGAGTTACCCATCTCTTCTATCATTTTGGTACCTGTTAAGTAGACTGTGATCATTAAAGAATATGCTACTGGTTTTGCTCAGATGGAACGTACTATATGATTATATTTCCCCAGATGTGATAGCAGTCAGTAATAACTATTAATGATTGCATTGTATATAACAATAACAAATATTAATTGTTTATCATTTTTCCAGGCACTGGTCTGAGGGCTTTATATATAGGTTAACTCAACCTCACAACATTTCTGTGTGGTACTTATTACCACAGAGGCTCACAGAGGAGGAGTAATCTGCCCAGTCACATAACTAGTAAGTGGCAGAGCCAGGAAACCAACCCAGGCATCCAGGGGGCAGAGACTGCACTGTTACCCACAACAGTAACTGTTGATCCACTTCTGACTTGTCTTGAGATGCTCAACTTTGGGCTTACTTTCTCCTCCACAGAAGATGAAGAGGCAGGGCAGCAAAGACTGGCATTCTAGAATGTATAGAATCCCAGGTCTCAAAGGAAATATCACAGGACATTGTCCAGACTCCCACCTGCAGACCAGGCAACGAGATGCAGAGTCCCATTCATCTCTAGGAAGGACTTATTATTGCATCTCTTAGTAATTCATTTCAGTATTTTTAGCCTTCTTTGCTCTGAAGCTCTTCACACCCAACCTAACCAAGTCGTGTTAACCATGTTAGTCTGAGGTTTGGACACTGAAGCAATAACTAAAATTAACTTTGGACTTCTCTGTGATTTTTTAAATCCATGTTCCATTGGCATGAATCACCAGTGTATACAAGCATAAATAAAATGCATTCCCTTTCAGCGCACTTTTAAAAACTTGCCAATGAGTATACAGATGAAGACAGCAAGTGTGTTCTCTGCTGGACATCTTTTCCTAGTAGTCTCTTCCCTCTCTCAGAAGCTTTCCCTGAGCTCCACCTATGTTAGCACTCAAGATCTCTGATCAGAACCCGCAGGGAGCCTTTTCCCAGCCACAAGGTTCTGATTACTGAAGCCTCTCTCCTGAGCTGCATCTGACCTGAATATCAGGTTGCTGGTGAGGAGACTCATTCACTGGAACTGGCCTTCGGGGCAGTCCTGAACAGACCTTCCAGACTGACGAGCAGGGCTCCAGTGACCTGGCGTGTGGAACAGGCAGAGCAGCGCGCTTCCCTCCATGTTTTACGTTCCCAAAGTAGAAATGCAAGAAGTCCTGGGACTCCCATCGTTCAGATCTGCGTAATAGTTTCAGAGGGAACTTTGGTGAATTCGTAGCCCTAACTGACATTTTTTCAACATTCTTTTAGGCCTACCAGGTCATGTAAAGGATGAATTCTCATGCTTGTCTTGCTAGTATTCGTGAAACCGTGCAGACTAAAGGAGGCCCTAGTAGTTGAAAAAAAGACATTGAAGGAAAGGAGGGATGACAGGAGAAAGGTAACCATGATGTGTCTGCATATATTATACCCACTTGGGGGTCTCAAGGAGATGAGATTCTCCTCTAATCATCCCAGTTGGCACCGGTGTCGTCCTTACCCCCGGTTTTCCCTTTGCACTTGGCCTCCGCTGAGGGAGAGGTGACGAAAAGGGGAGAGACAGCTCTCCGCTACCAAGTAATCCTGTTGCCGATTGCCCTCTGGCTGAGAACTCAGTCACCCAACTGCAGGGAACTCTATCTGTTCTACTCCTCTGGTTTAATAGGAGTTGCCGTCTTGTCTCATTTCCCCTTTGAAGTTCTATTTCAATGCGTGGCAAATTCTAGCAATGACTTAAGATTGATTCAGGCCTGGATGGGAGGGAGGGCAGAGATGGTGGGTGTTGGGAACGCAGACTGCCTGACTGAAAGCTTCCCTTGCCACTCTTCCTGGGTAAGTACTGCATTTCTGTGCCCTTTCAAACTGGGGGAAACAACTCGTAAGGTAATTTTAACCTCCCATTTATTAATACTTAGAATCATAAATCCTGTGCTTATATGCAGGCACCCATATACCTTCCGTCGAAATAAACAAGCTTTTTTTTTTTTAAACACTTAGTGATTGGTTACTTCAGAGTTGGAGGAGATTTTTAAAAATAAAACTTAAGCTGCTTTCCATATGAATGCCATTTCCATAAGCTACATTTTTAAACATAACTCACCAGGTATCAAAGCATGGAGGAAAAATGGAAAGATACTTGAAAAGACTTTAAACGAAACCAGAAAACATAAGATTTCTTTATAAAATTGCTTTAACAATCTGTGGGTCATTTGCATGCCGATAATTCATGTTTTGATTCTATCTGTGAAAGTCTTTGCTCTATATTCCCTTCTTCCTTGCAAGAGTTTTAGGACTTATCATCATTCATTATTTGTTGCATATTTCTAAAATATGGACTAAGGGAAAAGCATCCTAAAGGCACTATCAGTTGCTCTCTGCACTTAACTGATGTTTTGACGTTTAAACAACAGGGTAAAGCAAACATAAATTTCATATTTCCTCATTGCCAGTTCTACTTCCTGTCGCATAAATAAATGAAACTCATAATACAAATACAGGATCCACACGATAGACATGCACAACACTCACACGAGAGAATGTGCTTATCTACAAATACCACATACGCACGCATGATAAAATCTATTTATCTACCAATACCTCACTAATGCAGGCCTAAAGAGAAATCAGAGACCCTATGCCCTCAGACAGACACAGACACAAATGATTATTCTCACTTGACAGACCAACTGTATCACTCTTTCCTTGTATTTCATTCCAGCCCCAGAGGGCTGGATCAGGAAAGAGACACTTGATAGCTGCTGTTTCCATGGTTGGAATATTTGTAAAGTTAACGCATAATCTGAAAGCAGAAGCTAATAAATTATAGGGTGCTAATTGGAGCTGGAACAGAGCTGTCAATCATGTTATCCTAAACACAGAGAGACCCTCATACCCTAAAAAGGCAAGGCAGCCTTCAGGAGGAGCGTGCAGTTGTCTCTAGCCTTGACCTCCGCCCCAGTGGAGACACTGCATCCAGGCAGAGCGGCCGATGAGAGTCAGCAGAGGTGATTCTGCTAATCCAAACTCACTTTAAGAAAACAGACAAATCCCCTTTGGGGGAAAAGAAGTAAATATTTGACTGAAGAATTAATGTTTAGGGAAACTTTGTTCAGAGCAATATATATAGTGAATTTACTGGAATAATTAATACTTTGGTAAAACATCATCCTCTATTTGGATTTTTTCACTTTATAACTTAACTCAGTAAGAGAAAAATCTACAGTTCTCCACACATGGTGTCATGTTCTATCTCAAATTACAGTGTTTCCAGGCATCTACCAGTGAACTCTTATGGAACTAAGCTCCTCTAAAACAGAAGCAACTTTCCTTTATCATATTGAATTCATTTGTTTCATCTAGAAAAACAACAGCAGCATATTTTCTGTTCCTTTGTTTTGTCCTTAGAATCTCCTAGTAAGCTGTAGTCCTACTTTTCTCCCAAAATTTCTAGTTCATTAAAGAGTGATTTTGTTCAAACTATCCTCCTCTGTCATTATCATTTCCATTTCCTATCAAAATTGTATAATAAGTATACAGTTGTCATTACCTATAAGAAGTTTAGGTGAAAGGTAGGCTAAAATTTGAAAAACAAAACTAAAATATTAACTTTTTATTTCTGATCAATAGTTGCAATGATCTAGTTACCACTTAGAGATTTTTACCAACATTTATTTAACGAGTACATAGTTTAGTCTATATATGTATTTATAGGTATACATCATATATGTATTTATAGCTTATAGATGTGCAAATAAATATATGTATTTATAGTCTATATATATATTTAGTAAAATACTCTATTTACCTCATAATTTGGAAGCTTCTTTAGAGTACTTCACATAAAAATAGCTTTCACTTAGGAAGAACAAATCAAGGATCTTAAAAATATAAACACACAATTGCTTAAAATATGCATTATAACTGATGAGAATGTCAGAACTTATTTATTTTTCTGCTAATTCTCATTATTACTGCTTTGCCCTTATTTTTGGCAACGATATTATTGGCCCTGGGCCAGTCATGGTATTATCAGGAAACAGGGTGGAAACCAAACAAAAAATAAAACTTTCTGTTACTGCTTTTTATTTTTCCTAGACACAATCCTATTTTTTTTTCCTTCTAGCACATTTTACCCACTATGTAATACATCTCAGAAAACAATAGGATGTTTTCTCATTTGGTAACAGCACTTTTTTTATTGTACCAACTTTTGGGGGGAATTTCTTGACGTATCTGGAAGGTCATTTCCATATATCTAAAGGTTCTGTATTACTTGTATTCTTCCACCTTGCTTTGTGAAGTGTGAAATCCTGCTTTTACCTCAGGCAATTTCTCCTCCACACTCAGAAACTGACAGAGGGCGTTGACAGATTTGGTAAGAAACACAAAGAACAGGGCTTATGATATTTGTTCCTCCTTGTTCAAAGGCTTCTTCTAAAAACACATTCTTGTACTTTTTGAAAGGAATAAGAAAAGAGTCTAGGGAAGTGTCAGACTTGTATCCTAAGGGAAAACCATGATACAGTCATATTCACTTGGGGTTGATGAGAAGGAAATTTTTATTCACAATTGTACACTTAACTGTTTCAAACTCTCTAATAAATTTTAAAAATTATAATATAGGCTCCATCATCTTTCACTGAAGTTTGGGACATCTGGGTATTTGATGTTTAAGGACTGAAAAAAATTTTAAATTCACCGGTAAGTTACTACCATCTCCTTTTCTTGGTTAGTATGTTTGTGATATAAGTTGTATTGAAACTATTTTAAATCAACTATACTCCAATAAAAAGATATAAAATGTATAAAAACCTGAAAAATAAATAAAGCTTCATTACCATAAAATACCAGGCTGCAGGCTAATACAGGCTTTGGGTCTCAGGAGACTGAGGTAGAAAGTACAGATTCCACTGACTCTCCATGTGTTACAGAACAACAACGAGGGCAAGACATTAAGTTAAAATTATACCACTTAATAATGTATGTTCTTTAGATCATGAAAGTTTCTGACTACATTTTCACTGCTACCTTAGAGTGCAAATTTAATTTTTGTCACTTCTTTATTAGAGGACTTTCTAATTTGAACTCAATTACACAAGCTTTATTCTCCTTCTTCTTACTTACTGTAAACAGAAAAGTTCTAAAAGTGACATTATAAAAAATGCTTTCCATGTTGTCTGCTCATTTCCTGATCTAGTTCTTATGCTTCCTAGCCCTCATGTCCATATGGATGCTCAGAATGAAGTTAGATCTGTCTTGTCACAGTTCCCAGGAGGACACCCCCCCAGCTCACCATCAGATGCTTTCAGCTCAAGGGTACATCATCATAACAATTCTATTAGACTGCTCCTCTGGGTTAGCATACTCAGCAATGTCTTTCTTATATTCTACAGAAGCTTCCTGGTAAATTCCTCCCTCCTGTGCTATTAGGAAACCTTCAACCTAACTACCCTCTCATCCGAATGCTATCAATTCTTTGACATCTCACTAAAATTCTCCCTCTTACACGAAGCCTTGTCCCCACACTAGACACAGTGCGTGGTCTCACCTGCATCAGAACTCTTGCTACCTAATGTCTATGCCGTGTATTTTCCATTTATTATTTAACATCTTGTGACACGAGTTCAGGATTTAAAAGGTTGCAATAACCCTAAAGATTAACTCATTCTCTCTTGACTTTAATGTTCTTTACCCCCTCAACTAGATATTCGGAGAAGGCAATGGCAACCCACTCCAATAGTCTTGCCTGGAGAGTCCCATGGGCAGAGGAGACTGGTAGGTTGCAGTCCATGGGGTCGTGAAGAGTCGGACACGACTGAGTGACTTCACTTTGACTTTTCACTTTCATGCATTGGAGAAGGAAATGGCAACCCACTCCAGTGTTCTTGCCTGGAGAATCCCAGGGACGGGGGAACCTGGTGGGCTGCCATCTGTGGGGTCACACAGAGTCGAACACGACTGAAGCGACTTAGCCGCAGCAGCAACTAGATATTAAGTACATTGAGCAGGTACCACCAACTCTTGTGAGAAAAATACACAGATTATCGCATTAATTGTTTTATTTTATTATGTGCAAAGCAATTTTAAAATATAGGTTCATCTAAGGTTTAACATACAAGTTGAAAAAAAGTAGTCTAAAAGCCTGCTTCAGTTAAAAAAAAAATCCTCTTAATAAAAGGAGTAGGGAGAGGTTCTGTCACTTTTAGGAGGCAATTAGTGTCCCAAGTGGCTCGGTGGTAAAGAATCTGCATGCTAATGCAGGAGAGGCAGGTTCGATTCCTGGGTCAAGAAGACCCCCTGCAGTAGGAAATGGCAACCCACTCCAGTGTTCTTGCCTGGAAAACCCCATGGACAGAGGAACCTGGTGGGCCACAGTCCATGGGGCCACAAGACTGAGAAAGGACTGAACGGCTGAGCACGCACGCATGCACACATCCTTTTTCTGTGCTTCTCTCCAGATCCTCAGTCTGGGTCTCCTGCTCAAGGACATCCCTTCAACAGTTGTCCTCTCTCTTCCTGCACCATTATTTCTCCCCCTCTACTGGATCATTTCCATTAATATAAAAACAGGCTGCAATATTTCCTGCCTTAAAAAAAAAAAGCAACCTTCTTTGATCCCATCTCCTTTTAGTTACTGGGCTTCCCTGGTAGCTCAGCTGGTAAAGAATACAGCTTCAATGCCAGAGACCCAGTTCGATCCCCAGCTTGGGAAGATTCCCTGGAGGAAGGCATGGCAACCTACTCCAGTATTCTTGCCTGGAGTATCCCATGGACAGAGGAGCCGGGCAGGCTACAGTCCATGGGGTTGCAAAGAGTCGGACATGACTGAGCAACTAAGCACATTACACAGCAAAGATGCTGCATCTGGCATGGCAGCTGCAATTGGAGTTGGTATTTGATTGACTCACGCTACACTATAGCTATTCTCCAGAGTCCACGTGGTTTTTTCAGGAGCTCTGGTGAAATAAAAGGAAATAAGACAGAAGCCATGAACACTGTGACCTTCTAACATAAATGCTGGTGCTAATCATTGTAATTCCCTGGGATCCTATTGTATTTTTAACTCACTGTATCAGCTAAGGGAGGGGAGAGAGGAGAGGCACAGTTCCACAGAGTTGTCTGGCCTTCCACACACCATGATGCATTTCACCCCACAGGTCCAAGATGCAGTGAGCCAACCACCAAGTATGTCAATCCCCATTACACATTTTAAAAAATTATTATCTATTTGGCTGCACTGGGTCTTCATTGCTTTGCATGGGTTTTCTCTAGGTTCTGCGAGTGGGGGCTACTCTTCATTGCAGTGCTCAGGTTTCTCGTTGCGGCGGCTTCTCACTGTGGAGCACGGGCTCTCGGCACACGAGCTTCGTTAATTGTGGCACACGGGCTTAGGTGCCCCGTGGCAGGTATGTGGGATCTTCCCTGATCAGGCATCAAACCTGTGTCGCCTGCATTGGGAGGCAGATTCTTCACTGCTAAGCCATCAGGGATGCCTGGCTCCCACCATTCAGTTCAGTTCAGTTCAGTCGCTCAGTTGTGTCCGACTCTTTGCCACCCCATGAATTGCAGCACGCCAGGCCTCCCTGTCCATCACCAACTCCTGGAGTTCACTCAGACTCACCTCCATCGAGTCAGTGATGCTATCCAGCCATCTCATCCTCTGTCGTCCCATTCTCCTCCTGCCCCCAATCCCTCCCAGCATCAGAGTCTTTTCCAATGAGTCAACTCTTCTCATGAGGTGGCCAAAGTACTGGAGCTTCAGCTTTAGCATCATTCCTTCCAAAGAAATCCCAGGGCTGATCTCCTTCAGAATGGACTGGTTGGATCTCCTTGCATTCCGAGGGACTCTCAAGAGTCTTCTCCAACACCACAGTTCAAAAGCATCAATTCTTTGGCGCTCAGCCTTCTTCACAGTCCAACTCTCACATCCTTACATGACCACA
This sequence comes from Oryx dammah, assembly GCF_014754425.2. NCBI lineage: Eukaryota > Metazoa > Chordata > Mammalia > Artiodactyla > Bovidae > Oryx > Oryx dammah. The sequence continues at coordinate 21,005,720 of NW_024070188.1, read as the reverse complement.
GGAAAAACCATAGCCTTGACTAGACGGCTCCCACCATTAGGTATTAGCTGATTCGTGTAGTTCCTTTGAGACGTAGTCTCTTCCTCCTCTATCAGATCCAGTCTATCCCAAGCCAGGCTAGTCTGGAATTTAACCTGGTTATCAAGTTGGTAGTGTTCAGGGGAGGTGTGTGCAGCTCCTGAGGGGGCCCACGTTTCTTGCTGTAGACAGGCCACAGGAGTATCTTCCTGTACAGAGTGCTGGCTCTAACATTAGAGCTGTGAGCCATCTTGACAAGCAGGGAGGGGTGAGAGGGGTCTGCTGAGCCAAATTCCTTGGGGGCATCCATCCAGTCTGTTTCCCCAGTCCGGATTTTCAGGGTCTTAGGTTTTCTCAACAGAGCTGCCTTGACCGATCAGGCCCACCTCTCTGGAGCTCTGTAATACTCACATGCAAGGATTGCCCCTTACTTGTGTTTGCTCTTACTTGACAGTTTATAAACGTCTCTTTTTAACCTATCAGAGACGTCCTCTAGCTCTCACACTTAGCCTTTATTTGTTACATAACCTTGATTTCTCATGATCCTTCTTCAAGGAATCAGGGCATCTTAATAATAGCCAGCCAGATCCAGTGTTCTCATAGACATTATCACCTCTGTGTCTTTCAAAGGCCTGAATCATCCCACCCTCCACAGGACATTTGTCTTATTCACCACTGGTGAAGTCCTTAGCCCTTGGAGCCCCCACTTTGTGCCCAGGACTGTCCACGCCCCACATATCCTTCATGATGAGGTCCTCTTAGCCCCCTGAGTGATGAGTGAGCCAGACCCCAAACCCCATCTTGCTCCCTGTTTTCTTTGGCTGTTCCTGCTACTATCTATATTAGTCAAGGGCCTCAAAGAAACAGATGTCAAGAGGAATAGATATGCAAATTATTTGTTGGGGCAAATGATTTGGTGGGATAAATGTTTGGGAAAGATAAAGGGAGGGAGAGAAAGAGTAGGTTAAAAAAAAAAAAAAAAGACCTTCAGATTGCAATTCAGGCCTGAAACCTGTTAAGAACAGAGAGTCAGGAGGGATGGATGAGGAGAGCCTGGAACTACGGTGCTGTTCTGGGTAGGTGTCAGCCAGACTGAGCGGGTGTCAGTCCCCAAGTCAGAATGGCCTGACAGTGGCCAAATAATGGCCAGATCAGGCAGGAATGGCCCATTTCTGGTACGCCCCTGTGTTCAGTCAGTGGCTGGAAATGGCCCACGGGAAGCATGACCTGGCATGAATGTCACAGTAGATCTGAAGGTACAGCAGCTGGACGTGTCAATTAGCCATGCTCCGCAAGGCAGGTTCTCTTGAAAGATGATCTAAACAGCACACCTCCGGGGACCACAGGGGACCATGTAATTTATGGTCTGAACAAGGTCACTTGTAAGTGTGAAATGAACATGGGTAATAATCCGGGAAAAAGGCGTAAACTGGGAGTATCCAGGCAAACTAAGACATATGGTCACCGTCACTGTCAATAATATTTGACACAGTTCATAATTCCATCCTTCTTCAAACACTGTGTTTATCTGACTTCCAGGATTCCACGGGCTCTTGATTTTCACGCTGCTTTTCTGACACCTCCTTCTCAGTCTTCTTTGCTAGTCTCTCCTCAGCTCCTGTATGTCTAAACATGGAAAGACTTTGGCTTCTGCCTTCAGCCCTTCTTTCTTATTTATCCTCACTGCTGGTGGAACTGGGCCAGTCTCGTGGCTAGTCCATGAGAGAACTCTGCAGCCAGCACCCCCTCCTTAATCCCGTCTCCCACTGCATATTCAGCCTCTCCCCTTAGGTCTCTAAGGATCCTCTCAATACGAACACATCCTAAACCGAACCTCTAATTGCCACCTCACCTCTCAAAATGAATCTTCTCTCCTTCGGTCTTCCCCATCTGATAAGCGGTAACTTAACGTTCCTCCCACTGCTCAGGTTAAAAACCTTAATCTTTTCTTCTCTGGTACTCTGTGTCTAATCCATCAGCAGAACCTTCAGAAGAAACATAGAATCAACCACTTTCTTCACTTTTACTGCTGTTTCATCTCCTCCCCTGCCAAGCCATCATCACCTCATGGTTAATCATCATAACTTTCTACCTGATTTTCCTATTTTCACCTCTCTGTCCCACCCTACTCTCTGTCCCTTCTTCACACAGGCTCTGAAAGAGTCTTTTAAAACCAAAGTCAAATCATGCATTTTGTATGTTCAGAACCCCCCAGTGTCTTCCCATCAGGTAAAAAGCCGAAGTCCATACAGTGGCCTGCATGATCTAACCCCCACTAGCACTCTCCTCTCCGTCCTTTCTATTGTTTTACTTGCTGTTGAGTTATATGAATTCTTTGTATATTTAGCCCACCAGGCGCCTCTGTCCATGGAAATCTCCAGGCAAGAATGCTGGAGTAGGGAGTGGGTAGCCTTTCCCTTCTCCAGGGGATTTCCCGACCCAGGGATCAAACCTGGGTCTCCTGCATTGCAGGCAGATTCTTTACTGTTTGAGCCACCAGGGAAGCCTAGGTTTGGGGTATTAGCCCTTTATCACATTTATAATTCCAATTATTTTCTCACATCCAGTAGATTGCTTTTTAATTTTGTTGTCTTTTTTTTTTTACTGTGCAAAAGCTTTTTATTTTTTATTTTATTATTTTTTTTACAATATTGTATTGGTTTTGCCATACATCATCATGAATCGACCACAGGTGTACATGTGTTTCTAATCCTGAACCCCCCTCCCACCTCCCTCTCCATACCATCCCTCTGGGTCATCCCAGTGCACCAGCCCCAAGCCTCCTGTATCCTGCATGGAACCTAGACTGGCGATTCATTTCTTATATGATATTATACATGTTTCAATGCCATTCTCCCAAATCATCCCACCCTCTCCCTCTCCCACAGAGTCCAAAAGGCTGTTCTATACATCTGTGTCTCTTTTGCTGTCTCGCATACAGGGTTATTGTTACCATCTTTCTAAATTCCATATATATGTGTTAGTATACTATATTGATGTTTTTCTTTCTGGCTTACTTTACTCTGTATAATCAGCTCCAGTTTCATCCACCTCATTAGAACTGATTCAAAGGTATTCTTTTTAATGGCTGAGTAATACTCCATTGTGTGTATGTACCATGGCTTTCTTATCCATTCATCTGCTGATGGACATCTAGGTTGCTTCCATGTCCTGGCTTTAAATAAACAGTGCTGCGATGAACATTGGGCTACACGTGTATCTCAGTTCTGGTTTCCTCGGTGTGTATGCCCAGCAGTGGGATTGCTGGGTCATAGGGCAGTTCTATTTCCAGTTTTTTAAGGGATCTCCACACTGTCCTCCATAGTGGCTGTACTGGTTTGCATTCCCACCAACAGTGTAGGAGGGTTCTGCGAGTGGGGGCTACTCTTCATTGCAGTGCTCAGGTTTCTCATTGCGGCGGCTTCTCACTGTGGAGCACGGGCTCTCGGCTCACAGGCTTCGTTAATTGTGGCACTCGGGCTTAGCTGCCCCGTGCCAGGTATGTGGGATCTTCCCCGACCAGGCATCGAACCTGTGTCCCCTGCATTGGCAGGCAGATTCTTCACTGCTAAGCCATCAGGGATGCCCCACACCCTCTCCAGCATTTATTGCTTGTAGACTTTTGGATCACAGCCATTCTGACTGGCATGAAATGGTACCTCATTGTGGTTTTGATTTGCATTTCTCTGATAATTTGCATTTCTCTGATAATGAGCATTTCTCTGATGTTGGGTATCTTTTCATGTGTTTGTTAGCCATCCGTATGTCTTCTTTGGAGAAATGTCTATTTAGTTCTTTGGCCCATTTTTTGATTGCATCATTTATTTTTCTGGAATTGAGCTGCAGGAGTTGCTTGTATATTTTTGAGATTAGTTGTTTGTCAGTTGCTTCATTTGCTATTATTTTCTCCCATTCCGAAGGCTGTCTTTTCACCTTGCTTACAGTTTCCTTTGTTGTGCAGAAGCTTTTAATTTTAATTAGGTCCCATTTGTTTACTTTTGCTTTTATTTCCAGTATTCTGGGAGATGGGTCATAGAGGATCCTGCTGTGATGTATGTCGGAGAGTGTTTTGCCTATGTTCTCCTCTAGGAGTTTTATAGTTTCTGGTCTTATGTTTAGATCTTTAATCCACTTTGAGTTTATTTTTGTGTATGGTGTTAGCTTTTTAGTTTGATGTAGTTCCATTTGTTCAATTTTGCTTTTGTTTTTGGTGTCAGATTCAAAACATCATTGCTAAGACATATGTCAAGGAACTTATCACCTATTTTCTTCTAGAAGCTTTAAGGTTTCAGGTCTTATATTTAAGCCTTTAATCCATTTTAAGTTAACTTTTGTTAACTAAAGGGAGTTGTATATAAGACAACAATCCAGTTTCGTTCCTTTGCATATGACTGTCCAATTTTCCCAGTGCCATTTATTGAAGGGACAGTCCTTTCCCCGTTGTACATTCTTGCCTCCATTTTTTGTCATAAATTAATTGACCATATATGCCTGTGTTTATTTCTGGCTTCTCTAGTCTCCGCCATTGATCTATGTTTCTGTTTTATATCAATACCACTACTATTTTAATTCTATAGCTTTATAATATAGTATGAAATCAGGAAACATGATTTTTCTAGCTTCCTTCTCCTTTCTCAAGATTGCTTTGGCTAATCAAGGTCTTTTTGTCTTCTTCAGTTTTTTTTTTAGTTAATGTCTTATAGTTTTCAAAATATAGCTCTTTCACTTCCTTGATTAGATTTATTCTTTTTGTTGCAATCATAAATGGGATTGTTTTCTTAATTTCTCTTTCTGATAGTTCATTATTAATGTAAAGTAAAGTGGCAGACTTTTGTGCTTTAATTTTGTATCCTGTAACTTGACTGAATTTATAGTTCTAATAGTCTTTTTATGGAGTCTTCAGAGTTTTCTATATATAATAGTATCTGCAACTAATGACAGTTTTACTTCTTTCTCAATTTCGATGGTTTTTATTTATTTTTCTTGCCTAATTACTCTGGCTAGTACTCCAATACTATTCTGAATAAAAGTGGAGAGAGTGGTCATCCCTGTCTTGTTTCTGACCTTAGAGGAAAAGGTTTCAACTTTTCACTGTCGATTATGATGTTAACTGAGTTTGTCATATACTGTCTTTATTATGTTGAGGTACATTCCCTCTATGCCCACTTTGCTGAGAGTTTTTAATCATAAATGGATGCTGAGTTTTGTCAAAAGCTTTTTCTACATCTACTGAGATGATCATATGATGTTTATCTGTCATTTTGTTAATGCAGTATATCACACTGACTCATTTGTGAATGTTTAAACCATCTTTGCACCCTGGAATAAAGCCCACTTGATCATGATGTATCATCCTTTTAAGGTATTGTCATACATACTTTTATTTTTTATTTACTATGTCTTCTCCCCCATCTAGAATGCTAGCGTGTAGCCACCATGAAGGCAGAGACTTAGCTTTGTTTATTGTTCTATCCCTAGCACCTATGCTTTCTGTGTAATAAACATTCAATAAATATTTATGAATGAATGAATCTACCTGGGAACACTAAACTACAGTGTATCCATCCTAAGGGGTTGTATGCAGTTATTAGAAAAACAAGGAATTTTTAATGATAAGAGAGAAAGCATGTGCAAAAAAGTCAGTGGGAAAAAAAAGAGAAATTAACCCAGCCATGAAAATAAGCTCACATTGAGGAAGAAAAAAAGAAACCTGAAAGGAAATATTCTGAGTTACATACAATGGCATTTGGGCTGTATATGTTGGCCCTTTGTTTCTTCTGGTTGTGAAGAAGCCTAGAAGGATTGCGATAGGTCTTCTAGTTTGGGCAACCCAGAGCCTTGATCAACTGTAAAAAGGAAAACTGAATGGGCTCCTCTTTACCAAAGAGAGAAAGTCAAAGGGAAGTCAAGGACAACTTAACACTTATGCCACATCCATAAGGCCATTCTGAGGATAAAAGGTGAGTTTACAATGAGGGAGAAAAATAATTTTTTGTCTTCTTTAATATCCTTTACCATCATTTCAAGGACTTTCAGCATTTCAGGCTCATCTAAGTCTGATCTGAAACTCAAAGCAGTCCACAAACTTCTGTAATATATCTAGGTCTCAGATAACTCAGAATCAAAAGCATTCTCATAAGTGTCCCTCTTGGCAATATACCAGTCTTCTGGCATCTCTATTATGAGCTAAAAGTGAAAACTTGTGAAATGTGTTGGAAAAAGATGATGAGAAAGCCAATTCACCCACTAAATATGAATACTTACTTTATACTAAAGATACAAAGGGTTAAAAGATACCACCTGAGTTTGGAAAGCTTGCAATTTATTCAAGTTAATAAAACACATAGAAATAAGGTAGAAATACCATACCACAATACCATAATTGCCAGTTAACAAGGCATAAAGACAAGAGCAGCAGTAATTCTGATAAGAAGGAGGGGAGGGAGTTAGAGACAAGCCTTTCCAACAAGTTGGAATATGAGCTGACCCTAAAGGATGTCCGGAATTTAGATAAGCAGAGAAGAATAGGTGAGAACATTCCAATAGGCCAGGGAAAACCAGGATGGGTAAGCAACACAGGATATCTGAGATCAAGGACAGGTTCTTTTCTCCAGGACATTTTGAATAAAGCATTTGCAGCAGAATTATAGCAACATATTAATGTTATCCAGGTAAATCTTTGTTCAACTGGCAACGTTAAAAAAAAGGTTTTCATTTTCAACTTAAATATTTTTCTTACAGACTGTTTTTTTTCCTTGAACAATTTAAAATTAAGGTTAGAGTTATTGATTGGCTTTGTATTGTTTTGTTTATACCAGTGATAACTTCTGCCTTTGGGAGCCATAGTTTCTCTCAAGTCTAATATTCCCAAGTCATTTTTGCAGATAAAAAAATTTATCAGTGAGATTTTATTCTTCTGTTAATTTTTAGTGAATAACACATTTTAACTAGTGCCGATTTTAGCTATAGCCAATTATTCCCTCTTGATTACAAAATCTAATTTTTCCAGAATAAACTTACAATTTTCAATATTATCAGCCATTTTTATTTTTATCAATTACTTTGATCTATAATAAATTTTCCTATGCAATTTCAGCCACTGTCTATTTTATGTTGTAGTAAATATTTTTACCAATATCATTTATTATGAATTATTTTTTAAAGTCTAATAATTTGCACTTATATCCTAGCTAAAGCATGATACTTTATGGGCTGTTTCTCCCCAGATATTCTGTAAATTTCTCTATTATCCAGATCGTAATGCAAGTGTATTGTACCGAAAATCCAATTCTTCTATACGTTTCTTTGTGCATTCCAAAATAAAGTTTCTGTATTACTTTGGCAGAGCAAAAGTCATAGATGCAAAAAAACAGAAGCTGACTCTGGCTGACTTAAAAGAAAAACACTTATTAAAAGGATATGGACATAAGTCACAGAATCCTTGGGAGGGCTTGAGAACCGAACTCAGAGGCTATGGAGCAGGGAACCCCTGCTAGAAAGCAGAGCAGAACCAAGCCCCCAGTCTGCCTGCCAGAGGCACCAGGCTCCAGGCTTGCTCTCCTGGCTCCCCTAGCCCTGGACGCTGCGTTGTGGGAGCCAGACTAACTCCACTTGCCACCATGACCAGGCATGACTCACCGGAGTCCCTGTTTCTTTGCTTCCTTCTCTCTCAATTAGAAGCCTGTGGTGGGTGTGTCTGCGTGGTGAGGGCTGGGGTCACTGCCTGCCTTCGTTGCATGAGATCTTAGAGAAGCAAATGGAACATGGCTGCCCATCTGAAGATAAAGGCAGAGGAACTCCGCAGCAGGGGAAGGGGTGTCACATGGTGGGCCAAAGAAAGAATGATCAGCACCCATTAAAGAGTCTGACGATCAGAGGGAAAACATTCTGCCTTGTTCAGTGGATACTAGGTGCGATAGAGTGGCCATAAATCCTGGACCTTGACTTGGGGGCTGTTCACCACAGAACAAACACACTGACCTCCCTGCGTACCTCACCATACAGCCTGTCATCTCTGCAAGTTCTCAGGCAGTGGACAAATTTAAAAATGAACTAAATGATCCAAAGCGGAAATGGATCCATATTCTGCTTCCACAATAGTTTTTAGCAAATGTTATTAGTATAATCAAAGTATTTTTTGTGTCTTGTGAACACTCTGTATGCTGCAACTAAATAACACATGGAATACTTTCACTAGATCTGTTGTTAGAACGCTTGAGGCTTTCAGATTTAAATGGGTAACTGCAAAGAATGACTGGCTTTAAATCAGTGTTTTCCTGAAGCAATTTTTAAATAGTTCTCATTTAGGTGCTTATTATTTTGTATGGTTGCTGAAAATCATATAGCTTGAATTAACATGATATTATCATTTATATTTAATTTTAAGGACAATTTCATAGTAAATGTAATCTTAAGTATTTTATGTAGAAAATAGATATGGCAAATAAAAATCTCTATATTAGCTAATTTCTATAATATCAATAGCACACAAATCACAGAGTCATTTGTATATGATCCAAAGATCATGGAATGCTAAACTTTAGGACATAGAGATCTTCATGGTCCTCTTTGCAATATGATTGAAACTGCTGTTCCAAGACTCCAAAAACAAAATATTTTAGAGTAGTCATTAAGGACAACATTGTATTGTATTAATAGCTTTCTTTATGACTCGTGTCTTAGGTGCTGGTTCCTTCTGTATATGTACAGTTATTTAGTCATTTTCTTTATCCTGCTTGGGATAATCTGTAATTCACTTGGCCCCCTGAGCATACTTGTTCTCCTCCTCCAGGTCTTTGAATGTACGTGTTTTTTTCCTAAGATTTTTCTCTTAGAGCCCAGACTGAAGGGTGGGAAGTGGCCTAAGGAACCTCAGGGCAAAGAATCACAGTTTCATTTCCAGACTCATTAGTCTTTCTAAGCTTTTCAAATGCTCAGAGGTTCACCACAGAATTCTGCTCAAGGTTAGACTGTTGGTATGGAGATTGTCTCAACCTAAACCAAATGGCTCCTAGAACCAAAATTAGAATACAGGAACTTTCCGATGTTAATATGGAGTCACAGACCACCACGCCACAACATCTATCACTCTACTAGGTTTTCTTTCAGTGACCACTTAATGGGAGGAGTGTTTATCTCAACCCTGCATGTCCCAAACAGAGCTATTAATCAAACCCATCTCCATATCCACTGTGAGTGAGGCAGGCATAGTTGAGGCCTTCAGGCTTGCCAGGAGGGCAGTAAGCCACTTGTTTTTCTTGGCAGATAGCTATGTCTGCTTGTGGTTCCTTCTCTTCTTTCCTCAGACCACAAGATTCAGATTCCTTAGAGCCTAGAGGACCCTCAGAATTGGTTTCACCTTGTCTGCATTCTGTAGCAAGTACCATGTAGTTTAACCCTTCTTGGTTCTTGGTTTCCATTAAAGCAACTGACGTAACGTCATCTGAATTCAAACAAATTGGATGACCATCTTCATCTGTGAAAAAAATACAAACATTATTCTAGCATCTATTTGGTTTCCTGTATTTGTAATATCCAGGCTCTATGAAAATTAGAAAAACACCAGCCGTGCTCATTGGTTCAGTAAACATTTATGATGGCCACTGAGGGAACACAAAGATAAAAGACATGTTCCCTGTCCTTGATACTACTTCAGTCTAGTAGGCAAGGAGAAGTAATAAAATGTGATGGGAGGTTACGTGTGCTTACGTAAGAAAGGGATACACGAAGCAGTAAGAGCGTATAGAGGTAACTCTGCATAACAGGTGACACAGGTCTGGTCTTTGTGACAGGAATTAAGTGGCCCTAGGATAGCCCTTTTTGTATAAAGTGCTTACCCTTTCATCTTGCCACATTGGCTAAAATATCTACCTTTAAAGATGTACTTTTTTAGGTCAAGGAATTCAATCATTTATTAAGCTAATATTTATTGCCTGCATACTGCATACCAGGCTGTGTCCTAGGTATTGATGATATAGCAGTGCACGAAACACATTTGTTGCTATTTGGGGTTTACACTCTAATGGGGGGATACAGACAATAAACTAGTGGGCAACTAAATCTATGTCAGGTGGCAATAAACACTGATATGAAATATAATCATAATAATTGTTATTAATACTTATAGAGTGCTAATTACATAGCAGGCACTATTCTAAGCTATATGCACATATTAACTCATTCTTCCCCTATTAAGTAAGTACTGGCACTATCTGCATTCAACACATGAGGAAATTGAGGACACAGAGCTTAATACTTTGCCCAAGGTCACACAACTAGAATTTGAACCCAAACTGTCTGGCTCTAGTCAGTCCTCGTGTTCACCTCCCCAAGCAGAGAGAGGAGCTGCCGTGCTGTGTGCAGAGGAGGTGGTGGGCAGTGTGCCCTACAGGAGTGCTTGAGAGGGACTGACTCCAGACACACATGTGTGAGGTGGGCATGCCTGCAGAAAAACGGATAGTCAGAGGGAAATCTGACCTTCTTCACAACTGTGCTCATATTATTTTGTCTTTCTTTACTTAAAGGCTGACCTTACTTAGAAACGTATAAGAATTCTACTGAAACCTAATAGCAGAGCTTCTGAAACATTCCACAAAATTCTAGGGAATCTACAAGATAAACATTCAAATGTATATTGTAGGAATTATTTGTTTTTTATTCATGTTTTCCAGTCCCTGAGTGTTACTGCCTGGATGAAAAGTTTACAGTCAGAAATATAACTGTGCTTTCATACAGCATCACATTTTACAAATCAGAAACATTTCAGTCAATAGATGAAGGTCCCTCCCTTTCTCCTAATGACACTTCCAGCACAAGTGTCCAAATATGGGGTGAGACCAGTCTGGCTGCCAAGCTTCTGTGTATACCCCAGGCTGGATTTATTTGGAATGCATTTAAATTGAAATATCGGAAAAATTGAAATAATTTCAAGGGATGAAGGGAAGCACCATTGCACCTGTTTATTCCCTGATGGAATTTAATGGATCTACCTATTAACCAGGGCTTCCCCAGTGGTTCAGGGGTAAAGAATCTGCCTGCAATGCAGGAGACACAGGAGACACGGTTTTGATCCCTGGGTCAGGAAGATCCCCTGGAGGAGGGCGTGGCAACCCACTCCAGTATTTTTGCCTGGAGAATCCCCATGGACAGGGAAGCCTGGTGGGCTAACAGTCCATCGGATCCCAAAGAGTCAGACATGACTGAGTGACTTAGCACGCATGCACACACCTATTACCAAGTTCCAAATCTGAACTGCAAAGCTTATTTTATTATAAAAACATATAAATCATTGTTCTTGCTCTGTCTCAGTAGGTGTTTATTTCGTTTTTCAAGCCCTCCCTACTGCTGAATAACACAGAGGCCAGGCTGCAGGCTCTTTGGTATCATTCCATGTTCCTCTTCATTATTCCAACATCATTCTAGTATATTTCAAACCATGTGAATAGTCAGTTTTTCTAAAACATCTCCCCCATAAAAATAAGCTTATCAGATGTTGAGTTTGGTTAGTGCCTATGTGCTGAATATCTATGGAAGAATCCAACTGTTACGATTATTGTCACTATGTACTGATAGCCATTGAGAAATACACAAGAATAACTTGTTATGCATGAAAATAGCAATAAAAATATCAAAAAATGATAGGAAGAAATAGGATTAAATTACCCAGTGGCCCAGATTATTGAGGAAATTAGGATGATATTCCTGAAGGGCTTAAAGAAATTAGATTAAAGTAGTTTAAAATTTCAACAAAAACATATGCTTATAACATAGGTCTAGGTACTCAACATTATCAGCTGCTTCACTGCCATACCTTTGGCTCATTAAATAGATTATTGGGAAATATGATTTAATTTTTTTGCCTACATTGGAAAAAAATTCTTTTCCATAAGGCAAATAAATTCTATTTTTACAAATTCTGGTGCAATATGTCAAAGAAAAATCATTAGCTCACTATTTCATCACTTCATAGTACTTAGGACAATATTTAGTAACTTGACCCTGGCAAGCTTTCAGCAATGAGTACATCTTATTGCATAAGGAATTTATGAGAGATGGGGCGGGTTGTTTATTTTGATTTAAAAACTACTGAATAGAAAACTTGCAGGTCCTTAGAGCAAAGATCCTGAGCAAAGATGGCATGCACTTGGCAACCCTTGGTTTAAGAGGGAAATATTAAAATAAAGGCTTCCAAGTAAGACAGGGTATTTACAGACGAGACATATGCCGGCTGACTGGCTATGTTTAGAACAGCAGAGGAGCATTTAGATTTGTTTCCTGTAGAACTCTCTGGGACTGATGAGGTGATGTTTACACAAATGTTTGGATGAAGTCACTGGGATATTTTTACTAGATGCCCAGATATGTTACTAATCTTCTCTCTATCCCCTCTCCACCCCATTAGGTCAGTAGGGCCATAGCATAGGCATGGTATTATTGCTCCCTTAATCCTAATGCCCCCCCTCCCTTTTTTTTTTTTTTTCCAAAAAAGTCCTCCCAGTGGCTTTACTTGTCTTCTTATATATCTCTGACAATAACAAAGAAGACTTCTTACTGTTTTGTTAAATACATCCACCAGTCTGCAAAACAGCAAACTATTATTAAACACATTCTTTTACTTAAAAGTTAATTAAGTTTAAGCTTGCCTTAAAGTGACTGTTCTATGATTTCTATCCTTTGCAAATATTCAAACTCTGCTTTTCATTCTATTTCTTCTCGCTTCTCTGTTACTTTTGTTCAGTCACATGCCAATTATCAAAAAACGTTGGTGATCCCCATATATCTTTCCATTCCTTATGGTCACGATTTACATTTGTTGTTGATTTCAGAATGTGAATTTCTCTTGTTACCAAAATCATAAATCTGTCATGGCACAGACTTGTTCCTAAAAAATTATTAGAGTTTGATTATATTCCCTGTTAACCTCTTCCAGTATCTGTCATGGCACAGACTTGTTCCTAAAAAATTATTAGAGTTTGATTATATTCCCTGTTAACCTCTTCCTTATTCTGCCTAGTTATGTCTGCTTCTCTATTTTTAAAAAATATCCTTTAGAATTTTAATTCAGTCTGTCAACAGCTTGGCTCCTCAATAAATTAGATATAACCAGGAAAGATTATTATATCTTTTCTAGCAGGCCAAAAGTAGCAAATTCTTTCACTACCCCTAGCTATGCAGAACGCTAAAGATAACAAAGTTTCCTTGCCTTTGCTACCACTCTGTGAAGGCTGAGAATAAAGGCTCTAGAATGGAATCCTGCTCCAGCCCTATTCAGCAGGATGACCATGGGCAAGTTACTAACCTCAGTCTTTTCATCTGTAAAATGGTAATATTATAACGCCTACTTCATAGGGCTATTGTAAGGATTTAATGAGTTAAACAGCACAAGTGGTATACTCAAAAGTGCTGAAATAAAGTTACATAATATTGCAATTAAAAGCCATTCATTAAAAGGGGGTTGTCCTTTATAGTTACCGTGAGCAGTTTGGTACTTACAGCTTCATAGATGAACTAGGTAATGCTGCTGCTAAGTTGCTTCAGTCGTGTCCGACTCTGCGACCCCATAGACAGCAGCCCACCAGGCTTCGCCGTCCCTGGGATTCTTCAGGCAAGAACACTGGAGTGGGTTGCCATTTCCTTCTCCAATGCATGAAAGTGCTACATGGTAAAAAGATTTCTGAAAGGGTTCATGGAGACATCTGGTAGACCCTAAGGTAAAGCTAAGCTTTCAGGTCTTTCTAACACCCATTATGGCAGCCTTTGCTATTTTTTTTTTTTACAAAAGTCTGTACATATTAGAAGGAAAGGCTTTTGTGAGCAGAGTTGAATTTTGAAATATAACACAAGTCAACTGTAAATTCCTCATATCCCCACAGAACTCTTTTTCTCTGCAGCATTTGACCACTCCTGACTCTGTGAATCTCTCTCTTTATGATTTCCATGACAACTTTCCCTTCCCATTCTGACTTCTCTCAGTGCCCACCAAGAAAATCAGTCTTCTGTCTTCTACTACTGACACTCAGAATCATCAGCTCAGCTTCATGATGAGATAGCAGGTAGCGCCAATGTGAGATTATTAACAAGGCTTATTCTGAGGAGGATCGGGATGTATGCTCAAAGCACATCTCTTTCCAAATTTTCGCTTAGCTGTTCATGTTAAAGAAGTGTCATCTGCAGAAGAATCTTATCTGCATTCATGTCATGGATCGAAATTTACTCAAAATGTGTAGTTAGAAACACTGCAGACAAGACAAGCAGATAGTCATCCTGGGCTTCTTATTTTTCCCTGCTATTATTACTCAAGTGCATCACTCAAGGTGAAGGTCTCACTGTAGAGAGATGCCTCCAGGGCAACAATCAGCCATTGTATAATCAATCAGTGTTGAGCCAAGAGGCTTAATTTCTGAGGGATTCTGAGTCATGGTCCCTCTTGCCAGGTTTATTTCTCAGCAAGAATGTTTGCATTTGAAAAAAAAAGGGAAAAAGTCCTGTGAACTTTTAACTATGGGATAGAGTTTAAAAACAGCTGGAAAGGATCATTTTAAAATTTATTTTTCTGCAGCCAATTAAGCAAATGTATTATAAATCTGTCTTTGGAAATGAATTAAGTGATTATTGTGTTTAATATCAAAATACTGAAGTGGAATTACACTATGAGTATGACCCACAACAATAATCCCAGCAAACTAACTAGGCAATTTGAAGTACTAGATTAGATACATACACATAGATGGCTTTTAAAAACACAGTATTAATGCAAAAAGGAAGAAAAGAAGCATGGTATAGCACTAAAGTATCCATGCATACAATACACATTTTGTAGAAAACATACAAATTAACAGAGACACATTAAATGGCTACCTGGCAGGTAGAGAGAGGAACTAGAGCAGAAGAGGAATATGGAAATAAGGGGCTAAACAAACAAATGAAAGAGAAACCCTGCATAGACCAATCCTGATAATGTACCTGCAACTGTAATTAACTCAACTCTGCCACTGAGGTCCAAATTGGCATGAGAAGTGGAGAATGAAGAGAACAGGCCTCATGAAAATATAGTCTAACGTGTTAATTCTCTTTCTTACTATCTTAGGTTATAAATCCAGGGGCCATATCATTATTCTTTTTTTTTTTAATGTAATGAACAAACCAAAATTACTTTCAAAGAGGAGGATAATAAATACTTAATTATGAGGATGGTGCTGGTATATTATTCCTCCTGTGCACTGTAAGATGTCTTCCAGGTATATCCCATTTTGACCTTGTTCAGTTAACACTGGAGAGAAAACCCAGAAATTCTGAAGAAGAATCAAACTTACCTTCAAAGCCTTCATTTATGACCCCACTGGGGTTTGCTTCTCCTCTGCATTGAGAAATACTATTTAAGGAAAGATTTCTGAATAACTGAAGCTGTTCTTGAACTTTGTGGAAAGTGGGTCTTTGGTCAGGTTCTTGAGCCCAGCACTGGGTCATTAAATTCCACCTGGATATATGAGTAAAGACATGAAAGTAAATGGTGACTGGATGTCATTAGGTAGCCATTGCCGATAACCTGGGTAAGGTCATTTCAGACGGAAAATAATCTGAGTTATTGCCAGTTTTCCACAATTAATATAACTGAGCCAGAACAAAAGCTTTTGTTTCTTATTTATTTAATTTGTTGTTGTTTAGTTGCTCAGTCGAGTCTGACTCTTTTGCAGCCCCACAGACTGTGGCCCGCCAGGTGCCTCTGTCCGTAGGATTTCCCAGGCAGGAATACATTTCCTTCTCCAGGGGATTTTCCTGACCCAGGAGTCAAACCTATGTCTCCTGTACTGCAGGAAGATTCTTTAACCGCTGAGCCACGGGTCAAGAAGATAACAGTTGCTGACAATATAACCACCTTTATTAGAAAACACCTTCCTTCTGAAAGGCCAACATTTAACAGTTATTAATCAAATAAATAGATAAATAAACGGTTAGAAAATGTTTACCAAACCAATAAGAAAACCAACAGCTATACAAATTATTGAAGAAGCTGAGATTAAATTTTACATTTATACATTGATATCTGAAACAAAATCTAAGATATACTCCAAGCCACACAGATATTTACTGGCAGAACCAGAGGCAGAAATCAGATCCTGTTCTTCACTGTCAGTTTAATTAAGATGCTCAGTTTCCCTGGCCATAAATAGCTGGTTGTTTAATATTACCTTTTCCTTAATGATTGTCTAAGACATGTCTGTGCAGAACTCTCAATGAGTGTTCATTCATTCATTCAGCAAAGATCTGTTGGACACATTATATATGAGCAGGATATCAGGAGCAAGAGATGTGGCAGTGTGGCTCCTGTCCTCATATGATATATGAAGCACATATAAGTGAAAATGAAGTTGCTCAGTCGTGTCCAACTCTTTGCGACCCCATGGACTGCAGCCTATCAGGCTCCTCAGTCCATGGAATTTTCCAGGCAAGAGTACTGGAGTGGGTTGCCATTAGGGTGGCAAAATTTACCCACTACAATTCACAGGAACAGGGGGGAAACGTAGCTCTTTTGATGGCTTTGTAACTGATTCACAAAGCCCCACCCAGCAGAAGAAAATTAACTTCATTTAGAACAATGCCAGTTATAAACTAGTCTGTTCTGAAAACCACTCTTTTTGGGTAATCCTTGGTCTTTTATGGCTAATAACGCGCTATCTCTTATCTTCAGGCCATTCCTACTCCCTCTGTCTTCCTCTCCAAGGTGGTGTCAGGATTTGCATGAGCTGTACCGGCCAGTGAAGGATGCTTTGGGCCCCACTGTGCCCTGCAGGCCTTCTCTAGTCTCAGAGTGGAATGATGAGGAATTCCCTAAGGAGCGACTGGTCTGGTCCATCCTGCAGGCATCGACTGCTATCTGCAATCCATGATCTCTTTACCTGCTGTTTTGGTCCTTCGCAGGGAACTGGGCCTCCCATTTCTCTCTCTAGCTGCAGGCCTCTCTGAGACTGCATCACATCCTACATCTGCTGACAAGGCTCAGGGAAACCTTTCCTGTTTCTGCAGCATGCCTACAGGATGCTCCCTAGCCAAAGTTCTAGCTTTCAACAAAATGTTCACTTTACACAGGGAAACAAAGGAGGCTTGGAAGTACAAGCTACATGTTCTCTGTCTGGACATGCAGTCCCTATTCAGGATGCTGAGTGTCCCTGTCAATGCAGGGGGTCCCATGCTCAGGGATCTCCTTGCCATCCTGCCATACTGGGAGGAGTAGGCAGTTGCTCCCTGTGTTTGGTGACACCTCATCTAACTGAAGCCTACAGAGGTTTCAGGACCTAAATATCCAACATCTTCACCCTCTTACCTTGTCAAGGTTTTATCTTCCTACCCTTGTCCAGGGCTTAGAAGCAGTGGAGTTTCTCTTCTTGTTTATTAGATTATATAGAATTATAGGTTTAGTAGCTCAAAGTTGCCATTTAGCAAACTAACAAGGAACTAAAGGATTCTACATAAGCCTCTCTCTGCTCTAAGCAGAGAGACTGCTCCAAGTCTGCTGACTCACTAAAAAGGTCAAGTACCTGCTCTCCTCTTTCACTCTCTGGAGCTAGAAGGCTGACTAGGGGCAGAGAGAGAAAGACTAATAAAGAAACATAAACTGGGAAGTGTTTAAAAATTTTAGTACTACCATATCAACAGATAAATATATAATTAAAAATTATAAGTTCTAAAAATGGTACTAGAGAAAACAAATGTGAATGCTAATTAGGGATGGAACATTTTTGGTTAAGTTGCTTATAGAAGAACTTCTGCAGAGGTGGCATTTAAGCCAATTAACTCTATAGAAAAATAAGATGCTAGCCATGGGAACTGGGTGGGGATGAAAATCAGGGAACACACTAGAGGAGGCAAAAGCATGTGTAAATTCCTAACTTTGGAAAGAACTTGGCACATTTTAGAATATGAAAGACAGCCAGTATAGCTGTAGAGCAGTCACTGAGGGAGAGAGTATGAGATGAGGCCAGAGAGGAAGGCGAGATCACAAAGGTCAAAGATCAGCCTAGGCGCTAGATTTGATGCAACACAATGGAAGCTGTCAAAATTTTTAAGGGAGCATGATCTTTACATTTTTAAAGGATGACTCTAGCTGATATATATGGAGAATTGATTGTAGAGGGGCAAGTTGGAAGCAAGGAATTTATTAAAGAAGACTAGGTGGAAAATCCCATGGATGGAGGAGCCTGGTAGGCTGCAGTCCATGTTGCAAAGAGTCGGACATGACTGAGCGACTTTACTTTCACTTTTTACTTTCATTCATTGGAGAAGGAAATGGCAACCCACTCCAGTGTTCTTGCCTGGAGAACCCCAGGGACGGGGGAGCCTGGTGGGCTGCCGTCTATGGGGTCGCACAGAGTCAGACATGACTGAAGTGACTTAGCAGCAGCAGCAGCAGGTGAGAAACGATGGTAGTTTGGACTAAAGCAGTGACAATGGAGTGAAAATACATTCAATCTCTAGGTGACAATGACCCAGAAACCATCATAGGTACTGGTTGAATAGTAATATCTGTATGTGGCACAAAAATTCCACTTCCATCTCTTTTATTTCTTGACAAGCACCTCATGTCAGTGTTAATGTCAGAGTATTGTATAGAAACCTAATATTGATCTTTTTCGGTATCGATCTGATGACTTTTCATTTATATTACAATTTACATTCTGGATATAGAGTACTGAGCATGGCTGTATTTTTTATAGATTAAACTCATCACTAAGAACCTAATCCTTTACATATTGCTTTATAATCTTTGGCATTTAGCAACAGGAATGAAACAAATAACTCAAAGAAGGACAATTCAACTCTGAAATAATATCATGTAACTGATACCCGATCATGGAATTTAAACCAATTTTAAAACAGAATCTTAATGACAAACCTAAGGGTAGACTTCTAGGGTGGTGCTACCAGTAAAGAATCCACCTGCTAATGTAGGAGGCACAAGAGATGCAGGTCGGGAAGGTTCTGTGGAGTAGGAAATGACAACCCCCTCCAGTATTCTTGCCTGGAAAACTCCATGGACTGGTGGGCTACAGTCTGTGGGCCAAAGAAAGTCGGACACAA
Organism: Oryx dammah; assembly: GCF_014754425.2. Classification (NCBI taxonomy): domain Eukaryota; kingdom Metazoa; phylum Chordata; class Mammalia; order Artiodactyla; family Bovidae; genus Oryx; species Oryx dammah. Next base: position 20,986,628 of record NW_024070188.1, on the reverse strand, counting down.
CTGAATGACCAGCACACAGGTGAAAGGAGAAAGTAAAGTGTAACTTGCCATAGGAAACCTAACCTCTTCTAAAAACAAAGTTGTAATTCTGAGATATTATCAAAGGATACGTTGAATGTCTCAAGACTTGTCATATTTCAATTATGAAGTTTTTATTTATAATCCACTTCATTCTACAAAGCATTCAGGACACTTAATGAAGATGATAGAGTGAGAAGGAAAGAGGAAAAGGAAGGAGGGAGAGAGGAGAGAAAGCCCCCAGACAATTGCCCCTTCTCCACTCTGCACCTCACCCACTCCCACTTTCCTGCAAAAGTTTAATTTATGTAAGTTATTTAAGCAGATATTCCTAATTTTTATCTATGGAGGCTTTAATTTACATTATTCTTCTTAACTCTCTAATGGCAAAAACAAGTGACCTGATAAATATATAAAACCTTTCTCTCCCACTGTCCAGGGTCAAATGAGTACCAGATTGCCCTAGATTAAGAAAAGAGGCACACTCTATAAAGCAATAGTCATTTAAAAGTAAAGAGTAAACTTGTTCAGGCTTCCCAGGTGGTGCAGTGGTAAAGCACCTGCCTGCCAATGGAAGAGACACAAGAGACATGGGTTCGATCCCTTGGTCCGGAAGAGCCCCTGGAGAAGGAAACGGCAACCCATTCCAGGATTCTTGCCTGGGAAATCCTATAGACCAAGGAGCAGGGCAGGTTACAGTCCATGGGTTCGCAAAGAGTCAGACACAACAGAGCACACACACAACTTGTGCTCTTAAACAATATTAAAATGGCAATGGAATAAATGACTAGCCTTTTAAATATTATCAAACCCCCCAAATGCATTTCTTGCATCTTGTAAATTAATAACTATTTCTTTGGTATAGCGATCTTTCCTTACTTGTCGCAATTCAGTATCATGTATTAAATACTTTTACCAAGTTATAGTTACAAATATTCAATCATATTAGTCTAAATAAAGTGACAGGTCCTTCAATTTTGTTAAAATTTACCTGGGCTGGTTCTACCTCTAAACAGATACTCTGATACTTGAAATATCTCATTTAGCTAAGTGTTTCAGTTCAAATTCTTCCATTGACCATACCAACCCTTTTATTCTTCTTTGCTTCAATTTCTTTCAAAATAGCACAAAACTCATTAACCATGTTCATTATTAGTTTTTATGAGTAAAGTTCTTGGATTCATAAAGCAATTGAAATTTACCATTTGAAAACTCCACGGCATCTTTCAGAATTAAGGGGAGGTTAATTAGTAGGCATTTAAGCAAATCACATAAAATTCAGATTTGAAAAACTCCCTTACTCACTATATGCAATCCAAGAAAGATGCAATTAACATCCAGATATACATATTCTTGGGCTTCCCTGGTGGTTCAGATGGTAAAGAATCTGCCTGCAATGCAAGAGACCCGGATTCGATTCCTGGGTCAGGAAGATCCCCTGGAGAAGGAAAAGGCCACCCAGTCCAGTATTCTTGCCTGGAGAATTCCATGGACAGAGGAGCCTGGCAGGCTACAGTCCATGTGGTCCCAAAGAATCAGACATGACGGAGCAACTAACACTTATACATATTTTTAAAGGGTAAAAATAAGATGGTGAGGCTCCGTGTTCTCTATTGTGACCTCCTGCATTGGAGAGACTCTCCAGTAATTTCAGTTTCCCCCGTGATACCTGTGGCCGAGAACCCCAAAGAGCTCTCACTTGATGTAGATTGCCCTTTGATCCCGTTTACTTCTGAGAGTGGTAAGGTTGTTGTGCAAACTAAAAGCTGAAGAGAACACTGAGGACTGGGCTTTGCACCATACATCCCAGACTATGGAAAGAAGGGTGGGAATGCTCTGAACTTTCACATTCCATTAATAGCTAAGCACAGCATAGCCATCTATGGGCTCACCTGACCCAGAGTGCATCCAGGTGCTGAGTATTTAAGCAGTGAATAGAAGGTGCAGACCGGCTCAGCGCAGACTTTCAACCCTCTAAGCTGGGCCTGTGATCTCAGAGAAAGGCTTCAAATAAAAATCAGTTTCCTCTGTGCTCTAAGGAGAGTAGTTAATCTTTATCATGACAACTTAAGGCCGTGGCCAGATGAATGGCATCGCTGAGAGCTCCATTTCCTTAGCAGGGCTTGTCTTCCTAGTCGGCCATGGATCATTAACCCTTCCTGGGGCTCTGAAGCAGGCAGCCTTTAGAGGGTGTGGAGCATTATTTGCTTTTTAATTACTGATGTTCAAATGAACTTCAAAATCAGCAATGGAAATTTTGGCTTCAAAGAGACTATACTTTCATAAAATTAGAGCAATAATATATCCAAATGAACAATTACTCAAGATAAAATCATATAGAACATTATCCTTTTTCACTCATAATCAGGAATATTTTTCTAGAACTTTTCTAGTACTCCTTCTTCCTCCTTCTAGTTTAATTTCTGGATACCTTTGGAGAGGGCAAAGTTCAACATAACTGCATTTTTCTTCCTTACAATAGGACAATTAATGATCTACCTTCTTCCTCCCCAAACAGAACAAATGAACACATTAATCAAAATGTATAATTCAGTGATTCCTAGAGTACCTATCAAAAAAAAGAAATGCATAATTATGATGAGATACATTACCCCCTAGAGGGGAACATATGCCAAATAGAATTCTAACAGCACAAGGAAAATTTTGTGCAAATGAAATTTGGGGAAAATTTTCTGAGTATTCAGTAGATGTATAAGAGGTGCAAAACAGTGATTAGTTTGCTAACTACTTGATACAAATGTATTCCATACTTAGGAATGCTAGGTTTGTCTGTTTGTTTTTCCCTCAAGCCCTAGACTAACTTTTTAAAAATTTTATATAAATTTCTTACCCCTAACTTACAGAAGTTTTTCCATCTGCCTCAAAAGGATCATGAATCATATTTTTAGGCACTGCCACCAAACTTGTTCAGATATGTGTATAACTGATCCTTCTGTAAATATCCCAGAGGCTATAAAAGCTAAATCAGAAACAGAGAGTGATTCCAATCTTCTTTGAGCTGGAAGATTTAAATAATTCAAAAACATTCACCCACAGAACATCCAACCAAGGTGCCCAGTTCTTAATCATCTTTTGGCTCCAGTCTGAATAACCCTCTAAATAACACAGCATAGTCAAGGCAATACAGCCATGGTGTGTATCCGCATACTGCTAATTCCTTTTGCACTTGTCTGTACCGCACAGTTTAGCACTTTATTACATGTTGGCTTGTTATCCAACTGCTCCATGTGTGTGTCTGTTCTTTCAGAATACATTTGGAGATGCTGAAGAGCCGTGGCTCTGGTTTAAACACCTCTGTATTCCACAGTCTGTAGCATGGTGTAGTGCATACAACAGAGGAGTTTATACTTGTTGATTCTATGTTCTTTCAGAAACATCTTGGGTAAGACACCTTTTAGAAAAAGTGTCAAGACTTCCTATTTCTGCTAAAACGTTGTTCACAAGAAGGTAGATTAGTACACAGCAAAATAACCTGGTTTGTTTTCTCTTTATAATTAGATTAAAATCACCAACTGTTCCAAGGATCACAAGTCTATTAGAATTCAGTAGTTGCCAGGACCAATTTGATAGAGTCTAATACTTACTCTATGTTAAGTTCATAAATAGGTAACAACCTATATAGGTTGTTATATATTTTTACTAGTAGCATATCCCAATATCAGCTTTGTTAACAAAAGCAATTCAGCTTTTAAACAATATATTCCTATTTAAGAGAACCTTTAAATATGCAGGTTAAGATGTTAGTCAAATCAGATGTTCCAAAATAAAATGAGTGTGTGTGTGATACACACACAAACACACAAAGAGCTTTTGTTTACTTATTAGAATTCACTTAACCAAGAGTAAACATATTCTGTTGTTCTAGATTTTGCTTCTGAAGTAAAGTATTATGTATGTATATATATATATATATATATAAAGAAATCATCATATATTTAGTGAGTTAAATGTCACAATCAATTTACATTTTAACTAGGATATACAAATATATGAACTCCAGTTTTTATTTAAAAATACCATACCAATGAAGCATAAGAAGGCATGTACATGTGTTTTTGTTTTTGAGATGCTTATGGGAACATAATTAACTTACAGATCATCAGGACAATTTCTTGGTGGCTCTAGTCTCCCTCCTGTTTGCACATAGTTTAAAACATCAAGGTTGGAATGAGCTGGGTAAGGCTGATGACCAAGAGTTAAAATTTCCCAAATCAGAATTCCAAAAGACCTAAGGATATTAAACAGTTTGCTTTAATTATACTTATTACAAACATCATGTTTACAGTAGTTTTTCCAACATAATTATTCCTGGGGTATCAAGACTCTACTTTGTGATTGGCATTATTGGCCCCAATAAAAATCAAATGGGAGACTTAAAAGCAAGTCAACCTCAATAAAAAGTAGAACAAGCAACTGCCTACTAGCAACACTTCAAAGGTGATAGGAAGGCTTAGTAGGGGCATGCACACACACACACACACACACACACACACTCACACACACACACACACACACACTTTGCTCCTCCTTCCCGGCTGAACCCGCACTGCAGACCTGCATTACCTATGGCTTTCATAGCTTCATATGTAAACACACTAGGGGTGAGCAAGAAAGCTTTTCATCTACTTGAGTTTGAGTGCTAGCAAAAGTGGAGAGGGAAGGCATGCATAAAAACTGGCAAACTGAGGGCCAACTTTATCTTATCCCCAATTTTGCAGAGGTCCAGTCCAGCTTACAAGTTATTGGAGGGCTTCCCTGGTGAAAAATTTGTCTGCCAATGCAAGTGATTTGCATGGGTTTGATTCCTGGTCCGGAAAGACCCCCACATGCCTCAGGGTAACTAAGCCTGTGTGCCACAACTACTGAGTCTTTGACACCCTTGAGTCCGGGAGCCACAACTACTGAGCCCACAAGCCACAGCCATGGAAGCCCGAGCGCCCTAGAGCCTGTGCTCTGCAACAAGAGAAACCATGCACACCACAATTAGGTAGCAGCCCCGTTCCAGTAGCCCCCGCTCACCGCGTCTAGAGAAGAGCCCAAGCATTAACGAAGACCCAGCATAGCCAAATAAATAAATAAATAAATTTACTTTTTAAGTTACTGGATACATCTTTACATTTTGAGCAGCTCTAATAAAAAGTTTGGGGTCAACAATCAAAAATGAGGGGTTCTATTCACATAATAAAGAGCTGTCCAAACCTCCCTCATGTCCTAATCTTTTTGAGATCCATGATTTAAATTCTGCTTATAAATTAATGACCAAACATCCCAAAATAGTAGGCATTTGAACACAAACTTGGACATTAATTCATAGGTGCCAATTCCTATTAGTCATAGCCTCTACATTTTTGAAGAGTAATAAGATAGCTGAAGTAAATGGATCTCTTGAACATACACCAGTAAGCTAAAGGATCAAAAAGAATTGGTATAAACTGCTGAGACCCAGGAATAGCCCCTTCTTGCCCTCTAGCTTTCACTTTAGCTTGAGGAAAACCACTCAACCTCTATGGTCTTGTGTTTTCTCATATACGAAACAAGACGACCTTTAAAGGTCCCTTCTGGCTCTGATATTTGACGGTGTTGCCCATGTTCTCCTGTGCCCTGTAAGCTCACCATACATCAGACTGAGTAGTGAAGATTCCATCCATCAAACTTTCTGGAGCCATCCACCGAACAGGGAGCAGACCTTCTCCTCTCTTCCTATAGTAATCGTTTTTATAGATGTCCCTCGCGAGTCCAAAGTCCCCAATTTTCACTATCCGTGATGGACCGGTATAGTCTTTCATGGAGACAAGGCAATTCCGAGCTGCCAGATCCCTACAGCAGAAGCTATATTTAATAACAATAATAATAATGAAGATCCAGAGATCAGACAAGCAACACTAGTAGGTCTGGAGAGAAGAGAGATTTTAACAGAAAGTATTGCTATCTTGAAGGAATGAAAATGTTAATTATCTGGTAAGTTTCACCCAAACTAAGGTGATTATTGTATCAATGTTCATAAGAAGCCGGTATGCAGAAAGTCACTTTACCTGTGAATGAAGTGCATCTGCTCCAAGTAGACGCAGCCTTTTGAAATTTCTACACATAGGTCCACGAGATCAGCCAAGGTGAGTAAAGGACCATGAAACTGTAGGAAACAAAAGAAAAATTACAGGCACTTTTCCAGTTTGCACTATATATAAATATGGCTGGGCTTCCCAGGTGGCACTAGTGGAAGAGGGCACGGCAACCCACTCCAGTATTCTTGCCTGGAGAATCCCATGAACAGAGGAGCCTGGGGGGTCCATAGGATCGCAAAGAGTCGCACACTACTGAAGCGACTTAGCATTCACGCATACATATGACTGCATGTATATGATGTTTTAAAGGAATTTTTAGTTACGGTTAAGGAATTCAAACAGAGGAAAAGAGCTATATTTACAGGCTTTCCACCAAAATATACATCAATAAGACAATGTTTAATAAGCCGAGGCAATGTAGACTCTTCATTGGAAAGCTCTCAGGGTGTTAGTCAAATGGACCATGTTAGTAAAACCTATTTCTGCTACTTACAAGTTGTGTGAACTTGCTTACAGGGCTTAATGCACGAAACAACTTTCTCATGTATAAAATGGGAACAATAAGACTGATTGTGTTGGATCTGAGATGAGATACGTAATCTGGTGGGATATACCAGGAACTTAATAAACAGTAGCTGCTCTCGTAAGTAGTAATTATGATAGTATATTCAAAAGCAGAGACATTACTTTGCCGACTAAGGTCCGTCTAGTCAAGGCTATGGTTTTTCCTGTGGTCATGTATGGATGTGAGAGTTGGACTGTGAAGAAGGCTGAGTGCCGAAGAATGATGCTTTTGAACTGTGGTTTTGGAGAAGACTCTGGAGAGTCCCTTGGACTGCAAGGAGATCCAACCAGTCCTTTCTGAAGGAGATCAGCCCTGGGATTTCTTTGGAAGGAATGATGCTAAAGCTGAAACTCCAGTCCTTTGGCCACCTCATGCGAAGAGTTGACTCATTGGAAGACTCTGATGCTGGGAGGGATTGAGGGCAGGAGGAGAAGGGGAGACAGAGGATGAGATGGCTGGATGGCATCACTGACTCGATGGACGTGAATCTGAGTGAACTCCAGGAGTTGGTGCTGGACAGGGAGGCCTGGCGTGCTGCGATTCATGGGGTCGCAAAGAGTCGGACACGACTGAGCGACTGAACTGAACTGAATTATTGGCCCAATGTCACGCAATAATGTCCATCATGAGAATGGGCTTGTTCTCCATATGAGCCCCATAGAAATTGCTAGCGATCCTCTATTTCAAGGTCACAGATTACTCCTCTCATTTAGGAGAACCAGCACAAACACATAGTTGAGTCTGTACTAGCTGCAATGATTTCTACATGAAAAAAGCCAGTTGGAGTTTTTATTAGGACCATATGGAAAAAATTCAAAGTTCCTTCCTGGAGGCTATATTCATATGTCTGTTCCTTACTATTTCCCTGAAATTACCCTATTTCAAGCCTTTATCATCCCTATCTGACGCTTCCCAAACTTCCCATGTCTCCAGCCCCCTGTGCTTTAATTAGCTCACTTTGTTGTGACTCACTACCTGCAGAGTCTATTAGAGATCCTTGAGCAAGCCTCCATGGAAGCCCCAGGCTGCACCAGCCTCTCCTCACATCTATTTATTTTCCATAGATTCTCATCCCACAATCTGTGCTTCGGTCACACTGGGCCATTTGCAGCTCCTTATACCTACTCTGCATTTCTCAACCTCTGTACATTATCCCTGCTCTCATTCCTGGAAGGCCTTCCCTATGCTTCATTTCCATCAACATCCTTCACTGAGCATCTCAAAGGATTCACAACCTTGAAATCCCTTGATTCCTCATAGATGGGTGCTCTTAAATATTGTTCCCTCTGCTGCTCTGACAAGCTCATGTCTTGTCCCCAGAGTAGGAAGAATCCTGATGATCTGCGATTCAGTATTGCCATGAACCCACTCAACCACACCTACATCTTATAACTCGACCCGATTTTACTCCCTAGAATCTGTCCCCTGCAGCCCCTTCATGGTCTACCAGATGCCTGTCTCACAGCCTTGTGTCTGAGTCCCTGCTGGGTCTCCTCCCAGGTTCACTGGTCCCTCGACGAACAGAACCCTGCTTTACTCCTGGCAAAACCTACTCTACTCTTGAAGACATACTTCCCAGAGAATCCTCCTCCTGAATGACAGTCTGACGGCTGGTGCCTTGTTCTCTGCTGACAGATTTTCAGATGCTCCTTGCCTGCCTGGATCTCTAACTATAACTTACACCTATTAGTCCCTGTGACAACCTATTGGGACACCTCATCACCCCATGTCAGGCCTCTTTAACTAGATGTATCGAATCTCTATCTCTCGTCAAAGCCTTTTATAACTCCTATGGGTGTAGTTTCAGAAACTGTTCTATCTCGCACCTTGGTTGTGTCCCAAACAGAAGACCTCCAACATGCAACCTTTTTGCATCTTCCCAGTAGGTAACATCTCTCTCTCTTAGCTGAGCTTCAGCAGTACATTCTCTACTCCATTCTAATGAACCTTCCCTCTTTCTACCTTCAATTCTACCTTAAATGTGTTATTCACATGTGACTTACCCACCCTACCATACTGGCAAGGTCCTTGAAAGCAACTGCCACATCCCCCACTGCTGTATTAAATGAAATAAATATGCAGCAGAAATTTCATGAATTGAATTGTATCTGGCTATGGATTTGTATTATATAAATAATATATAAATATTATATAAATAATAGATTTGTATCTGTAGAGCTTTTTTGATAGAGCTTTTTTTGGTTTTTATTTTCTTTTTGCACTCTTTTTGTTTTTTCACTTTTTCTATCTTAGTACATTTTAGAATGTTAGTTCTATCTTACAATGTCAAAGTTAGAAGGAGCTGAGAAAGTTTTGGATTCAATATTCCATTTTACAGATGCAGAAACTGAGTGTCCTGAAAATAAAGGACTAGCCTAAGGTTTATAAACCCAGTTGCAGTCAATCCCTAGGCACTCAACTCAACAAAACAGTCTCAGAGCAGGGATGGGGAGAAGGATGCTTGTGGCAAGTCTAGAAAGGTGCCTCTGAGTACCCTCTGTGGAGAGACGGCTGGCCCCACATGAACTTAGCCTGATGAGAGCTTAGAGCCTGTAGTGCTCTGCTGCGGACCCCAGACCTTAATTCTAGCACTGAGCACCTAAGAGCACCCTGTCCTATAGGGTCCTGGCAAGGGAGACAAGCATGGAAGCTGCCTGGGTAGCCAGCAGGAAAGACAACAGAAGGACTGACGTGCACTTGAAAACCGATCATCAGAGCCACTAGGACACTAGCTGAATGGGATTCATTAGAGAAAAGCAGCGCTGTGAGTTCTTTCAGTCCATCTTCATTGTCTCTTCTCTCTCCAACAAAAAACTAAAAGAAGAAATCTACCGAGAAACTTTCTTATTAAAGTCTCTTCCCAAACCTTACTAAAGTGACCTTATAGAGAGAATGTTACAATCTCATGAGGATGAACAGATGAGAAGAGATAGAGCACGGGCCAATGTTTTGGAGGAAGGAAAGCAGATGGAGGCATGGTCATTTAGCAGAGCCCATAGAATTGAAAGCTAGCTGCCTGCAGAGAAGAAGGCAAGAATTAAGAGATTTTTTTCACTATAGAACACTATAAGTACTCTGGAATTGAAGGCAGCAAGTATCTCTGAATGCAGGGGTGAGGAGTATGGTGAAGAGCAAGGTGAATACTTAAAAGCCTGTTTATGGCCTAACTAGAGCCCCTCACTGCATCAGGAGGCTTTTCTCTGCAAACTGCACCCCCACCACCACCCGCTACACACACACACATATACACACAGAACCAAAACAACTCCAGGTTCAGATACCAGTCATGCTGAGTCTGTGCTGAAAATGGAGAAGGGAATTAAACCAGCATCCTCATTCCAAGCCTTGAGACCCCCCAGCTCTCTTCCCTGCTTGACCCCCTGAACTGAGGCTCATGTATTTATTGCCCAAGCAGCAGACCAGCAGACTCCTCTCTGGGGGAAACTGGCATATGCCAGGGAAGACATCCAGATGCTGTCATTAGGGGCCCCAACAGAACAGCACAGTCCCCCCTGACAACAAAAGGAAGCTGCTCGGACACACAGGCTCCAATCAGCTTCTTAGGGCTCACAATTAAATATGAAGACTGGCCACAAATTACCACACAGTTGAGAAAAGCTTCTCACATTACAAACAGATCCCAGAACAAAGAGGCAAAAAGGAAGTCAAGACAATGTAGGAAGCAAATTAACACTTAAAAAAAAAACAACTATAATTAGTATCCTAGGAAAGATAAAAGAAGATTTTGCATGTATGGAAAAATCAGAATACTATTTTAAGAGGCAGTCAAAATATAAGAATGAGTCTGTGGAAAATTAAAATTTTAAATTCTATTTCAAAGTTATGGAAATATACCAGAATTGAGAGCAAAAATGCAGAGTAGAAAATAGGAGAAAACAGTTAATAAAAGGATAAAACAAAGATGACTATTATCCAAATAATAGGATTTTTAGAATAAAGAAATGAAGAAAACAAAGAGTTAGTTGCCAAAGAAATGATATGAAAAAAATCCCAGAACTGAAAGGCATGATTTTCCAGGCTGAGCATCCAGATGAGTAAAAAGTACCACAGATAAGGAGAAGTTCCTAAAATTTTCCAAAGAGAAGGGCAAAAAAGCAGGTCACTGATAACTCGTCCAGGAATCAGAATGGCATAAAAGGTTTTAAAGACAATTATAGAAGCTAGAAAACAAAGACAAAGAGGATTTAGTTTTGAGGAAAAGGGATTCTCAACCTAGAACACAGCAAATCATTAATCCAATGTGAGGGAATGAAAAAGAACATTTCCTCAAAGTGGAAAAAAAAAGGAGATTTTTGCCTCTTGTGCTCTCTCTTTTCTAAAACAGAATAAAGTCATGGAATTGAGGAAATAAGGGCCCAACATGGAAATTACCAGGGTAAACGTGAAGGAAACCCCTAGATAACAGCACTGTAGAGACCAGAAGACAAAGTGCCCATATCAACTCCGTGAGGGAAGTGTCTAGGGTAAAAATTGTGAGGAGCTGGATTATCTGATACATTTAACCATGTTGAGAAAGGATTGTAATTCTGCCAGAAAGTTTAGGTATATAGAAAGCTAAGCAAATGGGGGGAAAGAGGCATTTATTAAACTACTCAAAGGAAAAATCACAACCATGGTATTTGAGTATCTTAGCAAATAATAATTAAATAGGCATAGCAATGTAGACCTGCAAAGGTGATTTATCTGAAAATTGGGGTGACTGTCAAAGAACGAAGAAAACGAAGTTTTTGTATGTGTAGAGCTGATGGGGCTGGGCTGGTACATGACTAAGGGGTTAAATCTTTGCCTCTCATGGTAGACAGTCAATAGATGTCCCCCAAGGCTGAAAACTCACTGTGTACCACATACACAGAGCACCTAGGAACGTAGAGGTAAACACCAGAAGGAATGAGCAGACACCTATTTTTCATCATAAACCTTGTTATATAGTTTAGTTTTTTAGGCATATAATGTACTTTGATGGGTTTCCCTAGTGGCTCAGACGGTAAAGAATCTGCCTGCGATGCAGGAGACCTGGGTTCCATCCCTGGGTTGGGAAGATCCCCTGGAAAGGTAATGGCAACCCACTCCAGTATTCTTGCCTGGAGAATCCCGTGGACAGAGGATCCTGGGAGGCTACAGTCCATAGGGTGGCAAGAGTCGGATACAACTGAAGCAACTTAGCATGCATGCACACACATGTATTTGACAGAAATACAAAACAGAATTTTTAAAACTACAGATTTAAATTTTAGTTACTTGTTTTGTCTCAGGTGTTTCTCATCTGAGATCTAAAGCAAATTCCATAGGAGCTGAGACACTGCCCCCACCCCCGAGCCTGATTCAACATGCAGGCCACAGGATTTCCAGTGATGACCTGCGCAGGGTGCGGCTCTCGGCCTGGGAGAGATGCGGAGGATGGACTGGGGCTGCATGTTGTAAGAGGAACCCCAGAGCAGACAGGACCTATTAGCATGATGGTAGGAAAAGAGAAAGTAAGGAACTGGATGGGGGGCTTGAAGGAGGATGCATGACCTCAAGAGATCTGTTTTTGAGATGCCTGTGAAAATCCATATGGAAAATGTCAGCTGGGAGGGCGTATGACCTAGCACTTGGTAAAGACATGAGGGCTGGAAATTTCAATTTGTGACATAAAGGCAGGTAAATTAAGTACAGAGAAACTCCACACACTCTCTGTTCTTGAGAGAACACGATTCTGGCAGCGTGGTGGTGGTGGGAAACCTATTTTTCCTTTAGATACTAAAAACAGGCTCAATCAGCCAGAAAAGGCCAGACATTAGCCCAGGGTTCTAGTTTGAGTAATCCAACATGAAGGAAATACAAGAATTTTTCTGATGGAAGTCTTCTAAATTTCTACCATCAGGCAAAACTGCAGTCTATTGAATTTAAAAGAAGATTAAGAAGGAACTTAAAGGTTATCTGCATTACCAAACCAATAGTGTGGAGCCCATTTCCTACCGGCGTCATCCGGGCTTTACGCAAATAGGTAAGAAGGTCTCCTCCTTCCATCAGTTCCAGGATAATGTACTGGGGTTCGTTCAGCAGACAAACTCCAAGCTGCTTCAGAATGTTGGGATGATTAAACTTGCTAAAAGGTGGAAACAGACAGGCAGGTTGTCATGTCAGCGACAGAAGTCTTGTGAAGGCCTTTGTGAAACAGCAAATCTTTATCTCTGGTTTCCTTTCAACCCCTAATCTTTTTTCTCCCTCTAATAAATGAAAGCCTCCTTTTCATGCCTGCCTTACAGAGGTAATATTGCAACCCCTAGCGGCCAAGGCATGTGGAATAGAATAGGGGTAGTTTCAGAAGTGGCATTTATATCAAGTATTTTATGTTTGGGGGAAAAAGAAGTAACTTTAACTAATACCTTTCTTCAAAAGACATTTTAAAAAACACTACATTTTTGGTGATGACAAATATGAAACAATTCTTTCCCTTTTAGAGAAACAATTCAGACACACAGTTTTGGCTACAACTGTTTTCTCAAGAGGTCAAAGCAAATAAGCCCCAGTCTAATGGTCAGAACCCGCAACCTGGGACCCTGTTGACCACCACCTCAGGGCTATTAAAATGTACCTGAGTCGTTTTCATTACTATCAACTAACTCTAACTTGAAGACAAGTGTATCAAGACCAAGGATATTTTCATTGATGTCACCGTGCTTAAGAGAACTCTCCCTTACTTGGTCTACTTGACTTATGATTACACATTTAGAAGAACATAAGCATATTTAAAGCTTATCAGCCTCAGAAATCCCTTGTAAAACATGCTTCTTATTGGAGGGAAAAGAAAAGACCTATTGTCTAAGGACTGCCTGTGCCCAGACTCAGAGAATCTATCATAAAAATCTATTCTACAGAATACTTGTCACTCCAGACACACTTCCTTTTAAATTTCAGCCATGCTTATTTTGAACATAATCTGAGACGTCAGCTGATTTTGAAAGTTAAAAATCCACTAACCATATGTAAAAGCTTCCTACACATATCAAGGGAAAATTATTTCAGAACTGCCTAATACCTCATCAGATGTGCCTCCTTCAGGAATTCAATCTTCTCCTGGTCTGTGGAGCCCTTCTTCAAAGTCTGCACAACATAAAACAAGCCAGGAATCAGTATAGCAGATATTTCTGTGAGCTAAGTAGGTTAATGGAGACATGCTTTGTTTTGTAATAGCCACCTTTATCCTAAACTATGTTCTCCAATTCCCCAGCCTGTCTTGCAAGCAAAGGTAGTCATATGACTCAGTCCTGATCAATGAAATGTAAGGGATAAATTGTTGAGGAGGTGTGTGGAAATTTTTTACTTTCCTGAACATATACATCTAACACTATCCTTCCCCCTTTCCATATCCTGAATGAAGATGTGATGCTTGATTCTTTGGCAGCCATCTTGGAACCATGAGGCACCACACACGTACAAAGTCGAGAGAATTTCAGATATACTAGCTCTGGCTTGACATAGTACTATACCAAAGCCAGAAGTCATCTTGTTATGTAAGAAAAAGAAACACTTGTTTAAACCACTTGAGATTAAAGTATGTTAAAATGCTATCAACTGGAAATGGAGAGAATTTTGCAACTTTTCTGACAATTTCTCAAAGCAATAAATTCTTAACAAACAATAATCAGGATATTACTCAATCACGTAAAAGATACATCATCTGTTGATCACAAGAAAGTTTTACAAAAATACAAGCATATATCCAGTGCTTCCTTTTAACTTCCTTTTGAATACACTATGATGAATAATTTTGTAGTACAGGGGTCAGCAAACTACAACCTGTGGACCAATTCTAGCCTATCATCTATTTTTGTACAGTTATAATCTGAAAATAGGTGTTACATTTTTATTTCTCCAGTTTTATTGAGGTATAATTAACTTGTTACATTTTGAAATGGTTGAAAAAAGTTATAAAAAAAATAAGAGGACTGCATAACACATGAAAATTATGTGAAATGAAAATTTCCATTTTTATAAATAAAGTTTTACTGGAACACAACCACACCCATTCATTCACATATTGACTGTGGCTGATTTCACACTGCAGTGACAGAGCTGCATAGCTAGAACTGACACCATCTGGCTAGCAAGTCTAAAATATTTACTCTCTGCTCTAGCACCAAGCACCACAGTTCTCTTAGAGTATATTTGAAGGGAAACACTCTCTGCTGGTCTTAGCGAATTAGTAACCTCAGAGGTAACTGTTAATAACAGAACTCATGCAGGAAATGGGAAAAGTACTGTGATTTCCATAGCCATGGACAGGCTTCTGCCTTCTCCTAGTCATCTTTTCAGTCAAGATCACGCCTTTTTTCTCATTGTTACATTTAAATAAGTCCCTGTCAATAATGCAGACATAACAAGCCGGGGAGTTAAAAGAGCCGCATTACCTTCACAGCTACTTTGGTTTCTCCACTTCCAACTCCTAAGATGTCTATCGCTGTCCCTTCATACACTTCTCCAAAGGCCCCGCTTCCCAGCAAGAGACGCAGAGTCAGTTTTTCCCGAGGGAAGGCAGGAAGACTTTCAATCTCCTCTTGGGTCGGAAGAGTACTGGAAAATAACATTATTTTCGGTCTCCCAAAATGTATATGGTTTACGAGTGGATGTGGGTGTTAGTGTCTCAGAGTAAAAAAGGAGGAGAAAGGGAAGAGAAATCTCATGGCTTGGCAACACTGTAGTGCCTTCAGTGTGACATGGTGTTGTGTCTACATTCTTATACCAGTCCTATTCCACCTTCTAGAATATTCCTTCCATCTTCTGAAACCCAGACAGAGTAGATTACTTCACTTCTAGGCAGCTTCCTTTTGATAACATGCCTGTGAGTGCATTGCCTCAAAATTTTTCACTGTAGTTTGTTTTGTTAAAATTATCAGTTCGTATTTTCTTCAGGTCACCTATTTGTATAAAAAGCTATTGCAAATTAGTAATAAACAGCTGAGCTTATGAGCTCAAAGTTTTACTTTACTTCATACACCTAATCTCTCATGTAATACAAAATTTACTATGACCGCAACATCATTTCTTGTCCATCAGATTAACTTTTAGAAGGTCAAGTTTCTCACTTGGAATATTATGAGGAGGAGAAAATTTATCAGCATTAAAAATGCTTTGAGCTTTTAAAAGAGAATCTTGAAAATCAGATACGCGGCATATCTTCTCAGGGAAAAGTCATCTCTGAAAAGCATATTTAGGTCACCTCTGTGTCTACTCCAAATCCTGTGTTCTTATTTCTTTAAATAAATTTCTAGAAACAAGGCATATGACTATATATAATCCTTTTTGCATGGAGCATAATATAGTGTCTGTCTTTTAAATGAGACATTTAAATATTGTCTTAAATTATGATGACAATGGAAGTTAAAACCTCATATATTTTAGAGAAATTTTAGAGACAATCACCATACAATTTCTGAAAACAGAAAAAAATTGACTTATAGCACACACAAGAGAATCCTTCTCTTCTTGTTGAATCAACCATATTACCATCTACTCCCTTCCACGTAGTATTTATCTCTTTGTTTTACTTATTTTTAAATTATGTGCTAAAACACTAGAAAACATTTGATTTTTGTTCATGTTTCTTAGGATAGGATAACAACATAATTTGCCATCCTTCCCAGGTCACATTTGAGAATGAAAGGGGATGTTATTTTTGAATATGCCAGAAAAATGAGCATAAATCAGGACAGTCCTGGGCAACGTGCCACTCATGGACACTCTTTTTAGAGTTGCCCACAATAGGATCACAGAGTCCAACACGACTGAAGCGACTTAGCACGCACACACTTTTCATCTAGGTGTCCCGTAATGCCAGCCCAGGTTACATACTGTATTGCATAGCAGGCGTTTGCCAGCCCTACTCCAGTGGCCAGACTTCGAAGTTCAGCCAATTCTTTGTCTTCGTTTATGAGAACCGTCAGCCCTTCCTTGGGAGTGCTTTGATTCTTTAATCTATGCCAGACTATCAAGAAAAAAAAAGCATAATTTACCAAATAAAATATTGCTTTCTTTTTCTTTAGAAAATGCTGCTCACAATACATTTTTAAAGTTTATACTGAACAACACTATTGATAGAATAACCAAATTTGATTGAAAAAAATAGGCCCATAATAGAAAAACTAACTAAATCCAGGTAAAAAGTCATATGAAAATGTATAATTTATACCACATCACATTTTATCTCACTTCTCATTGTAAATCTTAATATATTTCCGATTGCTGTTATAAACACATGGAAGTATCTTACTATCAGAATTTATTTCACAAAATCACTCATAGTCTAGAATCAAAATAAACCAAAACAAATTTGCATTATAGTTGTTAGTGAACAAATTCATTTTTGAATCCAGATACATCCAGGTTATTCTCCTCAGCAGACCTAAAGGATGCTTTCTATATAACAGCATGCTTTATTTTAAAATGCCGAGTACAGAGTGTATATTCATTGTTTCTCATAATACACATACTCGCATATATAGAAAGATTATTAGAATGAAATACACCAAGTGCTAGCAGTGGTCTTCCCTAGTTGTGGAATCATGGGTGATTTGTATTGCTTTTTCATACAATGGGCAAATATTATTTTTATAACCATAAAACATGTTATATTTTTCAAAGATTAAAATACATTTATGTCATTAACACTGCCCATCTATACTAGAATATTGACACAAAAGTTAAAAACAGTAGGGATGCTTTGCGAGATGATGATTAAAATTTGAACTTCATTCCGCAGTAGCTTCTGCACCTGACTGGTGAGAGTTTTACGCAAGTGAAATTCCATCTGCGGGCCCACACGGGAACAGATCTTATACCTATGCTAATGCAAGTTTTCTAACCCTGAAACGCTCTTACCACCCGTCCTTCATTTTTAAAGACCCAGCTCAAGACTCCGTATCCTCAGGGATGCTATCCAAGACCTCTGCTACCTCTGTTGATATCTCATCTCTGAACTTATAAGACCAGTTGTGGCTATCAGTCAGCATAGCTGTGTCACCGTCTTCTACATTCCATTGACTACTTCCTTTTATTGCTGTTTAACACATCTCTCATTATTTCACTTTTAGTGAAAGTCACTCAGTCGTGTACAACTCTTTGTGACCCCATGGACTATACAGTCCACAGAATTCTCTAGGCCAGAATACTGGAGTGGGTAGCCTTTACCTTCTCCAGGGGATCCTCTCAACCCAGGGATCGAACCCAGGTCTCCCACATTGCAGGTGGATTCTTTACCAGCTGAGCCACAAGGGAAACCAATATGTCTTACCTCCCCCATTAAACGACAAGCTCCTGAGGTCAGCAATTATATTTGTAAATTTATTTTTAATTGGAGGATACTTGCTTTATAATGTTGTGTTGGTTTCTGTCATTCAACAACATGAATCAGCCATAAATATACATATATCCCCTCCCTCTTGAACTCTCCTCCCACTCCCCATCACACTCCTCTAGGTTGTCACAGAGCACCATTACAGTTTATTTTCCTTTGCTCCCAGTGTAAGGCTCATGTTGCACAGTAGATATAACCACTCACCAAAGAGTTGATGCTTATTTTAAAATATTTGTTTCAATTTTGTATTTATAAGTATGACTGATGAGAGCCCTCCGCACAATTCAAATTCTTAAACAATTGGTATTTTCGTTATTTGAATATCTCAGTCTTTCCTCATGCACTCACACCATGCTACCACTAAAACCACATGTACTACTACTAAAAGCAGAAGAACCAAATCAGCTTAGCTCTACTCAAAAACGTATGAGTTCCACGTAGAATAAAGACTTTTAAGTCCTGAGAAAGTCAGATATCCATGAAGTGTCTTGAAAGCACAATAGGTTGTCTGAAATAATCTCATGTTCAGCCACTAGAGTCATAAGTTTAGACAATGGTGATGTACAAGTAGGCCGGCAAAGGTCAGATGAAGGATCCTTCACGTAATACTCCTTCCCAGTAGGAAAGCAGACAAATAGTCAAGCCTATATGCCAACTGCCAAATATACTACAGTCATATGCGTAACTCTGGAGGGGCTGGCTTAGTGGCACAAACATCAGCTGTGCAGTACTTAGACTCCCTGGAACCACAGGTTAAAATCCTGGCAGGGTCAGTTGAAATTTTTAGCTTTCCAAGTTAGCTGAAGGAATCATATATTCCATATATTGTCTGGTGTGGAATGTTTGAAAAGAAATCTCAATTCAAGTTTCAACATGCTAATAGCTATGCCTCTAATCAGTTTGCAGAAAGAATACAGATTTAGGACATGGAGTGAAATATTGCCTTTCTTTATCTGGAGAGTTCAACTTTATGTTTGTAACTTTTCCTTAAACTTTCCCCTATTTGTTAAAAAAGAAGCCCCAATTTCCTGACTATATGCTTGAATGTTGGTTTCTGGTAAATATCATGTCTTTTTTGTAGTGCTTCGGCATGTCAGAGGCTCATATATTAATGACAGAGTGACTGTGTATCTTATAATCCAAATCAGGACATTTTAGGAGACTGAAAGAAGGTAATAGTTAAGACTATAATGGAATGATGGGGATAAAGTGGGATGTATGATCCACTATAATAAGCTGAAAGTGAAAGTCTCTCGGTCAGGTCCAACTCTTCATGGCCCCATGGACTATATAGTCCATGGAATTCTCCAGGCCAGAATACTGGATAGCATTTTCCCTCTACAGGGGGTCTTCCCCACCCAGGGATCAAACCCAGGTCTCCTGCATTGCAGGCGGATTCTTTACCAACTGAGCTCCCAGGGAACCCCTGATGTATGATAACCTGATAGGTCTAACGTTTAACCACCTTTTGGGGGCTTGTCCCTGTATTTTCTCATTATTAAATGTTTAAAGAAAGACTTTTAAGACTAACACATTAGTATAAAATTAGTGATGAGAAATGGCTAGCTTTCTATCAATCTAGCCAAACTGCTCTACTTTCCTGACTATTTACAAATGAGCAGAGATTTGAAACAAATAGACCAGACATCCAAAAGTGAGAGTGAATGCTACAAGCCAGAAATGGATCTTCTGCAAGAGGCCCTGTTCATTTTAAACTAGGCTGTCTGCCTGGAGACCCAGACTATCCTGAACAAGGGTTTCACTGGTCTCCCTTTAATCCTACACTTTTTTAATACCCAGAGTTATTTTTCTTTTACTTTTTTCAAACTATAAGTTACAAACACTTGTTATATAACCAATCTGTAATACTGTTTTAAAAAAGGCTAGAAGTTGGTGCCTTAGCAAGTGGTTTTACCTAAAGAATACTGTGAAGTATAAATATGGATATATTTTTCATAAAATGGTTACCCCAGATTAGAAAAAAAAATTCACAGGGTTTAGTGATTATTGAAGCATAGCCAAAGGTAACATTGTGAATTTCATGAATCTATGTCATGTAGAAAATTAATCAGATATAAATTAAACTCAGATAAATCAATTAATATGATCAAGTAAGCAGCTTATTACCTATTGATATATTTTTAAATCTATTATACTTACCAAAAATTAATGGGATTGTAATAACCAGAAATATTCCAATTATAATAGTAAGTATAAAGCTTGTTTCTGGTATCCAAAAACCATCTAATAAAATAAATGAGAAAAAGAACATAATTCAAAGAGTAAAACTCGATTGTCTCAGTATTATGCCAGAATATGCTAAAGTTAGCCCCTACTGAATTTTTGCAAGCCAATAGTTAAACCATCAGTAGCTTGAAATCATCCATGGAGAGAGTATATTTACACTGTGAGTAATCAAAGTCAAGGGTTTTTTTCTCTTTTTTCATTTCCAGTGATCTGGTTTCCAATATATCATTGGGATATACCCACCCTATCTTCTACTTTAAAATGGTTGATAAAACATGACTAATCTTTTTAATGAATTTGGGACAAAGAAGTCTCAACTTTCATTTATCATAATGTTGGGAGCATTATTTCCTCTATAATGTCTTCATATACATTTAATTCCATGAGTACTGAACTGAGGAATATAAACATGAAAACATGATGTGTGTGTGTGCTTGCTAAGTCACTTTTGTCTCATGTCTGACTCTGTGGGACCCTATGTACTGCAGACCGCCAGGCTCCTCTGTCCATGGGATTCTTGAGGCAAGAATACTGCAGTGGGTTGACATGCCCTCCTCCAAGGGGTCTTTCCGAGCCAGGGATCAAACCCACATCTCTTACACCTCCTGCACTGGCAGGCGGGTTCTTTGCCACTAGCGCCACCTGGTGAAAACATGGTACCCGCTCTTAGTTTCACTGAGAAGAGACTTGGGGACCAGAGCTTGGCAGACTATGGCATGCAGGCCACATCTGGCCACAGTAACCTGATTTTGTACTACTCGTGAACCAAGAATAATTTTTACATTTTAAAAATATTATCAGGAAAAAAAGAAGATGCTACAGAGACCGAATGTAGCCTGAAAAGCCTAAAATATTTACTATTGGGTTCTTTCAGAAAAGGTTTGTGGAGCTCTTCTCCGGGTAACTAACTATAATACAAATAAAAATGACTTCAGTTTTGCATAGAGTAGTGGGCTGTGTGTGTCTAAGGAGCGTCAGTTAAGCATCACAATGGGTACTGATGGGTGAGAAGAACTTCAGTTGACAAAGTGAGAGAAAGAAAATCCCAGTTAAGGGCAAGTGGTAGGTGGTGCAAGCCTGCATCTGAGGCTGAGGGAACATGGTGTCAGGGAAGTTTGTTTGTTTACCAGTTTGGTATGGCTATAGCCGTAAGGACAAATATTGGGAAAGAGAAACCACAAATGGAGGGCAAGTCATGGAAGGCCTTAAATGCCACAGAAAAGTTTGTACTTGATTCTGAAGGCCATTTCAAGATTTTCAGAGAGCGGTGCAGTGATCCAGCTTGTGCTTCAGCTGGATTAGCTGTCAGCAGTGGGGTTAAGCCAAGAGCATGGACAAGAAGTGGCAACTTAAGTTAGGAAAGCCAAAGTAGAAACAGGAAGAAGGGAACTTAGTAGATAGAAATCAATATGATAAAGTCAACAGAACTTGGTGACTGAATAGAGGGAAAAATCAAACATGGTACTGAGATTTCTAGCCTATGTGATCAGAAAGACTATGCACTATAAACAAAAATAGGCTACCCGGTGGAAGATGTAGATATTGAGGAAGAGACAAAGTTGAGTTTCAAGTGTGTTGTGTAGCAGATGAGAGAACCAGGAACAGAAAAATAAGGCTGGATAAAAACCAGACTGCGAACAACCTTGGAACTCCATCTAGGAGCATGGACTTAATGCGGTAGGCATTAAAGATCAGCTGAGGATAAAAAGGACATGATATTGATGTTTCAGGAAGCACTCATCACATAAAGTGAATAGTTCAATAGTTTCTATGGTAGTTTGGTGAAGTTATGTAGTCACTCAATTACTGATAATGCTGAGAATACACTTATCTTTATCTCTGAATCCTTGTGTAATAAGTTAGTATGTAGACAGACATGGTAACATACCTCCAACTAATATCATATCCTCACTGATTCCACTATATTCACCAAACCCCAGATTATTTACAGCTACTACTCTGAACTGAAATGTTCCCTTCAGGTTTTTGGACTTCCATGTGCAAATGCTATTGCATGAGCCATTAAATGCCATTTTCCATGTTAAATTCTGGTTCCGGGAATCATTTGAAGTGCTCTTTCTGCAGAAAAAAAAAAAAGAGCAGAATCATAAATATAGGAAATATACAAGACAATATATGTGTTATTTCTAGATACTCATATATCATTTTAATGACAGAACTCCAGAGCGTCTCCTGTTGCACACTTTGCCCTTGATCTCATTCCTCTCACATGGTTTGGCTACAGAACATAGAAGAGTCTTATAAAGTCATCCCAGCAATGCCTGGAGCCAACCAACTCAGCCCATCTGGAAAATGACGAATAATCAATGGCTAAGAGACAGCTGAAGAGCCTCTTCTTACTATTGGAGTGTGCAAACTTTCTTCAGAATTCCAAACACATAAGACAATGATTTCACACTTTCTAACTGGGAATTTTTAAATTTTTCTTAATTTTCAGTCTCTTATGCTATCTGTCATTTACTGATACCATATCTGGATAAAACACAGAACATAAAATTGAAAAAGAAAATAAAATAGTTCGGCTACCAAAATTATCATTGTAATGAGATTCCAGATTAGCCTACACTAATTAGCTTCCAATTAGCCTACACTCTACCTCAGTATCAGTCCTCACTACCCTTCCTAATGAAACATGGGAGAAGAACAAGAGCTGGGTTCAAAAGACATACTAAAATGACTTTTAACAGAATCATAGACTGAAGGTAAGCTCAAGGCCTTCCCATTATGTCTTTTCTGACAATGACCTTTTCAAGTCTGAAAAGGTCTGAAACTTTCCAGACCACAGCAGTTTTAGGGCATGGTACCAACCCACAGTCAGCTTGAAGATACATAATGGAAGCCAGTTCTGCTCCCACTAACTGAACGACTGTTCTGAAAGAGCACCAAGGACAGCAAGGGCTGAGCCTCCAGGGGACAGAGGATGAGCTGGGACATCAGGAGGACCAAGACAGCAGCGATGGTTACAACTGTGACCAGCAGCTAAGTGTCCTTGGGACCATCCTAAGTAAAGCTGTGGGACGGTGTCTCTCCTGCATCGTGTGAAGCCTCATGTTGGGAACTGGCAATTTCAATTTTCAACCCAAACAGCTCTGATCCAAAAGAAAGAGACCTTTAAACATGTATAAAATGGTAAAACAATTATCCTTCAGTTAAAAATAAATAAAAATTTAAAATGTATAAAGTGGCTCTTCACAGACATTGGCCACTAAGGAAGGCTTTTTATATTGGTTGAGCACTTTCTGTTTACAACTGGGGCTTTTCATATGCTGTATCATTTCACTGAATCTTCACAACAACCTAAAGAGGTAGATATCATCATCTCATTTTACAGATGAGAAAGCTTAAGTTCAAAAAAGAAATAGAGCAAGGATTTTAAATAGTCTATGTACTGGGTTGGCTAATCCCCCTCAAAATTCATGCCACCCAGATCTTCTGAATGTGACCTTGCTTGGAAACAGAGTCTTTTCAGATGTAATTAAGCCAGGATGAGATGGTCCTAGTTTAGGGTGGGCCCTAAACCCAATGACCAGTGCTGTCTTAAGAAGAGACACACATGAGGAGAACATCATGGGATGAGAGAGCCAGAGACTGGAGAGATGCACGTACAAACCAAGGAAAGCCAAGGACTGTGGCCCATCACCAAAAGCTGAGAAGAGGCAAGGAACGATGCGTCCCTGGAATCCTTCCTGCCAAGACCTTGACTTAAGACTTCCAGTCTCCAGAACTGTGAGAGAATATATATCTGTTGTTTTAAGCCACCCAGTTGGTGGTACTTTGTTCTGGCTGCCCTGGGAAACTCACGCAAGTGCACACACTTGGCACTAAGACCACCAGTACACCATGAGCAAATACACACAGATGTCCTGACTGAAGAAGCTACTCTGAGATACTATGAGATCCTCCGAGATAGGTGACACTTTATATCATTATACAGTCCCTCTCCTGAGAGTAGAGACTTGGGGGCAGGGAAACGCAAAGTATTTATGGAGCTAGGCACTAAACATGTTACTGAGGGCAATACACTACAGTGCTCCTAGCAAGGCTATATAGTAAGACTATCGTGTGGCCTGGCTGGTGAACACAACTGCAGTCATAGACCACCAAGACAGTTCTACAGGGCAGAATGTTCTTCACTCTGCATTTTTTTTTTAAAGTACCAGAAATTTCAAGACGTTTTCAGTTAGAAATAAGCGAACATAATTCTCTAGTGTGAGCAGGAAATTTTTTTAAGGTTATGGGAATGCCAGAGCAAGATGAAGCAAAAATAGATCTAAAGCTCAAGTTGCCAGGACTATAATTATGGAAGTGACTTTTGTCCTTGGAGCTTCTTAAAAGATGGCTTCATAGTCCCGTGAGGGGAGTGTCTGTGGAATTTGGAATTCTCTCCTCAAGCTGGCACGAAATCAGCTCATCTGAGCCAGTTATGATTCACAGAGCTCCCCATACTGGCCGGATCTGAGGTTGAGTATGTTCATCAGGTTTTCATCGAAGGCACAATTTTAGTCCCTGGGAACACACTACAAACTGTAACCTTGAAAATGGAGAGAGAATCCTGGATTGCCTATACACAACAGACCATTTCAGATCTTGACTTGACTTTACCTTCTGAAATATACCAGCTCATTGTCAGTTCTCACTAGATCTTATTCATCTTTCTAAAACAAATCAGTCTCAGAAATTTACATACATACCATCATCTAACATCAAACATCAATTTAGCTTCTTAAAGAGAATCAATATCAAGTAAATATTAGGTTTTAGCTTCTTAAAGAGAATCAATATCAAATAAATATTAGGTGCATGCTCAAAAGACTGAGTTTTTTCCACTGACAAGCTGTTGCAGATTTCTGAGAAGAATGACTATCTGCCTTGTAACTGAATGCCAAGGCTGACCACTAGGAACTGTGCAAAGAATGTAATGAGACATGCAAGGCCCTTAAACTAAAGATCCCTTATGTTTACTTATAAATACATATTCATAAATGTTGTTAATTTTGATCCAATAATACCTAACAATCAACTGCTTAGGTCTTTGCAATTTACAAAGCACTTTTATAAACAGACATACCTGATTTCAAGGATATAGTACATAAGTCTGCTTCCATTATCATCAGCTTTTTCCCACTGTATTGAATTTTTACTCCCTTCTAATAATTTTGGAATCCCTGGTTTACTTGGGACTCCAGCTTTGGAAACAAAAGAAAATTTGATTGATATGTTAGAAGTATAAAATATTCTGCATAACATCTTTCTATAGACAACATTTACTAAGAGAAAAGCCAAATACATTAAAGAAATGTTCAGAAATGCATTCAAATGAGTATGTATGTTTAAGTGAGTACCTGCAGATTTTTATTAGTGATGGATTAGATAGATTTATGATAGGAGTAACAATAGATCTTAGCCTGACACAAAATAAGTGATGCAAGTAAAAAAGATGCTTGTAAGATTTGGAGCATTTTTGACTGATTCTTACAGGGATCAACTTGGAGTTATGGTATAGCTGTTAAAACACTGGTTAATTTAATATACTTGTTAGATTATTTATTTTTAACATCTGGTTGTAGTAGTCTATATGTAAATATTTGAACACCCAGTGACACTGTTTTCATTTACTTATTACTACAAAATATTATAGCTAGACAGAAAATCAGAATAATGAAAGGTGAAATAATTTTTCCCAGTTTCAGTTCAGTTCAGTCACTCAGTCACGTCCAACTCTTTGTGACCCCATGAATCACAGCACACCAGGCCTCCCTGTCCATCACCAACTCCCAGAGTTCACTCAGACTCACGTCCATCGAGTCCGTGATGCCATCCAGCCATCTCATCCTTGGTCATCCCCTTCTTCTCCTGCCCCCAATCCCTCCCAGCATCAGGGTCTTTTCCAATGAGTCAACTCTTCCCATGAAGTGGCCAAAGTACTGGAGTTTCAGCTTTAGCATCATTCCTTCCAAAGAAATCCCAGGGCTGATCTCCTTCAGAATGGACTGGTTGGACCTCCTTGCAGTCCAAGGGACTCTCAAGAGGCTTCTCCAACACCACAGTTCAAAAGCATCATCTCTTCAGTGCTCAGCTTTCTTTATAGTCCAACTCTCACATCCATACATGACCACTGGAAAAACCATAGCCTTGACTAGACAGTGTAGGGAACAAGGTATAAGGAAGGTTGAGAAGTGCTTGCAAACGAGACTCTCAACCAGGGCTGAACATTCTTGCAAACGAGATGTTCAGCTAAGAATCCTCTGTTTGTTCCTGTGGGAAAAGAACATTTCTTGCACAGAAGGATGTTTCTCTGATTCCTCAAAAGGAACAGACCCAGGGACAAACGGATTCTAAGTTGGTAAGGAAGTTCCCCAAAACAAAGTCTTAGCTGCAGTAAATAAGTCAAGGTAAATGTTATCTCGCCCTGCACCTGCGCATTGTATAGTCTCTGAATCATAGTGCTTGGCCACTTGCCCTGTAGGTTGTTGTGCAAGGAATATAAAATAAAGCAGCTGTAAGAAGCAAGGGTTAAAATATAAAGATTCAAACCACTCTGCAGTGTTGGTGTTTCATTCCGTCGCCAGCAAGACGGACCTTAGTCAGCAAAGTAATGTCTCTGCTTTTGAATATGCTATCTAGGTTGGTCATAACTTTCCTTCCAAGGAGTAAGCGTCTTTTAATTTCATGGCTGCAGTCACCATCTGCAGTGATTTTGGAGCCCCCAAAAGTAAAGTCTGACACTGTTTCCTCTGTATCTCCATCTATTTCCCATGAAGTGATGGGACCGGATGCCATGATCTTCGTTTTCTGAATGTTGAGCTTTAAGCCAACTTTTTCACTCTCCTCTTTTACTTTCATCAAGAGGCTTTTTAGTTCCTCTTCACTTTCTGCCATAAGGGTGGTGCAAAACCAGAGGAGTATTATCTCATTACTACCTGTAGGAAACCCCTACCTCTTTTCAATTTCTTTAGTCAGGCTCTAAAGACAGTAATTTACTCTTTTAAGAAAAATCTCAACTGCTAGGATTAGTGAAGTAAGCAATGAGAAAAGAATTGAGAAATGTCCAGAGTTTCCTAAGTGTTGAATATGCTAGTACTCACCTTTAGTCTTAAAACTTCCCGGAAGCGAGGTGCTGTTTGCTCCTGTCCTGTACACCACCACTACTCGGACGTTATAGGAAGCATAAGGCTGTAGGTCTGTGATGTTACAGACATAAGCAGGACCTTGGCTGCACAAAGCTTTAACATGGTAAAACTCATTGTGCTTCCACTAGGAAAAGAAGTCTCAATTAACATTTTTGTTTCTTGAAGAAAAACTTCTTAAACATAGAAATTCAAAAGCCTGTAGCAAGCATTAAAGCTTAAAGTTTATACTAAAATAAGAGCTTCTTTATGAGTGTTGGGTCCCAGATAGTATCCCCTTCCACCAACAGCAATTTTATTTTTTATGACAAGCTGTAAGTTACTTGAACGATAGTCCCAAGGATAAGTCCAAGGTGAGATACCTCTGACTGTTTATCATCGGGAGGATTATTTGGCTTCTTGGTATCCCTAATCATAGGCCTCTTTATCAAATCAGGATGGCTAAGGATGAAAATTCATAGCTGAAGGGAAATGATGGATTAAAACTGTGATATTTTAAAATCTACACATTTGCTGTCTTCAAAGTAGTAATATTTTTACAATATTTCACATATTGAAGAAGTCCACAGTGACTTAAAATTAAAACATTTTAGTTTTTCCTTCCCAAACCCTCTTCAGGCATCTAAGCAACATTCCCTATTTTTCTACACAGGAAGCCTAGTTCCCTAAAAAAAGGAAATCTTTGCCTATTGTCACTCAATCACTAAGCAGCAAGGTTAGAAGTTAAATATAGGAAATATTACTTTCATTTCACTGGGTCTGTAATTAGAGCTATATTAAAATTCTTTCTCTGAAGCATTGCTTTTTAAAGAATCTGTGTATTTTTAAATATCTGTGTATTTTAAATAAGATACAAGATCTTTAATATCTTATATGAAAATGATGACTTTTTTCAACATACAAATAGGAGAAGACATAGGATATGGCATTCTGTCAAGGGTTCTTCATGTATTTTCCCCAGTACAATTTCCTAAGAAGATCAGTTTCCATAAATAAACCTTACTTTATATCTCCTTTTTCATTTAGCATTCACAAGGTCACGCCATTTCGCTGGATGGGCACTTTATATTAGTTTTCTATTCAGTTAGAAATAATTCACTATAGCACCTTCAGGAAGTAGATCATGTTATTACAGAAAGAGGAACAGAAGGAACGAAAAGAAAAACCAGAAATGCTGATGTCAGAGACATTGCCTGTTAAACTCATAAATGTCTCAGTCCCACTGATTCATATAGCCTAATGAAATAGATGCAGATGCAGAATAATATTTATTCTGAACCTTCTGAGGCGGGTGAGGGGGAAGGACATAGGGAGATGTTGAGTCCTGGCTGAAAAATTTTAGCCCTTTTTGGTCCTGCCTCCTTAATGCCTTCTTCAGTGAGTAGTCTAGATGGCCCAACATTCCACACCACTCAGAAATCATAAGTACTCCTTGGAATATCAGGGAGATATTTGGCCAAGGGTTTTGCTGGAAAACTGTAGAGTATTGACCTCACCACAGCAATGAATGTTCTGGGCGGACCGCTAACTTGTAGAGATGCCGTGGGCTACCCCAGTAAATCACAAGGGAGTTGGCGTCTTCATTCATCAGAGGCCAACAAGTGCAGGGGGGAAGTCTATCAGAGAGGATTTCCAAATTATTGAGCAAGGGTGTGGGGGAAATGGTGCAGACTATGATGTCTCAGAGACAGAAATTTCAGAAATGTCCAGTTCTGGTAGGGATTCCCCTGGACAGCTGAGAAAAAGACAGTTTTAATGAATTTTCACGAAAAAAATTTACCAAAGCAAAATTATTTATTTCTCCTCAATCTTAAGTTGAATGTGTTATTTTTCTATGCATTATTATCATAAAGAATTTATTAAATCTAAAGACCAAGATAAAAATTTAGCCCTTGTGCTCTAAGACTCTCATTTTTCCATGTAAGGAAAAGATGAAGACTGGAAGTTAATCTTTTTCTCCTTTTTCAGAAAGGAGAAGGGCGGAGGTGGAAAGGAACAAAAAAAAAATTAATTAAAATATGCATATTAACCTTTGTCACTCACCCCTCAGAGTTTCAGTGTGGAGTTACAAGACTATTCCTAACTTCCTATCATGATGAGGTAGGTTCAACTTGCTCAAAAGAAATAGACCTTTCCAACTAGATGTCATCACCAACCCTCTCAGAACACAGCCTTCTACATTTGTACCTTCTACATTAGTACTTGTAGGTGATCGTGCATGTAGAAATTACCATCTTACATTTTCAGCTTCATGATTTCTCAAGTGGTCTATCTAAAAACCTGTTCTGAGCAAGGGTAGAGGAGGTCTTGAAACAAAAGCATCATATGAAACTCATGAGGACAGAACCAGGTGGCCCCTGTCTGCTGTCCCTCTCCTAAACTTTAAGAAGTGGGGTGGGTGATGATGACTCATGTTCCTTCTGCAGATGGACTAAGGAAAGCCTCTGTAGCGATGAGTCAGTGATGAGGCAGAGGGTCCTCCCCTGCCCAGCCGTGATTCTGACTCATTGGGCCACCTGCCTGAGTCTCTAGCCTCTCATGAGTAACACGAGAGGCTGGAATCACCTGAGACCCTTCCTCAGTTCTCACCTTTGACATGGGCAATGAATTTTACATCCCTCCCCTTGACTTCAAGCTGAACTGCATTCAGTTCACTTCAGTTCAGTTGCTCAGTCGTGTCTAACTCTGAGACCCCCTGAATCACAGCACGCCAGGCCTCCCTGTCCATCACCAACTCCCAGAGTTCACTCAAACTCATTTCCATCGAGTCGGTGAAGCCATCCAGCCATTTCATCCTCAGTCGTCCCCTTCTCCTCTTGCCCCCAATCCCTCCCAGCATCAGGGTCTTTTCCAATGAGTCAACTCTTCACATGAGGTGGCCAAAGTACTGGAGTTTCAGCTTTAACATCATTCCTTTCAAAGAACACCCAGGAGGATCTCCTTTAGAATGGACTGGTTGGATCTCCTTGCAGTCCAAGGGACTCTCAAGAGTCTTCTCCAACACCACAGTTCAAAAGCATCAATTCTTCGGCACTCAGCAACCACTGGAAAAACCATAGCCTTGACTAGACGGACCTTAGTCGGCAAAGTAATGTCTCTTACTTAAATAGATGTCCCCCAAAAAGATGATCCTTCAATTTCTCCAATTTAAAACTGAATTTTTATGAAATGGCTATTTTCTAAATAGGTAACAAATCATCATAAATACGCTCAATGGAAAAAATATAATTAAACTATGGTCTTTGGTCTTATCAACTTAATACTTAGAGCAAATTATCACTGCTGTTGCTTATTTTTCATAGTTTTTATCTAAAAGTACAAGATTCTAAAAATTATTTTATATAGTAAAATTTTAAAACCTCTGGGAAGCAATTTCATTTTTAAAGAAAAGTGAGGTCATGACCATACTGATGTGTTTTTACAAAACACTCCTAATCAGTCTTTACAAATATGGACACACAAATATATAGTAGTGAAAAATGAAATGTCACAATTATAAAAACTTAATAATCTATTAAGTGTATCAGTATAAAAATCAATGTATATTTTCCTTAGAAGTGAACTAATTAGATTAATTGATGCTTAAATTCAGGGGATATCTTTACATTGGTTAATGCATGAAGATTTTTTTTTATTTTTTATTTTACTTTACAACTATTTAAAGTTTACAAGCCAAGGTCCAACTACTTTAGAATAAACTAGTTTATCATTTACTTCTTTCCTGTTGCTATACAGTCCTTAAATGTTTGAAAGAACATTTATAAACAGGTTTTAGGTTTATGTTTGTTCACTTTTTTTCCATAAGTGAAAGTGAAAGTGAAGTCGCTCAGTCGTGTTCGACTCTTTGCAACCCGTGGACTGTAGCCCACCAGGCCCCTCTGTCCATGGGATTCTCCAGGCAGGAATACTGGAGTGGGTTGCCATTCCCTTTTTCAGGGGCTCTTCCTGACCCAGGGATCGAACTCAGGTCTCTCGCATTGCAGGCAGACGCTTTAACCTCTGAGCCACATAAAACAAACTGCTATGGACTTCAAACCAGAGAACCATGCTGATAACATCTAAAGTAAGTAAAACATTATGAAACCAGTAAACTGTAATTTATACCCTTTTATGTGGAGCCTTTTAAAAGCAAATTAATCTCTCTGGGAATTTTTTCCATCAGAAATCAGTCTAGATAGCTTACCACGTCTATCTGGAAAATCTGAATCAATGAATGTTGTCAAATATATCACTCATTTAATACAAGTGAATGCCCTCAAGATATGTTTTGGAAAAAGCCTTTTGATTTATTCTATAGCATAAAACAAAGATTTGCATTAAAAGTGTACATTGAGATGTACCTTTTGGAGTTCAAACCAAAATCTGATGAGGTGAACATTTGATGGAGCATTCCAATGTAACTGCAAACTAGTGTTCTCTGGAAGAAAGGCATAAGGTTTCTCTGGCGAGTCAAATGTTTCCACAGTGACAGGGTGACTCTCCGCACACCACATTTCCTCGGCATGGCAGGCCAGAACCTTTTAGTAAAAAAGAACAATTGCTTAACCTTCCCTGAATCTTGGCTCTCGAGAGTGGTAATTAAAGTACCCAATCCACTGTCCGTACCTTTAACACATAGAGTTTTCCACCAGACAGTCTAGTAACGAGGAGAGAGAGACTTCCATCTGGATATTCACTTTGCCTTAGTGGAATCTCTGGAATGGGAGCCAGATGAGAGATTGCCACCTGATAGCGGACGGACTCTCTCGGTCCATTTGGCTTGTGAGATTCCCTCCAGGATATAACGAGGCTGGTGTCTGACTGCACAGTTGTGTTAATGAGCCAAACTGCCTCTGGTACTGAAATAAATAGCAGCACACAATAAAGGATGTTGCAACATCACTGAAAGACGGAAAGAAGTCATAGGGTCTTGGTTGAGGAATAAGCATATCATGTGAGCAGAATGAATGACAGATGTTCCAAGGGAAAGCCAGCCTCTTATATAACGGTAGATTACCAGGCTGCCTGAAAGGCTCCCGCTTATTTTTGACTAATGACTAAATCATTCTCTGACTCCAGCCTGAGGATCTGGCCAATTCTGGTGAGTTTTGTGAAAGCCATCGGAGACAGGTGCAAGAAATGGCATTTCCTCATAATAATCCTCACCTCTTACAACACATTTTCAGGCTCTAAATCCATTTTCTTTAAGGCAATGAGGTTATATAACTTTGCATCTCAGCAGCCCTCAGTAAAATTCATGTAGACCTATGGCTGATCCATGTTGAGGTTTGACAGAAAACAACAAAATTCTGTAAAGCAACTAAATTAAAACTTCAATTAAAAAATAAACAAAATTTTAAAAATTCACATAGAGAAAAAGTTTGACTTTCCTGGGTCTCACCACATGTACAAAGAGCTATAAATATACAGGAAGAGAGTGACACTGTGTGGTGAGGCCAAAGAATGTTTCCAGTAACACAGAATTGGTTGTGATATTTTGCTGTATAGTTGCTTTTCATTTTGACAGAATATTATCCATCATCTTCTGGTGTTACAGTAAGGATGTCATCAGAATATTCTTCTAGAAACACATTTTCTTACTAAGCTTAAAAAAACTCACATAAGAAAGATTTCTTAACATCCAGATAAAAACCGAATATAGACTCACACATCACATTAATGGCAAAATCCCACTCTAGAAACACACAACATGCCCATAACTCACCTCCACTTTTAGTTTTTCCCCAAATCTCTTTTCCCAGAGGTATTTGTTCCAAAGGATCTGAATAATAATTCTTCACAGCTATCTGTATCATATATGTTGAAAATGGTTGTAAACCTTCAATAAGGGCTATACTCCCCTGAAATTCCTGTAATTAATTTTTAAAAATCAATATCTTATTCTTATTTTTTGTACAAATGTGGAGACATTATTTAATCAAAGAGAGAAAAAGGAAAAGACTCAAAATTTTTAATTTATTTTTAAATCTTGGATCATGACTGATGGTCTTCATTGTCTTAGTTGGCCCAGACCTGAGTTGTTTAATGTTTCCAGGAATAAATGCTAAATGATTGGCAGCCCTCAGTCAATTGTGACTTAGTTATTTCATGTAGGATGTTGAATTCCCAGAGGACAAAACTGTCTTATTAGCCTTGCATTAGAAATACCTTCAGCGGGAAGGTATTATGAGGATGGGACACATAAGTGAATACAGTAAGCTACATTACCTAATCATTCTTAGAAATAAAGCTTAAGAAACTGAAAAGGCCTTCCTTAAACCAACGGTTCTCAATTTTGGTTATACTTTGTAATCATCTGGGGAACTTTAAGAAAACACTGAGGCCTGGGTCCCACCCCTAGAGATCTGATTGCATTAGTCTTAGGTGAAGCATGTGCTCAGAGACTTTAAAAACACCAATGAACTATCAAGGCTGAGAACCACTCACTGCCTTTGATCCATGTTAATCACTGTGAAGTCAAAATGGTAGATTAGCTCTAATAGGAGAAATGCCAATGCCAGAAGCCCAGTCTTAGTCAGCCAAATGATCTAATCTGTCTCTGAAACAACTCCTTTTAGAAATGTGTAAAGGAAGATTAAAATAGACAAAATTCAAAACTAAATACTATATTTTTACAATAGACAAATGAAGTAACAAGAATCAGATGTACTTTCTGTCAAAGTGCACAGTGCTTGTTACCTCCAATAGGTGATGGCCAATTTCACTTTTTGACTTGATCAAAATATAAGTACAAAGAAAAATACTAGAAACACATGATTCCATCACATGAAACTGGAACATCAGTGATGGAATCCCTGGATTCCATCATGGATCAGTGATGGAATGAATTGTGTCCATTCATTCATTCAAGAAATACCTAGTAAATGCCTATACAATGGCAAGTATTATGCTAGGAATACAGTGATGGATAAAAAGGTAGACCCTGCCTAATCACACATTTCACAACATATAGAAAATAAAAATATAATGTACAATTTGTATATTAGCTATATACAATGGAAGAGAGGTACACAATAATGTTCTTTCTGTCCAGTTTACTTCTTACCCTTCAATCTGTTGGGATGGCCACAAAAACAGGTCTCTTATCACTTTCTGGGTATGAGTAGATAAAATTAGAGAGGCAACAGATCCAGCTCTTTTAGGACACTCAGGGAACAGTTACTATAAGGCAATCTACCACTGGTTAGAGTTAATGTACTTCCTTAGAGCTTAACTTACTCCTAGGCAAGAGACTAGAATCCAGAATGGTTTGATGATTCAGCTCTAAAAATCAGAGTAATAGCATATTTCAGAACATTATACAGAAAATACTTCGGCTGAGGATTTTATATCAAAATAGGGCATCTTGGAAAAAGACAAGACAACTGGCTTCAGCCTTACCAGCATTTTATCTCTCAGTGCAGAGCTGTTCTTCATGTCAATTACTTCTTTATAATAAACCAGGTACGTGGGAGTGGGACTCGTGATGCCATCCCATGTGAGTTTTGTGCGGGCAGGTGGTAATCTGATTGTGAGGCTGGTGTTAGTGGTGTTAAGTACAGTTGGCTCTGCAGTATCAGAAGCTAGAGACAGAAATGCTCTATCTAAAATAATAATAAAAATGATTAAATATATACACACATATAGATAAGAGAGATAGCAGATTTATCTAACATCAAGGATAATGTAGCATTTCATTTTTATGTAACTGATAAGGTATGATATATTGGAGTGTTGGAAATGTTATTCTGGACAGGAAGACACTTTTTTTTTTCATGTATTTTTGAAGATGATAAATGCCTGGGGAAAAGAGAGCAAAGTAACTGGTAATTGCTTACAATTTCCAGCAGATGGAGCTAAAGTACGCTTAATTATGTACCTGCTGCTGCTTAGTCACTCAGCTGTGTCCGACTATGCAACCCTATGGCTTGTAGCTCCCCAGACTCCTCTGTCCATGGGATTCTCCAGGCAAGAGTACTGGAGTGGGTTGCCATGCCCTCCTCCAGGGGATCTTCCTAACCCAGGGATCAAACCTGGGTCACCTGCACTGCAGGTGGATTCTTTACCACTGAGCCACCAGGGAAGCCCTAATAATGTACCTAGACAGTAGCAAAATGGACCCTTTTTTTATTTGAAGAAAGTAATGAGTATTCTATCAATCACACTTTTCAATAAACTCTTATGATGAAACCTGATGTCACCTGTAGGACTTTCATTCTACAAATATGCCTGTGTGCTCAACCTCAACCAGATATTGCACGACATGCCTTTTGAATCTCTTAATGAATTATTTATGAAAATATACATTCAGCTTATTTATGAATTCTCCCATTTTTCATGCCGTATAACTTACATATTTTATAACTGAATACATTTAAGCAAAGAGTTTCTTTTATTCCTTTCTGTCCATCTCTAAGAGGGAATTATACTGAATTTAGAATGACATTGTGACTTTAATGAAAGACAGAACTTGAGAAAACCACTTTAGGTTTGAATGTCACCCATTCAAGGCTATGTGATGCTGTTTTTGTTTTTGGTTGGTTTGTTTTTATATTTCAAACGTTTTTTATCATGACTCTCGGCAAAAAATACAGTCAGTTCCACCATAATAGGATACATACATTCCTGAAAGTCACATTAAACAAAATCCAGAAGGTTTGTGGGGAAAATAGATTTAGGAGCATGACACTAGAAAACTCCATGAGCGACACACGAAATAAGCAAGCGAGAAACAATAAAGATAGTAGCACACCATGTACACACGTTAAATAGCTGACACATATAATATTGTAACACATGAGTCATTTCACTTTGAAAAAGACCTGAAATTAAATGCAAAGCTTTTTGACACCACTGGGAAGTCTAAAATACCATCAGGGGAGACACATGACAAAAAGAAGGGAAGTTATATGACTGAGAAGAGAAAGAGAACAGATAGATTGACAGGACAAGGATTTCCCACATCTAAAGTGGCCTGCCACAGCCCAAGCCACGAGTACACATAGAGATAAACTGTGACCCAGGGCAAATAGCAGTTGCAGTGTGCACCAAACCCTGACCCTTTGGAGTAATGCTGAGAGCACAATGATGAGCTGGAAGGACTGCCCTGGAGGAGGAGACATGATGAGATTTTCCTGTCCCTAAACTGGGGGAACAAGCTTATAAAAAATGTGACTTTCCTACCTGGAAAAGGCTGAAGAACTGAACTGTAAACCAAAATATGCTTACTCCTTGGGGCTTCTACCTGGGAGAGGATGGCCCCATTGCTTTTCTTTGCTTGATAAATCTGTGTGCTGTCCTCTACTTTGGAGATCCAATATAGAAATTCTCCATCCGCAGTCAAGCTAACAAGCATTTTTCCTGCTGATGAAAAACATAAATGAAAGAACATAAAGGACAAAATACATAGCTCACATTTTCTGCTCTAAGCAATATCTGAAATCTTTTTTGTGATCAACTTTGAAACTATTATTTCAGTATGAAAAAAAAATTTTGAGTTTTTAGCTTAAGCATTTTCCAGATATTTTCTCATTTTAGTGCCATATCAAGCCAACTTGCCATATCAAGCCATATCAAAGCAAATACTATTATTATTAGTCTAATTTTGTAATTAGGAAACTGAGGCTTGGAGGGGTGAAATAAACCCCTCAAGGCTACAAAGTTATCCAAGGGCAGAACCAGTATTTAAAACTTACTTGTGATTTCACATCAAACAACACTGACTGAAGGGAGGTAAGAGATGAGGCTCAGGGCTCAATGCCTTGCTCAATACTTTTATCAATAATTGAGAATGAATGCAGAACAAACGTATTTATCAAGTTTGCAGATAATACATGAATCTTACTGTCGCTAGTACATTCAGTCTTTGGCTTACCATCCAAAAATATCACAGCAGAATCATGAAATGGATGGAAATTTAACAGCATTTAATTTGATAACAAATATAACATCCTAAATTCAAGGTTAAAATTAAGTCTGTAAATTAGGAATGAAAGAAATCTGGCTTAATAATCATTAAAACATAAAGAAGACCATGAGTTTTTCAAATGGCAGGCAGCTCAAAGGCCTGATGTCACTTTCAGCACAGCAAAAGAAGACCTGGGTAGTCAGAGGTCCTCTGCGCTGACCAAAACACATTCAAAGTTCAGTGAGTTATTATGGAGCAACATTTAAGAGGATTAAGCATCTAGATTAAGTGACTTCCCTGCTGGCTCAGACAGTAAAGCATCTGCCTACAATGCAGGAGACCTGGGTTTGATCCCTGGGTCGGGAAGATCCTCTGGAGAAGGAAATGGCAACCCACTTCAGTACTCTTGCCTGGAAAATCCCATAGATGGAAGAGCCTGGTAGGCTATAGTCCATGGGGTTGCAAAGAGTCAGACACGACTGAGCAACTTCACCTTACCTTACCTTACCTTACCTTAAGCAGCTAGAGTAAAATCTCAGGAGGGCAAAGAAAGATGTAGAAGCCACATTGCCTAAGGAGTATTTATAGATACTTGAGTTTTTTCCTCTAAAGGAACTGCTTAGCATGGGCTATGACAGCTGTTTCTACAGTTAAGTGGCTAACATGTGGAAAGTGACTGACTTATTCTTTGTAAATTTAAAGGTCAGAATTCAGGTCAGTGAATAGAGGAATGGGAGAGAACTTTGGTTAAACATAGGAAAAATATATAATATTTAGAATTCCACAAAAATTAAACAAACCTCTTTATAAGGTAGTAAATGTTTTATAAACAAGAGCTCAAGGCTGTTTTTGTAAAGGAGATTTCTTCCAATATTATGTCAGCTAAATGATCTTTAAAGTCATTCTAATCTTCCAATTTGGGGATTATGGATTTCAATTGTGGCTTCAAGAAAGCCTGACTAGTTCTATAAGATAAGGGCCCATTAGATAATTCTTGTGTATCAGATGGTAAGGAAAGTTGTTCTGACACTTATTTAAATGGTCAGTTCAGTTCAGTTGCTCAGTCGTGTCCGACTCTTTGCAACCCCATGAATCAGAGCACGCCAGGCCTCCCTGTCCATCACCAACTCCCAGAGTTCACTCAGATTCGCGTCTATCGAGTCCGTGATGCCATCCAGCCATCTCATCCTCGGTCGTCCCCTTCTCTTCCTGCCCCCAATCCCTCCCAGCATCAGAGTCTTTTCCAATGAGTCAACTCTTCGCATGAGGTGGCCAAAGTACTGGAGTTTCAGCTTTAGCATCGTTCCTTCCAAAGAACACCCAGGACTGATCTCCTTTAGAATGGACTGGTTGGATCTCCTTGCAGTCCAAGGGACTCTCAAGAGTCTTCTCCAACTCCACAGTTCAAAAGCATTGATTCTTGGGCGCTCAGCTTTCTTCACAGTCCGACTCTCATATCCATACATGACCACAGGAAAAACAATAGCCTTGACTAGACGGACCTTTGTTGGCAAAGTAATGTCTCTGCTTTTCAATATGCTATCTAGGTTGGTCATAACTTTTCTTCCAAGGAGTAAGTGTCTTTTAATTTCATGGCTGCAATCACCATCTGCAGTGAATTTGGAGCCCCAAAAAGTGAAGTCTGACACTGTTTCCACTGTTTCCCCATTCATTTGCCATGAAGTGATGGGACCAGATGCCATGATCTTCATTTTCTGAATGTTGAGCTTTAAGCCAACTTTTTCACTCTCCTCTTTCACTTTCATCAAGAGGCTTTTTAGCTCCTCTTCACTTTCTGCCATAAGGGTGGTATCATCTGCATATCTGAGGTTATTGATATTTCTCCCGGCAATCTTGATTCCAGCTTGTGCTTCTTCCAGTGCAGCATTTCTCACGATGTACTCTGCATAGAAGTTAAATAAGCAGGGTGACAATATACAGCCTTGACGTACTCCTTTTCCTATTTGGAACCAGTCTGTTGCTCCATGTCCACTTCTAACTGTTGCTTCCTGACCTGCATATAGGTTTCTCAAGAGGCAGGTCAGGTGGTCTGGTATTTTCATCTCTCTCAGATTTTTCCACACTTTGTTGTGATCCACACAGTCAAAGGCTTTGGCATAGTCAATAAAGCAGAAATAGATGTTTTTCTGGAACTCTCTTGCTTTTTCCATGATCCAGTGGATGTTGGCAATTTGATCACTGGTTCCTCTGCCTTTTCTAAAACCAGCTTGAACATCAGGAAGTTCATGGTTCACATATTGCTGAAGCCTGGCTTGGAGAATTTTGAGCATTACTTTACTAGCTTGTGAAATGAGTGTAATTGTGTGGTAGTTTGAGCATTCTTTGGTATTGCCTTTCTTTGGGATTGGAATGAAAACTGACTTTTTCTAGTCCTGTGGCCACTACTGAGTTTTCCACATTTGCTGGCATATTGAGTGTGGCACTTTCACAGCATCATCTTTCAGGGTTTGAAACAGCTCAACTGGAATTCCATCACCTCCACTAGCTTTGTTCGTAGAGATGCTTTCTAAGGCCCACTTGACTTCACATTCCAGGATGTCTGGCTCTAGGTGAGTGATCACACCATCGTGATTATCTGGGTCGTGAAGATCTTTTTTGTACAGTTCTTCTGTGTATTCTTGCCATCTCTTCTTAATATCTTCTGCTTCTGTTAGGTCCAGATCATTTCTGTCCTTTATCGAGCCCATTTTTGCATGAGATGTTCCCTTGGTATCTCTAATTTTCTTGAAGAGATCTCTCGTCTTTCCCATTCTGTTGTTTTCCTCTATTTCTTTGCATTGATCACCGAGCAAGGCTTCCTTATCTCTTCTTGCTATTCTTTGGAACTCTGCATTCAGATGCTTTTATCTTTCTTTTTCTCCTTTGCTTTTCTCTTCTCATCTTTTCACAGCTATTTCAAGGCCTTCCCAGACAGCCATTTTGCTTTTTTGCATTTCTTTTCCATGGGGATGGTCTTGATCCCTGTCTCCTGTACAATGTCATGAACCTCATTCCATAGTTCATCAGACACTCTATCTATCAGATCTAGGCCCTTAAATCTATTTCTCACTTCCACTGTATAATCATAAGGGATTTGATTTAGGTCATACCTGAATGGTCTAGTGGTTTTCTCCACTTTCTTCAATTTCAGTCTGAATTTGGTAATAAGGGGTTCATGATCTGAGCCACAGTCAGCTCCCGGTCTTGTTTTTGCTGACTGTATAGAGCTTCTCCATCTTTGGCTGCAAAGAATATAATCAGTCTGATTTTGGTGTTGACCATCTAGTGATGTCCATGTGTAGAGTCTTCTCTTGTGTTGTTGGAAGAGGGTGTTTGCTATGACCAGTACGTTCTCTTGGCAAAACTCCATTAGCCTTTGCCCTGCTTCATTCCATACTCCAAGGCCAAATTTGCCTGTTGCTCCAGGTGTTTCTTGACTTCCTACTTTTGTATTCCAGTCCCCTATAATGAAAAGGACATCTTTTTTGGATGTTAGTTTTTGTATTTTTAAAAATTTTTACAAGTACTCCTAATTAGGAGACTACCAAATGACTTAAAATACTTCCTCCATAAGCTTGTGAATTTCAGCAGCTAGACCTGTCAAATATTGACCAAGTCACACTCAATGGGGAGGCAATGAGCTCTGATGATCTCATAGGAGTGAAGCACTGGTCGGAAGAGCAGGGATGCTGCAGTTATAGGCCCAGTTTCAAACACCAGCTCCTGTATTACCTGTAACCCTGCGACATGTGACGTTACCTTTCTCAGCCTCAGTTTCCTTATCTGTAAAACGCATATATTACTATCTACTTCACTGAGGTATTTTGAAGATCAAATGCAATAAGGCATTTAGTAACCTGTTTATGTAATTGAGCTCAATAAGTTGGATTAATAGTTCTGTTAACTGTAAAATGACGGGAAGAAAAACGTTTCCTACCGGTCCAGAAAATTATGCGAATGCCTATGTACGATTTGCCTGAATACAACTTGAAATCCACAAAAACGTTTGGCATGGTTTGGAGTAAATACCATACACATATATTATGTGTATGTATATACA
This sequence comes from Oryx dammah, assembly GCF_014754425.2. NCBI lineage: Eukaryota > Metazoa > Chordata > Mammalia > Artiodactyla > Bovidae > Oryx > Oryx dammah. The sequence continues at coordinate 20,945,265 of NW_024070188.1, read as the reverse complement.
TATCTATATCTCCATTTGAGTGTATGTTGAATGTAACCCCTTTTTAATGGGATGGGAAGATCTCCCGTCGCCAGTGCAGACCTCCATATACACAAGTGTCTTACCGAGTGGAGCAGGCAGGTGGATAACTTGCCAACACTGACATGCTTCTATGTCTGTTGCCCAGATCTCTTGACCTTTGACAAAGTATATCTGTGGTTTCTTTAGGTCAGAGGTGTCGATAGTCATTGCTCCACTCAACTCAGATTCAGTCACGTTGCAAGCACATCGGCTTCCATTTGGATGGTTTATGACTGGGGGCTGCAGAATTTGGTGCACAGTCTGGTTGACAATACTGTAGTAGAACATCTGAGATCCAGGATCAAAAACTTCTGCCCAATATAGGCGACTATTGGGGGGAAAAGATCCTCCAATTTAACCAGTTAAACCTACCATCACACATATCACTTTCTAATGAAGAGAAATCATTTCTAATGACTGTGGGAACAAATGCCACCTTTAGAGAGGACATGTCTCAGTGCCCAAAAATCTTCTGATGGAAAAGGTCACATGAAGTCCCATATGTAGCATTTTCCAACAATTTCTCAATAAATGTGTTTACAACAAAAGCCTTGGACTATAATGACCTTGCAAGTGTGTGTTAGTCACTCATTTGTGTCTGACTCTTTGTGGCCCCATGGCTGTAGCCCATCATGATGGCTCCTCCATCCATGGAATTCTCCAGGCAACAATACTGCAGTGAATAGCCATTCCCTTCTGCAGGCAGGAATCCCTAGAAGAAATGGAGTAGCCATCATGGTCTACAAAAGCATCCAAAATGCAGTACTTGGATGCAATCTCAAAAATGACAGAATGATCTCTGTTTGTCTCCAAGGCAAACCATTCTATATCACGGTAATCCAAGTCTATGCCCCAACCAGTAATGCTGAAGAAGCTGAAGTTGAACGGTACTATGAAGACCTACAAGACCTTTTAGAACTAACACCCAAAAAAGATGTCCTTTTCATTATAGGGGACTGGAATGCAAAAGTAGGAAGTCAAGAAACACCTGGAGTAACAGGCAAATTTGGCCTTGGAATGCGGGATGAAGCAGGGCAAAGACTAATAGAGTTTTGCCAAGAAAATGCACTGGTCATAGCAAACACCCTCTTCCAACAACACAAGAGAAGACTCTACACATGAACATCACCAGTTGGTCAACACCAAAATCAGACTGATTATATTCTTTGCAGCCAAAGATGGAGAAGCTCTATACAGTCAGCAAAAACAAGATCACGAGCTGACTGTGGCTCAGATCATGAACTCCTTATTACCAAATTCAGACTGAAATTGAAGAAAGTAGGGAAAACCACTAGACCATTCAGGTATGACCTAAATAAAATCCCTTATGATTATACAGTGGAAGTGAGAAATAGATTTAAGGGCCTAGATCTGATAGATAGAGTGCCTGATGAACTATGGAATGAGGTTTGTGACATTGTACAGGAGACAGGGATCAAGACCATCCCCATGGAAAAGAAATGCAAAAAAGCAAAATAGCCGTCTGGGGAGGCCTTACAAATAGCTGTGAAAAGAAGAGAAGAGAAAAGCAAAGGAGAAAAGGAAAGATAAAAGCATCTGAATGCAGAGTTCCAAAGAATAGCAAGAAGAGATAAGAAAGCCTTGCTCAGCGATCAATGCAAAGAAATAGAGGAAAACAACAGAATGGGAAAGACTAGAGATCTCATCAAGAAAATTAGAGATACCAAGGAAACATTTCATGCAAGGATGGGCCTGATAAAGGACAGAAATGGTAAGGACCTAACAGAAGCAGAAGATATTAAGAAGAGATGGCAAGAATACACAGAAGAACTGTACAAAAAAGATCTCACGACCCAGATAATCACGATGGTGTGATAACTCACCTAGAGCCAGACTTCCTGGAATGTGAAGTCAAGTGGGCCTTAGAAAGCATCACTATGAACAAAGCTAGTGGAGGTGATGGAATTCCCGTTGAGCTATTTCAAATCCTGAAAGATGATGCTGTGAAAGTGCCACACTCAATATGCCAGCAAATGTGGAAAATTCAGTAGTGGCCACAGGACTAGAAAAAGTCAGGTTTTCATTCCAATCCCAAAGAAAGGCAATGCCAAAGAATGCTCAAACTACCATGCAATTGCACTCATCTCACATACTAGTAAAGTAATGCTCAAAATTCTCCAAGCCAGACTTCAGCAATATGTGAACTGTGAACTCCCTGATGTTCAAGCTGGTTTTAGAAAAGGCAGAGGAACCAGAGATCAAATTGCCAACATCCACTGGATCATGGAAAAAGCAAGAGAGTTCCAGAAGAACATCTATTTCTGCTTTATTGACTATGCCAAAGCCTTTGACTGTGTGGATCACAATAAACTGTGGAAGATTCTGAGAGAGATGGGAATACCAGACCACCTGACCTGCCTCTTGAGAAATCTGTATGCAGGTCAGGAAGCAACAGTTAGAAGTGGACATGGAGCAACAGACTGGTTCCAAATAGGAAAAGGAGTATGTCAAGGCTGTATATTGTCACCCTGCTTATTTAACTTCTATGCAGAGTACATCATGAGACACGCTGGACTGGAAGAAACACAAGCTGGAATCAAGTTTGCCAGGAGAAATATCAATAACCTCAGATATGCAGATGACACCACCCTTATGGCAGAAATTGAAGAGGAACTCAAAAGCCTCTTGATGAAAGTGAAAGAGGAGAGTGAAAAAGTTGGCTTAAAGCTCAACATTCAGAAAATGAAGATCATGGCATCTGGTCCCATCACTTCATGGGAAATAGATGGGGAAACAGTGGAAACAGTGTCAGACTTTATTTTTTTGGGCTCCAAAATCACTGCAGATGGTGACTGCAGCCATGAAATTAAAAGACGCTTACTCCTTGGAAGAAAAGTTATGAGCAACCTAGATAGCATATTCAAAAGCAGAGACTTTACTTTGCCGACTAAGGTCCATCTAGTCAAGGCTATGGTTTTTCCAGTGGTCATGTATGGATGTGAGAGTTGGACTGTGAAGAAGGCTGAGCGCCGAAGAATTGATGCTTTTGAACTGTGGAGTTGGAGAAGACTCTTGAGAGTCCCTTGGACTGCAAGGAGATCCAACCAGTCCATTCTGAAGGAGATCAGCCCTGGGATTTCTTTGGAAGGAATGATGCTAAAGCTGAAACTCCAGTCCTTTGGCCACCTCATGTGAAGAGTTGACTCATTGGAAAAGACTCTGATGCTGGGAGGCATTGGGGGCAGGAGGAGAAGGGGACCACAGAGGATGAGATGGCTAGATGGCATCACTGACTCGATGGGCGCGAGTCTGAGTGAACTCCGGGAGTTGGTGATGGACAGGGAGGCCTGGCGTGCTGCGATTCATGGGGTCACAAAGAGTCGGACACGACTGAGCGACTGAAGTGAACTGACTGAATTGTCCAGGCGATCTTCCCAAACCAGGGATCAAACCTGTGTCTCCTGAATTGCAGACGAATTCTTTACCGTCTGAGTCACCAGGGAAGCCTTAACGATCTTAGGTATTGTATTAAATGGCTCATTAAAGGCTCTAAATATGAAACACATTTGCATACTTTCCATCAACACCATCGCCATTCCTCTCTTCTTGTTTGTTTCTACTTCTTAATACTAGTTACCAATCTAGTTTCAAGATAGACTATAACCATGCTAACGGCACAAACATAAGCAGTCCTTAAACTTCCCTTCAGGTGCTGAATGGAGGTCTTAAAATTCATCTAATGAGTGAATGAATGAATTAAAGACAAATGAGCCCAGAATATCATTTACTGTGGAAAACAAACTGCCTATCTCCTGCTCATTTCCCACCACTGTCTCAATCCCCTTCCTGTCCTTACCAACTGGGGGTATTTATTAAATTCACTGGATTAAAAATACACTTCAGTTTCCTGCTGGTAATTAATCTAACTTTAGATTAAAGGAGTTCTCAGTATGGATGAATTTTATATATTGGTGGTTATGGGCTCATTATTCATACATAGAATTACTTACTGTAAGTTAACATCGAGAACACTAAGCATCTTATTGTCCCATCATTGACTCTGATATTAAACCAAAGATATCACATTAAATATGTTTATGTCTATTTCATCACAATAGAAACAGATACCCTTCACATACCTTAAAAAAGGATACACAGAAAAAGAAGTTATTGTTGAATTTCTGTTGCAAACTTTCAGCTTCCTGGGATATTTCACCTTGTTTTCAAGATCCATATCAAATATTTGCATTCCGCTTTGTGATTCTTTCAGCACAAAGTAGAGGTGCCTTGAAATCCAGTCAATTGTAATAAATGTGATATCAAAAACCAGTGCATCTCTGAAAATCTTAACAACAGGTAGAAAGCACAATCAAGAAGATAGTGGTCATTTTCCTCAAATCTGATGACTTTTTTAAAAAATTCGGATTCCTTATTAACTGCACTTCTCTTTTGCGATATCAAACCTTGATAACTCTGGATTGTGTACTGTTGTAACACGGGACCTCTTTTCACACGCAGTTAATTTCAATCACCATGGTTTTAACTGTAATCCATAGACAGTTTTACAAATCTACATTTTCAGGCAAGACGGCTCACTGAGTTACTGATTCAAATATCAAACTACCTACTGAAAATCTCCAAATGAAAGATCCCAGAAAACAGAATTCATCACTCCACCCCCAAATCTCCTTTTCCCCCGCATTTTATATTATTATGGATTTCCAACACTCACCTGAGGAACAATCTCGACAATTGTCATTCACCTTTGACTTCTTCCTCCCATTACTACCCGTAGTGAATTAGTCCTATTTTAAATATCTTCCAAGTTTATCCTCTCCTCTCTCACTCATTGTCTCTTGTTTCCTGCTTAACATTTCCCATCTGGATTTCTGTGATAGCCTCCTGATTGCCTCCAACTTAACCTTCTCTAAGGTTATTCAGACAGGTAACGGAGAGGTCTTCCTGAAACACTAGTTGATTGCATTAATAATCCACTAAATGTCTTGAATGGCTTAATGTTGGCTTTTAAATTGACACTCAACTCCTTAGCACAGTACAGAAGGCCCATTACATTCAGGACCCTGCCCACCCCCCTCTTCAGCTTTAACCCCTGCCTTTCACTGTGCCCCCTCACATCCATCTCCATTCCAAGACCCTTCTACGTGCTGTTGTTTAGTCACCAAATCATGTTCAATTCTTTTGCCACTGCAAGGACTGGAGCCCACCAGGCTCCTCTGTCTGTGGGATTTCTCAGGCAAGAATACAGGAGTGGGTTGCCATTCCCTTCTCCAGGGGATCTTCCCAATCCAGGGATCAAACCCACGTTTCCTGCATTGCAGGTGGATTCTTTACTGCTGAGCCACCAGGGAAGACCTCCTTCTATTTACAGCTCCCCAAACAGGCTGTGATTCTCTGGTTTCCCAGACTTTACTGATCTCTCAGCCATGCCCCACTTTGACCTGGTTCATCATCTTTGTACCCAAAATGTCTTTCCATTCTATCACCACCATTCCACCCTGGGTTAAGTATCCATTCTCTGCAGTCCCATTGCATCCTGCCCTCGGCACAGCACTTACAGTCTTCTGCCTATCCCCTCCACTAGCTAAATTCAGTGAATGCCTACCACATGCCAGGCATTGTGCTAAGTGCCTTCCAAGGCTTAGCTCATTCATCTTCACCCTAAGATGAGGGACTATGCAACCACAGTGGTTAAAGAAACTGCTGACGGTCACAGATCTAGCATGTAATAGAGTCAGAATTAAACTCTAGCTATCAGATTTCAAAGCTCGCCCTCTTAACCACTATGCAACCCTGTCTTCCCTATCTTAGACTAATACAAGACTGGATTTGTTCAAAGACAGTGACTTTTTTTTTTTTTTTTTACCTCTATCTCAGGTAACACAGTGCCTTAAACCCACTCTTTGCTAAATTAAGCCTGAATCACATTTGCCCCAAATCTAACCTGAATTCATTTGGAACTAAATAACTGTACAACACCTGTCTTTTTCAGCCATTCTAATCTTAATGTCTCAACCACTGGCCAGTCATTTTAATCACAGGCTTGTGTGATAGGCAAATACTCCACTTTTGTTCAAAGGAATCACATAGCAAATTACCTTAGTGCTGGACCGGTTGTCCATTCTGAAGAGGAAGAGGGAATCTCCCTGAGCACAGTACCCCACTGCATCATCAGCTGTGTAGCCCATGGCAGCAACATCACCTTCTGCTGAAAATGTCCATGCGACCTGATTTCGATCCATGTCTAACAAAGTTATCTTGTTGTCAACGAGAGTTATAAGGTATGGAAATGGGTTAATTTCTAAAAATAAAACACATAGATAACATGTATGAGAAAAAGAAATTTAGCAAAACCCCTTGATTCAGTATCAGACCATTTTGAAACCCAGGAGTCTCTGGGCTCATGGACTACACCTATACCTGTCTCAATGGAGACTGCCCAGGCACTCTAAGCCTACATTTATATAAGCAGGTTAGGTGATGATAAAAATCGATTACTTTGTTTGACATTAATTTCAGCTCAGAGATAGTACTTGGGTATCCCTGAGAATACTAAGGGTCAAAATGTTTTTAAATCACTAGAGAGAGAGTGAAGTGAAAGTCTCTCAGTCATGCCCAACTCTTTGCAACCCCATGGACTGTCCATGGAATTCTCCAGGCCAGAATACAGGAGTGGGTAGCCTTTCCCTTCTCCAGGCGATCTTCCCAACCCTAGGGGTCAAACCCAGGTCTCCCACATTGCAGGCAGATTTTTACCAGCTCAGCCACAAGGGAAGCCCAAAAACACTGGAATGGGTAGCCTATCCCTTCTCCCTTCTTCGATTCCCAACCCAGGAATCGAACCAGGGTCTCATGCAATGCAGGCAGATTCTTTACCAACTGAGCTATAGGAAGTTCCTGATAATTAAATCACTAATTGTTATTAATATTTGATAATCAAATCAAATTTATATTATATAAAATTAATATAATATTTATATTTATATAAACTGATATAATATTAATATTTTATAATTAAATAACTGATTGTAATTAACATTTGTACAGGTTTCAGATAATAAATACCTGATGTTTTGGACTTTACTATGTCAGAAAATGGTCCAGGTCCTTTGGATGTGAAGACTCGAACCTAAAGAAAGAAAAGGATATAAAGAAGTGCTTTCAGAAGTGTCCTGAGTGACAATAATTAAGTTCTGAGACTGGTAAATTATTGAATGCTTCATTTCAGAGTTATGAGATACATTATGAATAGTTTGTTAGTCACATCTAAGTATACAGCAATAAATTATGAGGAAAAATATTGTCCTAAACCACTATTGCTAGGGCTTTTTTGTTCAGAAAAGTACAAAGTAATGGCACAAATCCCTATTGCAAAAGATCTAACATTTTTAAAAAAGGTCTTTAGCTATTTCCAAAATTAGGTGACGTGGAATATTTAACAGAAACAAAACTATATCGATTATGGTAAATTCCACTTATCATGAAATCCACATGAAGTTTCAAATAACTAAATTTACTGTACTTTTTAAAAAGGAGATTTATACAAAGAAAATAGAATTTAACCCTTATGTTTGAAAATGAATAGTGTGTTTCAAACCACTTTTACATAGATTATCTCCACAGCTACTGAGAGCAGAAACTGGACAAAGATCACCATTAGGGTGTCCAGCCAAAAGGACACATGTAGGGCCTGGCATGAGAACTAAGTCTTCTGAGGTCTGTATGCTTTTCTTCCTACTATGCCACATTGTATTCCAACAACATTTTTTAACAATTTTTATTAAAAGTCTTTTATTATATAATAATTATTTCCACTTCCAAACCTTGCCTGTGTACTACAGCCTACAAGAAAATTGCCATCCAAATGATGACCTTGAAAGACAGATCCTCAAGTGTTCTCTCAATCAACAAAATATTGGTTCATTTTTATTATACTTCTATTAAATCAATTCTACTGTATTCTATTTATTACTCTCTGTCTCTGGTATGTGTGTGTATGTCTGTGTGTAACATGGTGCATATATATATATATACACATATACTTTATATATATCAAGCAGCCTCCACTTTTGTACTGGACTATTCAAGTAAAACTCACGCCTATCCATGTGTGTCACTTTGCAAAGTTCTGTGCTGACTGAGATTTGAACCACGATAACCATATAGGCTCAGCAGTATAGAATCTGCCTGCCAGTGCAGGAGACATGGGAAGAATCCCTGGTGGAGGAAATGGCAAGCCACTCCAATATTCTTGCCTGGGATATCCCATGGACAGAGAAGCCTGGTGAGATACAGTTCACAGGGTCACAAGCGAGTCGGACACAACCGTGAGACTAAACAACATCAACAAACCATAGAGGCAAGCACACCTAACCAGTATATTTGTTTAATTGGCACACACATAATTCTTAACAAATAGAAATGTGTATTACCTTTCACTTCTATGTATAACTTTTATTAGTATATGTTAACCTAATATTTTATAAAAATAATTGTTGAATAAAAATTTTACAAAAATAAAATAGATCTTCTGGAAACCACAAATCTCTAAAACTCTGCCCCAAACCATATGTTTCCCAAAAAGGATGGAAAATAACTCTTAATATGCACAACCTTGTCACTAGCCTGATATATAATGAGGATAGAAAAATCATCAAGCCATCTACCATAAGGGGGAAGCTTTGTCATACTAAATTTAAAATGCCCAAACAGGTGGCAGTAGCTTTTTCCTTTTGACTCCTACTCTCTTTCACTTTCTTCTCTCTCAGCAGCCAGGTGAAAAATGTGAGATGTCAACTACTTAGACCCTCAGCTTTTATTTCCTTCAATAACTGGAAGTAAGGGCATCCCCACGTGTTGGATGCCTCCCAGCATTTGATGTGATATGATGGAAAGGATTCTAGAAGCCAGACCAAACAGCATACTACTTCCCAACCATACAGCTTTGGTACCTCACCGATGCACCCAGGGACATGGCTTTTTCTTCACAATGTGAAGATCAAATGAGAAAATCAATATAAAAGCACCTACCATGATACATGGCCTTTAGTGATGGGGCCAAAAATAACGATTTGTTCTGAATCTGGAAGCAAGAAAGTGTCAAGATGTCCTTTATCCTAGCTGTACCCTCTCCTTGCTGTATATTTGCTGCCCACTTGACCTCTGTGATTACAGCATACATCAGATTATTAACAGAGCAGACTTTTTAACCTGGTCCTTTAATCCACTCTCTGTTTACACTAAGACCCCCGTATCCCCATTTTCACTCTCGTACCTGGAAGGCAACACTGTACCCGGGACTCACGCCCTCAAGTTGAAAAGACATCACTGAGGGAGTGATGTTGACAGCAAGCCAGTCTTCAACTGTTTTGTTTGTGTTGTTTTGGTTGGATATTTGGTAGAAAATTTCAAATCTTGTTAACACACCATTTTCATGCTGAGGCTTATTCCACCTAAATTCCACCACAACTTCATTCTTGTTACGGTGTTTTTCACTTGGTAATATAAATATTCTGGGATTCTCTGGTGCTGATGGAACTGAAAAGCAGAAACACAGGGCAGAAAAGAATATAAGGTCAACTTCTATCACTCACGATGAGGGTACGGAGCAACGTACTAATAAATATTTCTCATTCCAGACAGTTAAGGTGTATCTATCTTGTCCTTAAAGATCTTCTGGAGAGAATATGCCATAGATTTCTTCAGGAACCTATCCTGATATTTCTGCTAGTCTTCCTTTTCTCCAACCCAAATCCTGCTTACTACCATTGAGGCTCATCTTTCTAGTCTGTGTTTGTATACATGGAAGCTGGCTAATTCTCCTTATAAAATACAGTATTTACTCTCATTCTGGAGGAAATGGCAGTCACCATTGGAAGGAAGACACTATCTCTATCTAGATTTTAGCCAATTCAGGGTATAAAATAAAGCATATCCAGGGTCCAGGTCGTCTCATCTAGAACCCTCTCTGAGAGTATAGCTTGACTGTTGCCATCTATTCTAGAGCCAAACCAAGCAATTGAGCCTCTCGCAGTCCTTTAATTAATTTCTCTCTGTGTGTGTATGTCAATCAAGAGAAACTCTTCCGCCTGTTTTCCAAGTCGTGCCATCCAAGACGTTCCTCTTCTTTCTCAGGATTCCCCCACAAGGTCTTCTCCCAGTCTGTCACTCCAATCCCATTGCTCCTTAATGTTCAGCCCTCACATCATTATCCAATCCCCAGGCCTTCTTAAACTGCACGTACATGGGATAAACCTCTTCTTGCTTCATCCCTTAGAGCCCAGCTAAAGTTTCCACTCCCCGAAGGAAGGCTTTCCCTGGTCACACCAGTCCCCAAGCATGGCCCTCTCTTAAGAATGCTTCACCTGATAGGGGTGAAGTTTTCATGGCTTGTTTATTCACTCTATGCTATTGCTAGTCAACTGTCTCTCTCTCTCATTTCTATTATTATTAGCAGTATCTGTGTTTTTCTCTCTGCATTTTTTAAACTTTTCCCCCCAGCTTTATGAAGATATAATTGATATACAGACTTCCCTGGTGGCTCAGACAGTAAAGAATCTCCTGCAATACAGGAGACCCAGATTCAATCCCTGAGTCAGGAAAATGCCCTGGTGGAGGGAATGGCACCCACTGCAGTATTCTTGCCTGGAGAATTGCATGGACAGAAGAGCCTGGCAGGCTAGAGTCCATGGGGTTGCAAAGAGTTGTATACGACTGAGTGACTAATACTTTCAATAGACATATAACGTTTAGGTTTAAGGTGTACAGTGTGATGGTGTGATACACACATATATATTGCAAAATGATTAAGGTCAATTAACACATCAACTTACATAATTATAATTGTTTGATGTGGCAATAATATTTACTATCTACTCTCTTAGCAACTTTCAGGTATATAACACAGTATTGTTGACTACAGTTACCATGATGTACATTGATCCCCAGAACTCATAACTGTTTTATGAGCTTCATCAGAGAAAGAGAGAAAGCACCTTTTCTTGATCCTTATTAAATCCCCCCAAATCTAGGAGAGGACTGGCACATAGTAAGTGCTTAATAAATATTTGTCAATTTGAATAATTTCCAACTATAGTATAAATTTCCCGAGGCAAGTGCCAAGTCGTATCATCCTTCCTTATTGCTGAGTACTGAAGACCCCTTGCTCTCAGTGCATCCCCTGATGGGTGCAGTCAAGTCCATTTCCACAGAAGAATTCTACCAAAGCTAACATCCCAAGACAATCTCAAAGAATGCACACCTGGATCCAAACGCTAACCGATCCAGAACCTGCCCAGGTTCCACTATGTTCCTGTTATGAGACTCATGAATAAATACTGCTGATAAAATCTTAACAGTTAAAAAAATGCAATGGCAAATGGATTTCTATGTTTATTGAGCTCTTACTGCCTGCCAGGTCCCATGCTGGGAAGTTTATATAAATTAAATTAACATGATATGATCATTTGCCAATGTTTACAAAAATGACTGGATGGAGATTTGAAGAAACTAGAGTGAAAAGTTCAGAGTAAGCCCCAGCCCCGCCACTTACTAACTGTCTTACATGGGGCAACTCCTAGGCTTAACATAACATAATAACCTGCTAAGAAATTGTTATCTCTTAGCATAACGGAGATAATAACACCTGTTCTACCTACAGCAGAGTTATGTAAGGATCAAATAAATAATACAATGATGTTTCTGACACATGATAGGGATATAATAAATGTTTAATAAAGAAATGATACATATAAATGTTGTTTGTACATTTTAAAGTGATATACACATGTAAAGATGTGACTAATTTTCTCTTTAAAAATATATTCCAAAGAAAAACATTTTTTTTTAAGTTTAGACATCCGTTGTTCACCTACAGAAGATTCTGAGTTACTTTCTGTAAGAACACTTCCTGGTAAACCTGCCTTCCAGGAAATATTTACGTTCTTAAATCCCCTTTGTCCTTATGAAGCATTTCACAAATAACCTGAAACATATTTCTGCATTATATACACACATCATCACAGTCAAGTGAAACAGTCTTTAAGGAATCTGAAATATTGTTTTGAAATGAATTATGCAGATTTAATTGTGCTATTCTAATCCCCAAAAAGTCACTGAAAGAGTATTGAATCTAAATACATCTACACAAAACTAAATGTTATTGTTAAAAATGATTAATTATCCATTCTAGATCATGGAAAGTGAGATTTTGCCTTTTTAAAAAAGAGATTTTAGCCCCTGTACCTGTTTCGGGTGTTCGGAGTGATAGAGATGTTTTGGGACCCTTTCCCCAGTAGGTATAAGGAATGACAGAGAGATTAAATAAGGCATAGGGCTCCAGCCCTTCCACAGTGAATACAGGTTTAGACTGTTGTTCACTAGCCAGGAACTAAAATATAAGCACAAAATATTATTTTCTTAGAAAGAGGATCATAACATTTTTTTCCAAATTACAATCTTAAAACTTTGGTCCACATGAAAGTTAACCTTGCAATTTTGGAAATGCTAATGTTGGTAAGTTCCATGTTGTTCCACAACACTAGTGTATGTAACACACGAATGGTTAACACTAACCATAAAGCAATCAGAGACTAGCTGTAAAACAGAATTCTCAGGAACAATCTTTATAACCAAATGCTACAGGAACAGTGAGGGAGATGGACTCAGCTAAGTAAAGAAAGTGCAAATCAATATAGGCAGGCCTGATGAAGATGGTACAGTCTGTTTGAAAACTAGAAGTTACTAGAACCAATGCCATACCTTAGAATGAACACTAAATTCCACACTGTAGAAAATCACGCCCCAATCCACTGCTGGGGGAGCATTCCAGAGGATGTGAAATCTCGAAGCATTTCCTTCAATCATAAATGAAGACTCTGGAATGGCATCTGGGATAACCTTAGGGGTAAAGGAAAAGTTCCCTATGGGATGAAGGAAAGAATAGAGAGAGAAAAAATGGGGATTATCAATTATCATGGACACATGGAATATTAATAGAAATTGCTGATAATTAGAACCAAAATGAAAATTTTCTTTCCTTTAATATATTCTGAAAATCATCTTTTTCTGACTGTTTCAGGCTGAAAATTTGGGTTAAGAGTTAAAAGGATTGCAAGCAAATCAACAGAAACTACTAAAGGCGTTTTTCCCTCTTAAAACATAATTTTAAAGGAAAAAAAAATACCGCAACCTTAAAATTTATTTAACAGAAAGTATGGAGAAGAGAGGGTAAGCAGGAATAAAATATCATACCTGGCAGAGGCTTGAGGGATGTCTGAACAATTGTGAACTGATTAAATTTCGCTGGTTCCAAAACAGAGACGCTGGTCCTCTGACCGATTTCCTGAGCTGTGATAATCCGAAAACCATTGATCCAGAAGAGCCGACCACTGTAGTACATCAGTGCATTCTGGGAAATGTCGGAGGTGCTCCAGGCTGCGAATTCTGTGATGGTGGTATCCCCAGCACTGCTGAAACAGGACGCCAATTAGCGTGTGTGTCTGGAGTGGGGTAAGGGTTGGTACATTCAAGTAGAGAATTCAAGAGGAGAGAATGTGTGTTTGTTTAGTGTGTGTGTTTGAGAACAAATTTTTCGACAATAATTCTCATTATTCTTAACTCTATGTAAAGCTGACTTTTTGCATTTTTTTCAGGAAGTATTCCTAAAGTAGATTTTCCAGGGCTTTTCTTACGAACGTGTTATTGCAATAGCAAGTGTTACACAGATCTTAATAAATCCTCGTGATTTTTCGTAATAACCCCACATTGAAGGCACAACCCACTGATTGGTTTCTCCTCACTGCCTTCCTCTTGTTCTTGGTTAGTCATACTGTTTACTCACCAACCTTTATTCTAAGCTGTTTGACACTTCACTTTATACTATTCACAACTGTCGGTTGCTTCATTGATACTTACCAATTTCCACAGTTTAGTCCAAATGCTCTGTTTCAGACCAGGGAATTCAAGTAAACAGAATGTCATTTAAAATTGCTTTTAAAGTTTTTTCTCAGTGATGAGGAATTTTATAATGATTTTTACTTTAAAAATCTGCTTGGTTTACTTCGGTTTTCTAGTACTAATTACTCCGGTTTTCTAGTACTAATTACTCTGGTTTTCTAGTACTCAATAATAACTATCTCAGTGATTCTCAGCCTTTTGGAATAGTCATTTCATTAAAAGAAAGTGATTTCTCTAAATCTTTTAAAGTGTTACATTCCCCTTTATAGAAAAATATGGCACTTAAAATCAAAATAAATAAAACTTTTGTTTTGAGAGTTTCATAATACCTCCTTGAGAAAACCAAAATTACCTCAGAGGATCTGGGAGTTGTGAGCCTTATAAAGAAAAACTACATTCACGCGTACTATTACCATAGTCCATTTTCTTGTAAAAGATTCTTTAGTCATACCTATTCAGATGTGAAGACAGCACCTGGCTTGCCTTTAGGACTTTCACCTTTTCTAATTTTACACTTTCTTGTTTTGACTTCTCATGAGACCTTTCCAGTATATCTCTTGGTGAGATATATAAAGCTAAATTCCATATGGAAAGAAGCTCACCAAGCAGCATGCAATTGACCTGAGAAGGCCGGCACTTCTGGACCATGCACAGGGCTGCTGCAGCCTAGATCCTACAGATAGGTTCCTGTTAGCCTTGTTCACAAGTGGTTTATTCAGCATTCCCCAAACGGTCTCCAGGATAGAGACTTCCCTGCAGGCTGAGACTGGAAATCCCTTAATTGTCATTGGCTGGGATTGCCCTTCATGCCCAGCTGAAGACTTTTATTCTGTGAATATCTTCTGGGCGGATCCAAAAATTCTTGACATCTGGTGTTCATCACAATTTCAGCACAACCTCCTCACTTGTAGGAAGTCAGCACCTCAAACCCTTCAGTCCACAGCAACAGGTAAGTTCAGTTCAGTTCATTTCAGTCGCTCAGTCGTGTCCGACTCTTTGAGACCCCATGAATCACAGCACGCCAGGCCTCCCTGTCCATCACCAACTCCCGGAGTTCACTCAGACTCACGTCCATCAAATTGGTAATGCCATCCAGCCATCTCATCCTCTGTCGTCCCCTTCTCCTCCTGCCCCCAATGCCTCCCAGCATCAGAGTCTTTTCCAATGAGTCAACTCTTCACATGAGGTGGCCAAAGGACTGGAGTTTCAGCTTTAGCATCATTCCTTCCAAAGAAATCCCAGAGCTGATCTCCTTCAGAATGGACTGGTTGGATCTCCTTGCAGTCCAAGAGACTCTCAAGAGTCTTCTCCAACACCACAGTTCAAAAGCATCAATTCTTCGGCGCTCAGCCTTCTTCACAGTCCAACTCTCACATCCATACATGACTACTGGAAAAACCATCGCCTTGACTAGACGGATCTTAGTCGACAAAGTAATGTCTCTGCTTTTGAATATGCTATCCAGGTTGGTCATAACTTTTCTTCCAAGGAGTAAGTGTCTTTTAATTCATGGCTGCAGTCACCATCTGCAGTGATTTTGGAGCCCCAAAAAATAAAGTCTGACACTGTTTCCACTGTTTCTCCATCTATTTCCCATGGAGTGATGGGACCGGATGCCATGATCTTCATTTTCTGAATGTTGAGCTTTAAGCCAACTTTTTCACTCTCCTCTTTCACTTTCATCAAGAGGCTTTTGTGTTCCTCTTCACTTTCTGCCATAAGGGTGGTTATGGTTAACCTCATCTGCGTATGTGAGGTTATTGATATTTCTCCCAGCAATCTTGATTCCAGGTTGTGTTTCTTCCAGTCCAGCATGTCTCATGATGTACTCTGCATAGAAGTTAAATAAGCAGAGTGACAATATGCAGCCTTGACATACTCCTTTTCCTATTTGGAACCAGTCTGTTGTTCCATGTCCAGTTCTAACTGTTGCTTCCTGGCTTGCATACAGATTTCTCAAGAGGCAGGTTAGGTGGTCTGGTCTTCCCATCTCTTTCAGAATTTTCCCCAGTTTATTGTGATCCACACAGTCAAAGACTTTGGCATAGTCAAAGGCTTTGGCATAGTCAATAAAGCAGAAATAGATGTTTTTCTGGAACTCTCTTGCTTTTACCATGATCCAGCGGACATTGGAAATTTGATCTCTGGTTCCTCTGCCTTTTTGAAAACCAGCTTGAACATCTGGAAGTTCATGGTTCACATATTGCTGAAGCCTGGCTTGGAGAATTTTGAGCATTACTTTACTAGCTTGTGAGATAGTGCAATTGTGTGGTAGTTTGAGCATTCTTTGGCATTGCCTTTCTTTGGGATTGGAATGAAAACTGACCTTTTCCAGTCCTGTGACCACTGCTGAGTTTTCCAAATTTGCTGGCATTTTGAGTGTGGCACTTTCACAGCATCATCTCTCAGGATTTGAAATAGCTCAACTGGAATTCCATCACCTCCACTAGCTTTGTTCATAGTGATGATTTCTAAGGCGCACTTGACTTCACATTCCAAGATGTCTGGCTCTAGGTGAGTGATCACACCATCGTGATTATCCGGGTCATGAAGATCCTTTTTGTACAGTTCTTCTGTGTATTCTTGCCATCTCTTCTTAATATCTTCTGCTTCTGTTAGGTCCAGACCATTTCTGTCCTTTATCATGGCAAAGCTGGATTTAAATCGAAGCTCAACAAAAAATTCACTAAAAGGTAACTCCTTCCATGAAGCATGAGATATGTATAGAGGTCAGCTGAGGTTACTCTACTGGAGGTTTACTCATTTATTCAGCAAATGTTGGGTGCCTAGTTCTGTGGTGGCCACTAGGAATACAGTGGTAAATAAGACAAATGAAATTCCTGCCCTCCTAGAATATACAGCCTAGTAGATTAGGAAGGTAAGAAACAAATAACTACATCATTGAATGACACTTTAAATGGAAAGGTAGAATGGGCTGATCTGGTCAGAGAAAGCCTTTCTTAGAGAAAATCATGTTTAAGCTGAGCCATGCAGTCTGAACACAAAGTAACCAAGAGAAGCAGGTTTGGGGACCATTTTATTCAGAGAGAACAGCAGGGTGTAGGCACCTTTAGAGCAATATACTCAGTTCTGACGTGACTAAATATGCCTGAACTTTTACGACAGATGCAACCTGTTTTAACCTCCAAGACAGATATGGTGTTATACTGATGATAGATTCATTATTTAATAAACCAAAGGGAATGGTTGTACATAGCAGAGGGAACAGTTTGAAAAGCCACTTACAGTTGTCTTCAAGTTCAGGGTATGCCGAAAGACAGTAAACAGCTAATCTCATCTCTATTGTTGTTTAGTCACTAAGTCACATCCGACTCTTTGTGACTCCATGGATTGCAGCCTACCAGGCTTCTCTGTCCATGGGATTTCTCCAGGCAAGAATATTGGAGTGGGTTGCCATTTCCTTCTCCAGGCAATCTTTCTGACCCAGAGATCGAACTTGCGTCTCCTGAACTGGCAGGTGGATTCTTTACCACTGAGCCACCAGGGAAGCCCAATCTCATCTCTACTGTATCCTAGAATTACACTGTCCAATAAGATAGGCTACAGGCGACTACTAAGCCCTTAGCTACTAAAATTAAGAAACTGAATTTTTATGTTATTTAATCTTAGTTAACTTAGGTTAGAATTTTAAGCTAATATTTTATTTATTTATATGTTATAAATCATATATATGATTTACTAGAAAACTTTTCATGTATTTTGGAAAAACTTGGGTACATAAATCAACTTTTTCAACTGTAAATTTTATAAAATCTAACTACAGATCAAATATTTCCTATAAAAACTTAGTGTGCAAATTGAGATGTGCTATGTATGTAAAATACACCCAGGCTATTAATTAGAATTAATATGAAAATGCAAATATCTCATTAATAATTTACCTATGTTTTTACTTTTTCAAATGAAGCAACTAGGAAGTTTACAGTTATGTATGTAGCTCACATTATTTGTATTGGGCAGTGATGATCTAGACTAGAGGTAAGGAACTTGAAATGCTGAAGAAGGAATTTTGGTTTTAAATTAGGGAAAATTTTCTGCCTGTAAGATGGTTCTGGAATTCCTATCTTTATCTACCACTGTTTTTTTCTGGTGTGATGAAAAGGCAAGACTTACTTGGAGGGCAAAATGCCTGTCATTTGTATAACCTTGTCAAGATTTGTTGCACTCCATTGGACATACATACAAGGAAAATTAACCTTGAGATAAAGAAATGCATTTTAAAGGAGAAACTTCCTTCTGTTATCTGCTGAATCCAATAGTATTGATTTTCTGGACACTTGAGAGCAGGACTCTCAACGCCAGTTAGACTGTCAGAGGACACCTCTGAGGTGTGCAGACGCATACAGAGAGTCATGATCCTTCAGGACCCTGTCACTGGGAGCACGGTTTATATCACACAGACAGATTCTTCTGACAGTCAGACTGCCAGTACTTCACATTTCTAGGAAAAGGAACAGCCAGTTTTCTATGGTTCACAACTGGGAAACTAGCTAGGGCTATATGCTACAGCTGCTATAAAATAAATGATTAATCAGATTGCTGTGTATATGCTTGTATGCATTTTATATATCTGGGTTCAGTTCCTGGGTTGGGAATATCCCCTGGAGAAGGGAATGGCTATCCACTCCAATATTCTTGCCTAGAGAATTGCAGGACAGAGGAGCCTGGCAGGCTATAGTCCATGGGGTCACAAAGAGTTGACCCCATGAGTGACTGAGGATGCATGCACATACACCTTTATATATACACACACATACACTCCATTATATGCTTATATATGACTGCTGCTGCTGCTGCTGAGTCACTTCAGTCGTGTCTGACTCTGTGCAACCCCAGAGACGGCAGCCCACCAGGCTCCCCCGTCCCTGGGATTCTCCAGGCAAGAACACTGGAGTGGGCTGCCATTTCCTTCTCCAATGGGTGAAAGTGAAAAGTGAAAGTGAAGTCGCTCAGTCATGTCCGATTCTTTGAGATCCCATGGACTGCAGCCCACCAGGCACCTCCATCCATGGGATTTTCCAGGCAAGAGTACTGGAGTGGGGTGCCATTGCCTTCTCCATTACATATGTATACATATTCCTTTTTCATATTCTCTATGATTAAGAATTTTTCCATAAACCAAACAAAAGTATTTTTTAATCTAAAAGTAATCTTGAAATTGTATTCATAGAACAGGAACTTTGGCCTTTGTAAGATTAGACTCTTTTGAAAATTTGATGAAATGATGGATTCTCAGCTTCCAACAACTCACACACATCCTGAAGCCAGCCATGAGCTCCCTAGGGAGTCTAAGAACCCAGCATTAGAAATCTCTGCCCTAGAGCAGGACCTTTTGCTTTACTTTAACCTTTTCCTGACTATCTCCCCCATTTACTGTGTAACAGTAGCAAATTTATACACATCTCTGCTTCAATGTCCTCTTCTATGAAATAATATGACCTCTAAATTACCCCTTTGACTGCTGTTCTCTAATGACTTTTTGTCCTTATTTTAATTTGAGATTTTGGGGGCAGGAGGAAAAGGAGACGACAGAGGATGAGATGGCTGGATGGCATCACCAACTCAATGGACGTGAGTTTGAGTGAACTCTGGGAGTTGGTGATGGACAGGGAGGCCTGGCGTGCTGCAATTCATGAGGTCGCAAAGAGTCGGACATGACTGAGTGACTGAACTGAACTGAACTGTTTCCTTGAAGTTAAAAACTATTGGCTGTTTAAACTAAAAATAGTAAGAAACATGGATTTTATAGTATAGGTAAAAGTAAAACATATGACAATAAGAGCACAAAGTCACTTCTGTCATGTCTGACTCTGCGATGCCATAGACAGCAGCCCACCAGGCTCCCCCATCCCTGGGATTCTCCAGGCAAGAACACTGGAGTGGGTTGCCATTGCAATAATTGGAAACATATAATTATAAAGTTTTTAAATCATTTATGAAATAAGAACACTTTGAATATGACAATGGTAAGTTGAAGATGTTTACTGTTAAAAGTGCTTATTTTACTCTCTAAAGCAATCTAAAGAAAATTATAATACACATAATTTAAATGTCATAAGAGGAGATAAAATGGAATACTAAAATAGTATTTTATTCACTGTCAAAAATGCATAAAGTAGAATAGAGGAATAAATGGCTGATGAGACTAATGGAAGTCAAACACCAAGATGGTAGACTTAAATCCAAACATAACAATAAATAATCATACTAGATGTAAATGAACCAAACATCCCAATTAAAAGGCAGAAACTGTCAGACTGCATAAAAAGCAAAAACTTATATGCTGTTTACAAGGAACACACTTTAAGGGTAAAGACAAATTGAAAGTAAAGAGATAAAGAGCTGTGCCCTGCAAACTAAGCATAAGAATGCTGCTATGACTTTCTTAATATCCTAATATCACAAATATTAACTTCCAAGGTAAGGAGCAGCAGCTGTGCTTTCCTGGAGCAGCCGTGAAGAGATACCCCACGTCCCAGGTAAGAGAAACCCAAGTAACACGACAGGCACTGAGAGAGGGCATCAGAGAGCAACAGATAGAAACCACAGTCACAGACAGCTAGCCAATCTGATCACACGGACCACAGCCTTGTCTAACTCAGTGAAACTAAGCCATGCTGTGTGGGGCCACCCAAGACAGACAGGTCGTGGTGGAGACGTCTGACAGAATGTGGTCGACTGGAGAAGGGAATTGCAAACCACTTCAGGATTCTTGCCTTGAGAACCCCATGAACAGTATGAAAAGGCAAAAAGATAGGACACTGAAAGATGAACCCCCTGGGTCGGTAGGTGCCCAATATGCTACTGGAGATCAGTCCAGAAATATCTCCAGAAAGAATGAAGGGATAGAGCCAAAACAAAAACAACACTCAGTTGTGGATGGGACTGGTGATAGAAGCAAGGTTCAATGCTATAAAGAGCAATATGGCATGGGAACCTGGAACGTTAGGTCCATGAATCAAGGCAAATTGGAAGTGGTCAAACAGGAGATGGCAAGAGTGAACATTGACATTCTAGGAATCAGCAAACTAAGATGGACTGGAATGGGTGAATTTAACTCAGATGACCATTATATCTACTACTGTGGACAGGAATCCCTTAGAAGAATTGGAGTAGCCATCATAGTCAAAAAAGAGACCGAAATGCAGTACTCAAATGCATCTTTTGGATGCAATCTCAAAAACTACAGAATGATCTCTGCATTTCCAAGGCAAACCATTCAATATCACAGTAATCCAAGTCTATGCTCCAACCAGTAATGCTGAAGAAGCTGAAGTTGAACAATTCTATGAAGACCTACAAGACCTTCTAGAACTAATACCCAAAAAAGATGTCCTTTTCATTATAGGGGACTGGAATACAAAAGTAGGAAATCAAGAAACACCTGGAGTAACAGGCAAATTTGGCCTTGGAGTATGGAATGAAGCAGGGCAAAGGCTAAGAGAGTTTTGGCAAGAGAACGCATGGTCATAGCAAACACCCTCTTCCAACAACACAAGGGAAGACTACACATGGACATTACCAGATGGTCAACACTGAAATCAGAATGATTATATTCTTTGCAGCCAAAGATGGAGAAGCTCTATACAGTCAGCAAAAACAAGACTGGGAGCTGACTGTGGCTCAGATCATGAACTCCTTACTGCCAAATTTAGACTGAAATTGAAGAAAGTGGAGAAAACCACTAGACCATTCAGTTATGACCTAAATCAAATCCCTTATGATTATACAGTGGAAGTAAGAAATAGATTTAAGGGACTAGATCTGATAGACAGAGTGTCTGATGAACTATGGACGGAGGTTCATTACATTGTATAGGAGACAGGAATCAAGACCATCCTGAAGAAAAAGAAATGCAAAAAAGCAAAATGGCTGTCTAAGGGGCCTTGCAAATAGCTGTAAAAAGAAGGAAAGTGAAAAGCAAAGGAGAAAAGGAAAGATATACCCCACCTGAATGCAGAGTTCCAAAGAATAACAAGGAGAGATAAGAAAGCCTTCCTCAGAGATCAATGCAAAAAACAGAGGAAAACAACAGAATGGGAAAGACTAGAGATCTCTTCAAGAAAATTAGAGATACCAAGGGAACATTTTATGCAAAGATGGGCTTGATAAAGGACAGAAATGGTAGGGACCTAACAGAAGCAGAAGATATTAAGAAAAGGTGACAAGAATACACAGAAGAACTGCACAAAAAAGATCTTCATGACCAAGATAATCACGATGGTGTGATCACTCACCTAGAGCCAGACATCCTGGAATGTGAAGTCAAGTGGGCCTTAGAAAGCATCACTACAAACAAAGCTAGTGGAGGTGATGGAATTCCGGTAGAACTATTTCAAATCCTGAAAGATGATGCTGTGAAAGTGCCACACTCAATATGCCAGCAAATTTGGAAAACTCAGCAGTGGTCACAGGACTAGAAAAGGTCAGTTTTCATTCCAATTCCAGAGAAAGCAATGTCAAAGAATGCTCAAATTACCACTCAATTGCACTCATCTCACACACTAGCAAAGTAATGCTCAAAATTCTCCAAGGCAGGCTTCAGCAATATGTGAACCGTGAACTCCCTGATGTTCAAGCTGGTTTTAGAAAAGGCAGAGGAACCAGGGATCAAATTGCCAACATCTGCTGGATCATGGTAAAAGCAAGAGAGTTCCAGAAAAACATCTGTTTCTGCTTTATTGACTATGCCAAAGCCTTTGACTGTGTGGATCACAATAAACTGTGGAAAATTCTGAAAGGGATGGGAATACCAGAACACCTGACCTGCCTCCTGAGAAATCTGTATGCAGGTCAGGAAGCAACAGTTAGAACTGGACAGGGAACAACAGACTGGTTCCAAATAGGAAAAGGAGTACATCAAGTCTGTATATTGTCACCCTACTTATTTAACTTCTATGCAGAGTACATCATGAGAAATGCTGGGCTAGAGGAAGCACAAGCTGGAATCAAGATTGTTGGGAGCTATATCAATAACCTCAGATATGCAGATGACAGGTGTCATATGCAGATGACACCCTTATGGCAGAAAGTGAAGAGGAACTAAAGAGCCCCCTGATGAAAGTGAGAGAGGAGAGTGAAAAAGTTGGCTTAAAGCTCAACATTCAGAAAACTAAAGTCATGGCATCCGGTCCCATCACTTCATGGGAAATAGATGGGGAAACAGTGAAAACAGTGGCTAACTTTATTTTTCTGGGCTCCAAAATCACTGCAGATAGTGACTGCAGCCATGAAATTAAAAGACACTTCCTCCTTGGAAGGAAAGTTATGACCAACCTGAATAGCATATTAAAAAGCAGAGACATTACTTTGCCAACAAAGGTCCATCTAGTCAAAGCTATGGTTTTTCCAGGGGTCATGTATGGATGTGAGAGTTGGACTATAAAGAGGGCTGAGCACAGAAAAATTCATGCTTTTCAACTGTGGTGTTGGAGAAGACTGTTGAGAGACCCTTGGACTGCAAGGAGATCCAACCAGTCCATCCTAAAGGAAATCAGTCCTGGGTGTTCATTGGAAGGACTGATGTTATAGCTAAAACTCCTATACTCTGGCCACGTCATGCAAAGAGCTGACTCAGTGCAAAAGACCATAATCCTGGGAAAGATTGAGGGCAGGAGGAGAAGGGGACGACAGAGGATGAAATGGTTGGATGGCATCACCAACTCGATGGATGTGGGTTTGGGTGGACTCCGGCAGCTGGTGATGGACAGGGACGCCTGGCGTGCTGCAGTTCATGGGGTCGCAAAGAGTCGGACATGACTGAGTGACTGAAATGAACTGAACTGAATATCAAAATAGTCTTTAAAATTAAGAGTATTACCATAGATGAATGAGAATATTTTATAGTGACGAAAGGAAATATAATCAAGTATATAGATAAGAATACTAAACACAAAGCATTCAGATAGATCAACTAAAGAGGTCTACCGGCCTGTCTATAATCATAGTTAGAGACTGTTAAGAAGCACAGAAACCTATCCACTCATTTCCTAGGCTCTTGAGGGGCATTCTTCTCAGTGCCTCTGCTGGACTCTCTTTATACCCCATTGCCACGTTCACCATGGTGGCGGTTTATTCGGCTAAGTCATGTTTGACTCTTGCGATCTCATGGACTGTAGCCCGCCAGGTTCCTCTGTCCATAGGATTCTCCAGGCAAGAATACTGGAGTAGGGTGCCATTTCCTTCTCCAGGAGATCTTCCCAACCCAGGGACTGAACCCAAGTCTTTGTCATTGCAGGTAGATTCTTTACCAACTGAGCTAAGAGGAAAGCCATAGAATATTCACCATGTTCTACACTAATTAGTTGTTTACAAACTCATCTTTCCTTGCAAGCACAATGTCTGCAAACACAGTGGATAATTAGTAAATGTTTATTGAAAGAATAAATGAATTCTTAAGCACTATCATTTATAACTAAGGGGCAAGTTACTTTCTTTTTTTCAACCGATTGCCTTTAGTATTACTCACCTTTGACCCCGAAGAACAGCTGTATACAGGTGAATACACTGACTATCTTGAACCAACCAATATAGGAACCCATCACTAAGGTCTAAAGTTAAAGCAATTACCTAAATAGAAAATAAGGAAAGAAAACAAATCAAATACATATTTAATCTTTGTGATTACATCATGCTTAAGCTACAGATTTCTCTTTAGCATCCTCTTTGGAATAATAAACAGTGATTTTTACCTTTTACTGAATATAAATATCATGTAAATTTGCTTATTACTATGTAGTTTGGATATAAGCACTAGTTTCCTAAAAATCCTCAAATGGCAGGAACTATCTATTATTCACTTCTATATACTTATCTCTAGTGGTTCTCAAAGTTTGATTTTTGGACTACCAGGATCAGCATCACCTGGGAACTTGTTACAAAGTTTCAACCACACTCCAGGTCCTACTGAATGAGGAACATTGAACCACTGTGCCAAGCCTTGTCTAAAGCTAGCACAACTTTGGACTCTTCAGCCACATCGGTCAATGAATCTGATTGTTGTTTAAATCAGTTGTTCTCAAACATTGCTGCAGATTAGAATTACCTGTGATTCTTTAAATATATCAATTTCCAGTCTGGCATCCTGTTAAATTTTAATCTCTGGAGATGGTACCCAGTCTCCAGTACGTCTTCAAATTCCCCAGATAATTCCAATGTGTCACCAAGTTTGAGAACCAACCATTCAAGCCATTTTAAATTATATTAATATCTGTTAATTATAACTGAAAACATGCTGATAATTTTCTAAAATACAATATAGACATGGTTTTCATGTGATACAATTGGATAGAGTCGTGTCCATATGGAACTTTAGTCCCATTTCCAGCTGACATCTTACAACCACTTTTTGTTACTCTTTGTCTTCTTGTTACAATTTGTGTCTTAATTTTAAGTCCAGTTAATTAGGTGAGACCTGTGGAAAGACTGAGTCTCCTATGAAATAGAGTGCAAGAGATAGAATTTACAATCCAAGGGATCTTTTTCGCTTTCTTTGGCTTTATCGGTATTGAGATTACAAGGAGTCTGACCTCAGAGTAGTGGAGTCTTTCTAGAGCAGGGCTGGAGCCTAAGAGGTATCAGATAAAATAAAATTGATGACTATATCTTTAGCAAGATATAACAGCATATAAACAAAAGCATCAACCAGTGAAAAATATAAAAAGAATATAATGAAGTATCCAAGAACTAAAAGTACTTGGTTATCCAAGATGTGCTATAAAGAAGGGAGAGGGTGGGATGATTTGGAAGAATGGCATTGAAACATGTATGATATCATATGAGAAACGAATCGCCAGTCCGTGTTCGATGCAGGATAAAGGATGCTTGGGGCTGGTGCACTGGGATGACCCAGAGGGATGGTATGGGGAGGGAGGTGGCAGGGAGGTTCAGGATGGGGAACACGTGTACACCCGTGTTGGATTCATGTTGATGTATGGCAAAACCAATACAATATTGTAAAGTAATTAACCTCAAATTAAAATAAATAAATTTAAATTAAAAAAATAAAATGTGAGATTATACATTAAAAAAAAAAAGAAAGAATCTTGTTTTATGGCTGCCAGAACCTTCAGTCGTCATATGAATCACAGCCTTCTGTCTTTAAGAAAACTCAGCCTACTCTTTTTCCAAAAGGTAGAAAACTATTCTAGCAATTCTGAGCCTTTGGGGGTTTGAATTATGTCCTTGCTTCAGGCTAAAAGAGATTTATTGATAATTTTTCCAGTTAAAGTGAAACCAAGTTAATATTACTTTTTATCTATAATGAGATGCCCTAGAGTTTTATAAATTACAGATTAACTCTGCTTTATCTCTTAAAAAAGAAGATTCTACAGCTCCCTTTGCTGAAATAGGACAAACTATGCCAGCCATAAGTCACATTCAGGGGATGGATCATTACCCCATTCCTTTACACCAGCCATTGGAGCCCATGGTTAAACAGTGTCAGAGCGTGCTCCATAAACCTTTGGTAACCATCATTATGTCTAATAAAGCCCATCCCTTGGAAGTAATCCCTTTGATCTAAATTAAAACCTTGAAGTTTAATCCTGTGGTAAAATGTACTGTATATACTATGAGTCCTAGACCTTTTCACTTTAAAGAAATATCTCATTTCATTTTCCCTTTTCATCATACAAATGAGTCTTTCTATAAATGACTATTTTATTATACCTGTTGATTTCAAAGTAACTTATGACTCCATGACAAATTTGCGAGTAACATGTAAAGGAATGACAGTGAGAGGGAAAGCTTTACTCAGTGCAAAACATATTACCTTCAACACACTCCCTAGCATTAACAGAGATAGATGAATAAAACGTCAAACAGCGGAACCAGAACACATATTGGCACAAGCAGCAGCACCATTAGCCAGCCTGTGAGAGAGTTTGGAGTGGATTTTAAATAAAAATGTATTTCCTCAAACATGCTGAGAACTCTAAAAATTCACTCATTTATAGAAAAGTCCCCAAGGCCACTCCAGGGCTATCCTGAGTAGATGTATCCCAAAGGACGAGATCAGGACAGCAGGGTGATTACAGACAAAGTCAAGGGGATGAATAGGAAGTTACTCTTGAGATACTATTATCTTTAATATGCTTTTTAAAAAAGAGTTTTTCCCCTAACATTTTTTTATTAAAACATAAAAAATATACTTTGTATTCAGACTCAAGTGGCCCCAAAATACAATTAAGGGATCTTTTCATTGTTTGACAGAGATGAATAATCTCTGGATATGGTGTGCAAACATCTATTTCTTTTAAATACCTGTGTTATAATCTGTATATGAAAATATTAGGAATTATAACCAGCACGTCTTTTGGAATTGAGGATCAAATGACTCAACAATTTGTTTGTTTGTTTATAAATGATCTGGTATACCTGTACTATGTATGTTTTATCTCTACTAACAACAAAAAGGGATAAAAAATTTTAAGAAATATTAAATAGATAGAAATAGTATGGATGATTTATTTCTTCCTCACACTTTTCAGTAATTTCTAAAATTTCTACAGTAGACATATTCTTAAGATCATCAGAAAAAGTAAAATTTCAAAATATAGATGGATAGCTAGAGGGAAGCTAACTAAACAGGATCAAGAAAAATAGATATTGCTTCTAGAAGTTGAGGAAGTAAAAAAAAATTGCCTTAGAATCATTTCTCTTAATATATTATTGCATTTTTTAGATTGAGTTACAAAATATAACAACTATTGAGTGGTTGTTCTCACTACTTCCCATGAATTATCTCATTTAATCATCACAACAACCCTAAGAGGGAGGACAATTGTTAATATTCCCATTTTTCAGTTAATGAAACAGTCACAGAAAAGTCAAATAACTTTCCTAGGAGCTGCATAGTTATCAGAGCAGTCAATACCAGAAATTGACTAAAAATAATAAAACACCTAATAATCACCCAAGAAGAAGTTCTAAAATATTCAATAGAATTCCTAAAGACTATTAAAATGGACAAATTAAGATGCTCTTAAAGTGTGAGCTTCAAGATAAAGCAAAATATAAAAATCTCCATATTATATTTTATTTAATCAATTATGACAATCAAATAAGACTTAGAGAAATTTGGTTATACCAAGATCTTACCATAGTAGTATTTCCTTTCAGATTCTACCTGAAGTATTCACAACAAGTGGAAATAGTATTATTATAACTATACAACAGCACTATTTAGTATAATTAAATGATCAGATGTTATTTTTTTAACTTTCACCTTTTTCCCAGAAAACCAAGGCTGCGCCTGTAATACAAGTGGACTTTCTCCATTTAGCCTGGTACTTTCAACTGAATATAACGTGGTCCAATAGAGATATCCACCAACCGAGTCCACCACCATATCATTTACCAGCAACTTCACGTGAGTCACAATGTCTGTGCGTCCTGTCGACACAGACTGCCTTTGAATCTATAAAATAATCATGACTCAGTTTTAGTGATTTTTAAATGGCATCATTATTTCTGAATAGTTTATTGCAATTGTTAGTAAATTACTGCATTCACCCATTCATTTCTGCAACCATAAATATTTACTAGCATTCCGCTGTGTCATGCGCCTAGCTTCGGGAATGTAATTACAAGGAAGCTTACTCCTTTTCATGTCTCCAAAGAGAAAGGAGATACACTTACTTTGAGTTAATACTTGCTCTTTCTAATCAGACACCTAGACAATCAACACATAATCAAAACATAAGAATGTATTTGGTTAGACTCCCAAAGATGTATACTCCAAATAGTGATGTCTCTCCACGCTCCTCGCTGTTTAATCTCCCTAATATTAATTACTGTAATTATTAAGTACCTATTATATGCCAGGCACTGTACTACTTTTTTATCTTTAAAATATTAGTTATTATAACCCTCACATTAAGCCTGTAAAGAATTTCCATTTCCTACTTTTTCACAAGTAAGCTGGATTTAAAAAGGTGAAGTGATTTTTCAAGAATTTAAATAATTTTATAAGAAACAGAGCAAACACTTGAAACCAGTTTTCATACTACTCTACCACTTCCTCCTTCAAAACTATTTTCAAACTAATCCATTTTGGGAATCATTCTCTGATTAACCCCACTCAGCTCCATTCTGCCTACAAGTCATTGGCACTTATGAATTCAGACTATACCATATTACTTTGCTTCTAAATACAATGCTCTGTCCCTGGAGAAGGAAATGGCAACCCACTCTAGTATGCCTGCCTGGAAAATCCCATGGACAGAGGAGCCTGGTGGGCTACAGTCTATGGAATTGCAAAGAGTCGGACACAACTGAGCACACACAACAGCAATGCTCTGTATACTTCTAATGATTCGTGATGTTTTCTTTTTTTTTTGCACTGGTCTTAGTTGTGGCATGTGGGATCTAGTCTCCTGACCAGGAATCGAACCCAGGCCCCCCAGGAATTGGGAATGTGGAGTCTTAGCCACTGGACCACCAAGGATGTCCCCATGAATTTATTTTTATGTCATGAAAAGAACAGGGGCAAGTGGTGATGGTTGCACAGCACAAAACATACTAAAAACCACTGCATTTTATATAATCGAAGGGTGAATTTTATGGTACATAAATTATAGCTCAAGAAAGCTGGTATTTTTTTTCAAAGGCAGAGACATGACTACTATTTTCCTCATATTCTCTACAATGCCAATTTTCAAGGCTCTAAACATACTGGTAACAGATAATGAATAAATAAACAAATGGACACGTGCCCTCCTGATTAGGAAACAATTTTTGTACCATAAAACCAAAATGACTGTTTTGTATTGTAAAACTGAAACAATTTTTTTCTTGATCTATTAGACCGTTGATCTCATCAACCGTTCTTTTCTTCAGCGTGCACAATGCACAGGGTGTCTTCATCTTACCCCCAAATCCCACCCTGTCCGCCCTCCTCAGTGCCCCCTGAGCCCGACATTGATGGACTGCAGCAACCTAGCTCCCAGTTCTCTGGCTTCCAGGGAGGTTCAGCCAATGGAAGCAGTGGCAGAAGATCAGAGGGCAGAAGAAAGGAGGGATGGAGGTACATATGTACTATTGTATCACTCCTTGCTGGACTATAGCTTTTGACAATGGCTGATTTTCATGTTGGCAACTCTGCTAAAGCTACATCCCTCACCATTCTTTCCCTTCTTCCCCTAGTCCTTAATGCCTAGAGGCAGTAATATCCTCCCACACTTGCTAGCCCAGAGCATGCTTCACCGTCCTATGCTCATTTTCCTTAGCCCTGTCCATGCTGTTGAAAATAGTCCCCTCGCTTAGTTTCTTTTCATTATGCCTTTGGGGTGTGCCATCTTCCCCAGGACACTACTCCACCGGTGAACATTTTAATATATTTATTTCAAGATATTATTGAAAATATGTGACTAATTAAATACTGATATAGAATTTCCTTTCTACATGAATATTTTAATTAAAAGGTGAGTAGGTTTAGAGGCAAATATTTAGTAAATAATAACATAGGTGAAACACAAGTATGAAAAAAATCATGAAGATGACATTCAGTCACTGAAGTGGGTAGGCATTGTTTGAGAGCATGTAGGATGTCAGGCTTTAACTTACCACATAGGTCTTTCCAGCCCAGTAGAGAAAGTGACCCAGCCACTCAAAAGCTAAAGCCCCTGCTCCTGCAATGTTGGGTATCTGATAATTCTCTGAGATGTCTGTCCCATTCAGCAGCCATACATAAACATCACCTTTCATGTCGCTGTAGTAGAGGCTGTTGTTATACCAATCCATGTCTCAAAACAAAGTGAATTGGTAGCAGTTACTTTCTCATGTATGCCAGTGTAAACAGAGCGCATCAGCAAACCACACATGCACCTCAACAATAACATGGATATTCACTAGAGCTTCAGAGATGTGTCAAGAATGTTTCAATAATATTACTCTAAGATCTTAAGCCCTGGAACTAGACACAGGAACTAATATTCATTGAGCATCTCCTCTTTGCCAACATTGTCCTGGGCACTTTTATATATCTCTCTCAACTCTTAAAGCTCTAAAGAAGAAATCATTTCCATTTTTTGACATGGCAAACCCAAGACTAGGTGAAATTATCTATTTTGCCCGAGGTCTCACAGATGAAAAGAGGAGGAACCCAGACTTGAACCAACTTCAAAGTATCATTCTTTCCATTAGTACCACACTACCTCCTAAGTCCAGCTGATTTTGGTCAGAAGTGCTATGGTAATTGTTAATGACCAAATAAAGAAATCAAATAATTAGATAATTATGGAAGATGCCATTAAGTAATAAATGGGTAGGTAGTTTTGCCTTAGGCATTTATTACATAATCTTCTTTGCCATGAAATTCCTTCTTATGCTTTATTTAGAACGTCATATAGCTGTTTTGTGCTCTGGTCTTATAGCAAACTCATAAAAAAATTACTTAACTATAGCTATCTTCATGGAACAAGATAGGCTGTTACTTTGAGATGACATTGAGAGATTAAAATACACGAGAAGTATATCAAAGCCTTCCTGAAATGGGCATACATCATCAAATAACCTCACATTTTGTGGAGTAATAAATGGCCCTCCTCCTTGAGAACAGACATTTTCTCCATCATGTCATTGGCAGTATAATTCAATCAATATTTTTTCCTTTCATTATTGACCTAATATTAAAACACTCAATTCTTCTGATTGGTCAAATATCTCAGGAAGTCTAACAAGTAGAAACCTGCCATCCAAGTGTACAGGGAACTTGGTGTTTACCTGACACATTTCCTATATCAGAGGATAGGAATTCTCCTGGGCCAAAGCTATTTAATGGCTTACTCCAAAGTCCATCTTCTTTCACAGCCATGATAAACGGTGGTTCTGCAGCTGTTTGGTTTAAAAAAAATTGAAAGAAATATCACAGAAAACACGCATTTTTAGGTACACATCTTGTTTGTTAGATTTCTTTTATAAAGTAAATCAGCATTTTGAAAAATACACTGGAAGTATATGAATAATTGTATCTGCTTAAAAGAATACTCTATCATATTAAACACACTTTTATTTTTATGTAAATATTTGTAATTGAATGTGAAGAGAAATGTGTATTGATGCTGCCACTATAGCAATGTCACATCACGGCAAATTCTTTTGTTGTTTTGCTTTAGCTATTGGTGATATTCAGAAGCAACAGTAGTATAAACGGTTCAGTTCTTTCCATTTTCTTTCAACCAAGAGGACAGAATTCAACATAATTCACAGCCCCTCAACTTCTCTTGTCGAGACTTTCAGCATCCAAGCAGTGCTACAGCTTAATAAGTCATGAGAAAGGAGAAAACCATGAAGAAGAAGAAAATTATATTGTTTGTTCAAAAACATCTTGGACAGTATAAAATAGAACGTTAGAAACATTCATATCACACTGTGCTTTACTAGCTTTCCTAATCTCAGACAATAAATATGCTCAAGGGGTCAATGCACCCTCATTCTCATTTCTTTCCAACATCTAAGGTGAGAAATTTTAAAGAAGACAGGGAGAAAGCCTTTTTTGTCAGAATCACTCCCTAAATCAAGAGCATTCTCTCACCTGGTACCAGAGTAGTTCCCACTGAGGTCTCTGACCAAGGGCCTGGCCCCTTGGGAGAACTGGCTCTCACAGAAACCTCGTATTTTGTAGCACTCTGAAGGTCATGTACATTAAGGATGGTCCCACTTATATTAGAGAACACGTGAGTAGTTTCAGGAAGGTCTTGGGTTGATACTTTCACCTCATAAGTCCAGTCCTGCCAGGCAGAAGGACCTATGCGGAAGAGTTAAACAATATTACTGACCAGGATGATATCAGCAAGGGCAAACAAAGTGTTGTCAGTCAGCTTATCTACAGCTTCAGCTGGAGTGGAAGGATAATTGAGTCTGTTACCCCTTAATCGCCAGGGTTAACTTGATGACATGATTAGGGCAGTGGCCATTCTACTCACTCATTTTGTCTCATCACAGGAGACATCTTGCCAACAAATGGGAGGCCACTGTTCCCCTCTCTGTGCCGTGTGACTGGCTGCATAGAACCACCAGAAGGGTATACTATACAAGCTCCTAACAAACGCTTAACGATGAATCTCTAATATTATTCCAGTGTCAGCAGAATATCACTCTCCTAGAAGCCCAAAAAATAAAAATTAAAAAATTTTGCTAATTCATTTTCAGCCATCTTTGAGATATACCTCAAACAGGCATAATTAACTTGGTCTTAAAGTAAAAGTAGGGCTGCCATCTATGGGGCCGCACAGAGTCGGACACGACTGAAGCGACTTAGCAGCAGCAGCCAATGTTTGCTAGGGGACCAGAGGTTGGCAAACTGCAGCCCACAGGCCAAATCTGGCCCACTGCCTGTTTTTATAAATAAAGTTGTAATAGAACACAGTAATAGTGACTTATTTACATATTATCTATGGCTGCTTACATACCACAAAGACAGAGCTGAGTAGCTATCCCAGAAACTGTATGACCCACAAAACGGAAAATCTTTATTATCTGGTCCTTCTTTTATTAAAAGAAAAAAATACTGCCAACTGCTATGCTAGATACTGTTCTGGGTTCTACCTATGCATCTTAATTCGGTCTATATGACAATCCCTTAGAAGGATTTACTTAATATTTTTATTTCCAGTAGTGGAAACATGCATGAAATGGTTAAGTAACTTGCCCAGGTCATTCTGCTAAAAGGCTAGTCTGCTGAGACTAGCCTTTGAATCCGTGCAGGCGGGCTCTAGAGATACCCACCACACATGATGCCTCTCCAGAGATGAAAATTCAAGTCCTGAGAGTTTTAGGCTCAAATTCATGCAAGGTCTCCCTGGATACAAAATCTCAACCCAAGTGTTCCATCCCCCTGGCTAATGCATTCCCTCCAACTAGAATGTCAGCGCCTGGCTCCAAGGAGACTGTCAATAAATGTTTCAACCCTTCTGTTTGGATGTATATGATAAAATATAGAAATTCTCTTTATCAAAACTGGTAAATGTAGAACAAACCTAATAACACTGTGTGTGTGTGTGAGAGAGGAGACAGAGAGTGTGCTAAGTAGCGCTTTGGGTTAATGGCTAAATAATCACATAAGGGTTCTCAAAGCTGAGTTGCCATGCCAAGCCTATTCAGTTTTCCTCTCCTCCTGACAAGGCCAGCCGCCAGGCGGGGGACAGGGAACTCACTGGCTCCGATGGCGAGCGTGGGGGGCTTCCACTGAACCAGGGCCTGGTGGGAGCCGAACAGCACGGAGAGCTGCTGCGGACGGCCCGGCAGTGGGTGTGGCTGGGTGTATGAGCCAAAGATGACCAAGTTGCCAAAGCCAAATTCTTCTATGTGACTCAGGTCACATCCCACGATGAATTCATTAAAAGACAGAGAATCCTGTTGGAAAACGGCCCTGCCGTCTGTGACCAGGAAGTCGTTGTTTTCACAAGCAAAGCTCTTCACATTAGCAAAGGGGACATGAGGTAGAATGATGTGGGATGCGGAGCCGTCGAGAAAGGTTGACATGAAGACTTGGGCGGTGTCGTTGAAATAAATGATTCGCTTGGACTGTGGCTTGATTGCAAAGTCCTTTAAAGTGCCACTCTGCACAATACGCATGGCTTCTGAGCCCCCACCAGAAGGCACAGGAAGATTGACTCTATAAATGCCGTCTCTCAGGAGATAAAAGACGTACCTGACGCAGGAGCAGAAGAAGTCTGGTGTGAGTCGATGCAAGGGCGGAGAAGGAACAGCACCATTGTCTTACCCTGCTGGGTAATCAGAACCAAGTATCTCCAGAGTGGGTAAGTACAGGGTTTCCCAAGATGCAAACTGGTAAAGGCATTTATTACAAATAGGCTCTATTCATTTAAGTTGGAAGTTGGAATCCTGGAAAATGTCCGCCTCTCTTATAAGGCTTAATCTCCTAATTATTACATGTGACTTCTTAAGGAATCAGAATTTAAGAACAACAGGGGTCTTTAAAGGTTTTCTAATGAAGTCTACTCTTAAAGGAAAGTATATTATATAAAACTTACATGACTGAACCTGTCATTTATTATGAAACATTTTTCTCCAATACTCAGAAATTCTTAGTCAAAATCTGTCAATAAATATTCCCATGCATTGTGAATGACAAAACAGAAGAAAACATAAACATTTAAGCCATTTTAAAAAACTTTATGGTATTATTTTGCACAGTTGCTACCCAGCAATACTAATCGTGCATTTGTATTAGACTAAGCTTTTTGCTGACAAAGGTCCGTATAGTCATAGCTACAGTTTATCCAGTAGAATGGATGTGAGAGCTGGACCATAAAGAAGGCTGAGTGCCAAAAAACTGATGCCTTCAAATTGTGGTGTTGGAGAAGACTCTTGAGAGTCCCTTGGACTGCAAGGAGGTTAAAGAGGCCAACCCTAAAGGACATCAACACTAAATATTCATTGAAAGAACTGGTGCTGAAGCTGCAGCTCCAACACTTCGGACACTTGAAGCGAAAAGCCAGCTCATTGGAAAAGACCCTGATGCTGGGGAAGATTAAGGGCAGGAGAAGAAGGGGGCAACTGAGGATGAGATGGTTGGATGGCATCACTGACTCAGTAGACTTGAGTTTGAGCAAACTCCTGGAGAAAGTGAAGGACAGGGAAGCCTGGCATGCTGCAGTTCATGGGGTCACAAGGAGTCAGACACAACCTAGTAACTGAACAACAGTAACAAGCTTTTAAAAATATTCACAAATGAGTGAGGCAATAGTGTTAGCATTTTACAAAATCATGGTGAAATACCCCACAATTGAGTCAAAACAGCTGGGAAGGACCACCCAAAATCAGCAGAAAGGAGTCAGGGGAAGAATGCTAAACCTGTCTCCCAATAGACATGATAACCAGACCAGAAAAGCAAACAGGCACTGAACTGCTCAGCAAGAGAAAATGGTGTAATGAAGAGAGGAAAGATAGGCAGGAAGGGCTTCTCATTGGAAGAGCTGAGGGGGAATAAAACTCTGAGTCGTGCATAAAATCATGACAAACCCAAGAAGAGAAGCCAGGTCCCCGAGTCCCAGAGAAGAGATTTTTCCCATATGCCCATAATCTACTTCAAAGGAGAAAGGAAAACCTGCTTACCTAGAAAAGTTGTGGGTGAAGTTTTAAAGAAATTTCCTCTTTGCTCTATAAGAATGAAAACTTTGCCTGGATTTAATTAAATATGAAATCAGATGGGCTCATCTGGCACTACGATCTTATTAGCAAGCAAGTTTCCCTAAGATTCTTGCCAAAGGAAGAGAATTCACATTTACAAGGCTAACACTTACCCATTGTATGAATCAGCCACTATTTTTTGAGGTGCAATGATTGAGGGAGGTGTAATTGTCTCAATGTTTGAGCAGTTCTCTAAATCACAGACACATACCTAGAGAAAAGTACATCAGTAGCATTAGTATCTCTAGTCAGTTTGGCCAACAAATATTCCTGGAGCAACTGTTCTGTGCTTAGAATTTCACTAGTCACAGAGCACTTTTTGAAAACATAAAAAAGCCCTTAAAAGACAAGTTTTATATCCTATATCCTAATGAGTTCATATTCTCTTGGTATCCGTGAAATACAAGTACATATTTTTCATATTTGTGGAGACACTGAACTACTTTTATTAATATTTTAGCTATGTCTAAGCTTATGGGCCTATCTAAGCACTGAAGAATTGATGCTTTTGAACTGTGGTGTTGGAGAAGACTCTTGAGAGTCCCTTGGACTGCAAGGAGATCCAACCAGTCCATCCTAAAGGAAATCAGTCCTGAATATTCATTGGAAGGACTGACGTTGAAGCTGAAACTCCAATACTTTGGCCACCTGAGGCGAAGAGCTGACTCACTTGAAAAGATCCTGATGCTGGAAAAGATTGAAGGCGGGAGGAGAAGGGGATGACAGAGGATGAGATGGTTGGATGGCATCACCAACTCATGGACATGATACGAGTAAACTCTGGGAGTTGGTGATGGACAGGGAAGCCTGGTGCTCTGCAGCCCATGGGGTGGCAAAGAGTTGGACACGACTGAGCAACTGAACTGAACTGAAGCTTATGGGCTTCCAGCCACAGTAATTGAGACCAGCCTCTCTTTCAAAAAAGGAAACTTGATTTGATAATACCAATATTTTCAGAAACCTACTAAAGTTATCCACGGTTATTACATAATTTAAAATGCTCACAGCTGATTTTAATCATGATTGGCAGTTGTTACCCAGTGATAATTCAGGTACCACTGTCTCATGGAAGTCAAATTATCATTAGTGAAAACTCACAGCTCTGAAAAATCACAAGAAAGATGGTTTAATGGTATAATAGGACTAAGTAAAGTACCTAGTACTAGGTAAAATCTAGACCCTCCTATAAGACTCTATGTATGATTCATTGCTAACCCAGTAGCTAAAACATAGTAAACACTCAATGATTAATTATCAAATGAAAGAATTATGTTTACTTATAAATATTAATATGTCAAGATATGCATTAGATTTTCAATATCTAGTTGTTCACTTTAAGTTCTCAGACTAACCAGTTCATCCATGATGAAATACATTTTCTGATAAAGCCAGTCTATGGAGATGGAAGAAATTAATCCTGAGCCTCTGTAAAAAATTCTCAGGCCGGACACATCAGACATGTTGGCAGCGTCCTTCACCCATATGAGAGTTCCTTCAGAGAAATAAACAACCTGCTGGTGGACATTAACTGATATTCCTGGAAAAGTGATGCAAATACATGTGTTACTATGAAACAACCAGACAAAACACAGACACTAAAGAGAACTCATTTATTTAATCTTTAACAAAGGTATTAAAGTCAACCTGGATCTGTCCTTACACACTAAGGAAACATTTTTCTCTATTGCACTGACCTGTAATATTATGGTGTGTGGCATCTGACTGAAGGCAATATGCTTCATCTACTAAATGTTTTAAAGATCTCTTTCTTAGAGAAGTTTTCCTGGATAAAAAGAGCCACTGTTCCTCTTCTTGAACTAAAACAACAATATGACTTTATAGACAGACAGACCAATTATATACATATTGACACAAAAAAGATCAATACCACCCTTAAAAACAAGGGGACTGGCACACGGAAGAGCTTTGCCAGATATTCTCTGAAGATACTGGGGTATTTCAACTGTGGTATAAATCACATTCTGTGATTGGGGCGGGAAGTACTGTATCAACCAAGTAGGATTTCTGGGTATGGGCCCCTGAATGCCCTCAAAATAACATCATATGCAGTATCACTGTTCTCAACAGCCTTGCCCAAATAGGAGCTCAGCTCATTATCCTCCACTCTGGGAATCTGACTGCTTGGTGAAGGTAGTCCAGCCCAGGCTGGAGGGGCTGGTTGCATAACACACATATATAGATAGACTTTGGTTGCCTCTGTTTTGTCTTCAATTATCTCTCCCTTTGAGGCAGGAGAAAAGCCTGTAGTAATGAAATTTGAGGACTGCAGAACTCTGTGTGACGTCCTATTCGACTGGAGACTGATGCATTGTGCCTTGATCAACACTTTTAGGGTAATTAATAAATGTTATGCAGCAATCACAGTAATAACAACCTTAAACCTACTCTATATTTAACTCGTCCTTGGGATGCTTCTTGTATAACAAAAATACCTCTTCTTTCCTAGAGTCTAGTAACACCCAAAGAAACTAAAGGTTAGTAATGGATGACATTCAATAAATACCCACTGGCATATCTGGGGGCAGATTTGGGGAATGGGAGGTCAAGTCAGCAAACAGGGTTGCCACAAAGACAGAAAACTCATTCCTAGTATTTTGAGTTTTCGCGTGTTATTCCAAACGTTTTGAACTAACTTTCCCCAAAATATTTCTGGTGCTTCTTAGAGAGCATTTTCTTTTATTAAGATTTTGCTTACATGGGAGTCATGCAGTAAATATTTAGTCTCCCAAAGCAAATGTTAAAATGCTGAAGCCAAAAAAAAAAAAAAATAGGTACTTGCCAATTAATAACAAGAGCTAATTTCGTAGTTTGAATATTCAGAATAGTAAAATGTAACTTACTAAGTCCAGATAGATTTGAAAACCTAAAGGAAACTGGAAGAAAAAGATATCTGATCTTTATTAAATGATGACCCATAAAGCGGAGGTTAGAGTAGGATATATGTATTCCCTAAGTATGTAAATGAAAGTAATAATCACTGCTGCTGCTAAGTCGCTTCAGTCGTGTCCGACTCTGTGCGACCCCACAGACGGCAGCCCACCAGGCTCCCCCATCCCTGGGATTCTCCAGGCAAGAACACTGGAGTGGGTTGCCGTTTTCTTCTCCAATGCATGAAAGTGAAAAGTGAAAGGGAAGTCGCTCAGTCGTGCCCGAATCTTAGCAACCCCATGGACTGCAGCCCACCAGGCTCCTTCGTCCATGGGATTTTCCAGGCAAGAGTACTGGAGTGGGTTGCCATTGCCTTCTCCCATAATCACTAGAGACTTTAACTGAAACCAAGAGTTTGCTTGGGGCCATTTTTTTAATTCCTTTTTTTTCTTTTTTTAATTTTTAAATTTCAGTGTGAAAACTTTGCTCTGACAACTTACTCCTGTTTGTCAGATGGGACTGATTTTTCATTTAAAGTTGAAACTTATCCAGTATTCACAAGACAGTGTTATTTGGCAGACGAGTAGGGGCTTAAGAAACACTGGATGACACAGGACCTGTCAGATCTGAATCCACCCTTCCACCCCTCAACTTCCCAGTAACAGGAGGCACACCGCCAGTCTATACCTGCTGGAGACGGAGTGGTAATGCTAGATTCTGCTTCCGGCCCCTCACCAACTTCATTTACTGCTGCAATAGAAAACCTATTCCAGAAACAATTTGGAGAGATGTATTTTACATGGCATGGTGTGAAGGTAAGATAAAAATAGAAGGAGCAATAACGTTTCTATTTAAAGGACAAGGTGGCAACGCGTGTATCTAGTTACTTGGTGCGGCTGCTCAGCACCGAAATGACCATCAATCATGTCCTTGTTTGCATTCCCCACAGAATAGTTCAGGGTCACAGAGGTAAAAAACTGAACTCTGCTATCTGCATGACCCTCATTCATGCCCTAATTTATGGAGGTCTTAGTAAATGCTAGAAAAGTTAACAATAATAAAATAATTCCCTTAACAGTTAATGTAAAAATACCATTAACAGAATTCTACCTCTTTACTTTCTTCATGTTGGATTAAATGAAGAAATGATATTGATGGTGCTTATGTTGTCTTTTTTTAGCCCATATTTATGAGCTCACATTTGTATTTTTCTTTGAATATAATAGAAATGCTTGAAAATGTTTTTGCTTAGGATGGTGTAATCTAGTAAGTCTACAAACTTGAGGGAAAACACAACTTCAAACCAGCAGCACAAAGTCAATGAGACATCTCAAAATACATTTTAAATTATTTTGTAGCCATATTTCTTAGATAATTATCATGAATGCACCCATGCTGGTTATATTCTTCATGCACCACTAAATTCTTACCTGTAGGTGGTATTTGGTAGAGTGGAGTAAAACTGGAAACTGGTTCTCTGTGTCCCTGAATCTAATTTCTGATTTTTGCTGATCAGCCTTAAGTTATATCCCAAAATAGGTCCACCTGGGAATTGAGGTGGAGCCCAACTGACTTCCACCGTGTCGGGACTTGAGCTTTCAATATTCCTAATGAAAGGAGCAGTTTCAGGAACTAGAAGAGACAATGGTAACACTGTGAGCAGAAAATATACAGAGAAAAACGTAAATAGGGTAGGGTAAAAGTCTTATTTTTTGAAAACTTAGCATAAATGAAATATTTTCTTTAATAGTCACAATAAGTGGTAGGAGGTGGTAATATATCTATGAACTGCAATTCTTGATCCCTAAACAATATCAGTTAGCTACTCTTCTAAGGGACTCTTTAAAGAAAGTGTTATTTTCCTCACTTCTAATTTATGCAATAAAATTAAACGTGGAAGTCTACAAATAGGATAATGCTGTAGGGGGAAAAAAAAAAAACTGTTAAAAATCTCCAGATACCTGACTGAGTTGAAACGCGGGATGGAACCAGGTTAGGAAGGGGAAGAGACTCTGTAACAAAACTGAAGTCAATGATTAACATGAGTCGAAAGAAGTAAGGCCTGGGGCTTTTTCCCTCATTAGGGTCCTGTGGCTGGACCAGTTCTAGCTAGAGATAGGGATTTAGATAAGCCTGAATTAGAACAGCCTGCTTCCCTTTTGCTGGCATTAGCTCTGCTGACCCAGACAGTACTCTCCTCCCCTCAGCTCTCAAGGTCCCCCAAATCCAGGTTTTCTGTGCCTTAGCAGTATCCCTTCCCTCATGAAGGACGAAAATGAGCATGCATTTGCTAACCAAGCATTCACCCACAGACTGTAGGACCTACCCCAGTGGCAAAGAACAGAAAGGAAAACAAATGACCTAACAGCCCAGTCCGCACCTGCTTTCCATACCTCCTATGCCCTGCAACCCCACCCGTTATTTCCTCTTTTCATAGAAAGGCAGACTGATAGCACTTTGCTCTTCAGCAGGCTCTCTCCCTCTGAACAGTTTCTGGGAGGTGCCCTGCATCACCGCTGTCCCCTTAGAGTGGGGAGAGAGAAGCCAGAGCAGCACCCCCCCACACACTGGCTGTGTTTTAAAAAGGCCCTTCAACTGATCTCTGATACAGTTCTTCCCCAACTCTCAGACGGAGCTTGAGCAAACACAGATATCATTGCCTCACTCCTCAGCTCCACGCACCAAGTGACTCAGGTGGGCGGGGAAGTAGGAATCATCTCCTAGCGAATCGGAATTAGGATGTCAGAAAACCTAACTTTTTAGTCCACACCCAGACAGGCATGATCTACCCTGCTGCAAGTACATTCCATGCCTCCTCCATGGCAAGTTGTGAGTAGCCCAAATCCCTCTGACAAAAGTCGTCCCTGAAAAGGCTGGTCAGGTTAGACAAGGT
Organism: Oryx dammah; assembly: GCF_014754425.2. Classification (NCBI taxonomy): domain Eukaryota; kingdom Metazoa; phylum Chordata; class Mammalia; order Artiodactyla; family Bovidae; genus Oryx; species Oryx dammah. Next base: position 20,903,312 of record NW_024070188.1, on the reverse strand, counting down.
GATTATTCCACATGATTAAGAAATTATCTTCATAAGGGCCCCAATTAAAAGGTGATAATAACCATCTAAAGTCATATATTTCCTATAGCTGATTGAGAAAAGGGCCACAAGGTGACAGAACACAAAATGGATAACTCTGTAAGTTTTGATGTGGCTAAAAAAGTGAGACAGAATTGAAGCATGAGATGTTATCCATGGAAAGGATACCCAGTGCAAGAACAGAAACATATGAAGGGTTTGGAGGCTTGCATATCCAGAGAAAGACTCAGAAATGGAAAGCAAAATTTGCCTTCTTCGCTACTTTGATTTAACTAATCATCTGCCCTGGACCACCGTATGTCTCCAGTACTGGAAAATGTTCCCATACTGTTGGAGTCCATGAGGCACTGCTCTGAACAAAAAGGATCTATGTATTCTACTCTGATCTGGAACATTTCAAATATTGCCCCAGACCCATGTCTAATCTGAGATCCTGAGGATGGTCAGGGAATAATCATCAGAGGGACCACATGTACCTAAAATCTGATAAGCAAAAAGAAGGCACTAATCAGGGGAGAGGGAAAATGCCCCAACCAGCTTCATCAGCTGTCCTGCTGAGGTTTGGTCCAAGGCCTAGTTCAGTGTGAGGGTCTCTGCACGCAGCTGATTCTCCAGAACTGAGCGGTAGGGACATCCAACATCTGGCTTGGAATAAGCCCTTCCAAGTCTCCTCAGCTAACTCAGATGTTGAGAACACCAGAAAGTCTCCCTGAATGTCTTCCCCTGGCATTTATCTCTCTGAAAGGCTCTAGGCTTGAATCCTTTTCCCAGTATGGAAGTCAAATCTTTGAAAGAATAAATCAGAAAATGTTCCAACATATTGACTATTTTTAAAAATCATCTCTAACCAAAAGCTGAAGTACAATAATAACCTCCCAGTTGGTCTTGCTTCTTCTGTACTTCTCAGTCCCTATCAATCAATATCACTCAATATCACTCAATGCAGTCTGTGTGTATTTGCCAATTATCTTTTTAAGGAGCATTTGAAGCAATTACTCCTGTAAAACCTTCCATAACTCCTAATCACATAATGAGGCTTATTCTGACCAACTGCTTTAATGCACTCCCCATTTCTCATGGACAGACCCTGCTCAAAGCATTTTTCTTACCATAGCAACCCACGTCTTCCTACTCACAGTATACTTTCCTTTTTTATTAGATTTACTGTTGAGGGAATTTCCTTTCCACCAAAATGAGAGCTTCACTAGAGCAGAGACTTTTGTTTTGATCAGAGGTATGGTGGGCACCTGGATTCCCCGGTGGCTCAGATGGTAAAGAATCTGCCTGCATTGTGGGTTCAATCCCTGGGTCAAGAAGATCCCTTGGAGAAGGAAATGGCAGCCCACTCCAGTGTTCTTGCCTGGGAAATCCCATGGAGAGAGGAGCCTGTCAGGCTACAGTCCATGGGGGCACAAAAAGTCAGACAGGACTGAGTGACTAACACTTTCACTTTTCATGGGGAGCACCTAGAAGACAACTTGACACCTAGTTATGCACCTCATTGTTAGGTGGATTGATTAACAAAGGAATAAATCTATTTCACTATTTAAAATAAAAGCAGACTAAACCAAAGCTTTGGAATGACCCCTGATTTCTCGAGCAAGGTATGCATGCCCTACCTCCATAAGGATGAGTCCTGTAACTGGGACTTGGAGGGGAATACAGATGCAGCTGGGCTGTGAAGATCCAAACCACTCGAAAAACATATTCAGTGAAGGGATGCAGGGGCTCTACCACATAGGAGAGCTTGGACACGGCCTAATCAATGAGAGATCAAACATCAGTAGTTATGGAATCACTTCCGCATATTGTGACCCAAGAGCACAGATTCGTTTGCAGGTGATGCCTGGCCTTCTGGATGTGAAGTGACCCAGGGCTTCCCAGGTGGCTCAGACAGTAAAGAGTCCACCTGCAGCGCGGGAGACCTGGGTTCCATCCCTGGATCGGGAAGATCCCCTGGAGAAGGGAATGGCTGCCCACTCCCGTACTGTTGCCTGGAGAATTCCATGGACAGAGGAGCCTGGAGGGCTACAGTCCATGCGGGTCACAAACAGTCAGACAGGACTGAGCAACTAAGCACACACAGCTCAGGGCCTGCCAGGCCAGCTGAAAAGGAGGCCTGGAGCTCAGAGCTGAGATATCCCGATCTCAGCCCACACAATTCACACCGAAATTCCTTCCGTCTTCAAACCTGCAAAATTATGGATTCAATTATTTGGCATTTACCTCAAGGCTTTCCTTTAATTTTCTGTGTTAAAATACTTGGTGTCTTGGGACTGTTCTCTGAACCTGCTTTTGCTGTCTTAATAGGGACGCACCTGGATGACTTCCCTGACCTCCACTCTAGTTGGCATCATTTTCAATGGGATGGACAGATAATGACCAATGATATGAGTAGATGGTTATGTGATGCTGAGCTGAAGGAATACTATCTATATCCAATAATATATTTTCCTCAAAAATAAAAGGTTTAGCATGAAGAGTAGCAAAGATTGAAGTTCAGCGGTGGTAAAGCATCCACCTGCCAATGCAGGAGACACAAGAGGCACAGGTTAGATCCATGGTTGGGATCCCCTGGAGGAGGAAGTGGCAACCCACTCCAGCATTCTTGCCTGGAGAATCCCATGGGCAGAGGAGCCAGGAGGGCTACAATCCATGGGGTCGCATGACTGAATGGGCATGCAGGTACATAGGCAGTGGTTCATACCTCAGTGTAAGTCCAGCTTCCAGGAAGTTGTGTGTATTTCCACTGAATGATGTATTTTACTCCAGAGATGTTGGCTGATTTCCATCGTAATGTCATACCATGGCTTCCAATGGAAGAAGCAAAGGGTGCAGTGGGGAGGTCTGCATTTTCTGGGGAGAAAACAAGATTTCATTCACCACATCCCATGTCTGTCGACATAGGACAGCATGTCCCTGCTTCATCTCAGCACGCTCCTGCTACATCTTGCCACAATTATTCATCTGAACAGTAACTGATGCCTATAATTCAGGTGGTTTATTTCTTTAAATCAGCCAGTTGGTCTGGCAGCTTTTTTCCCCTCATCCTGCCTACCTGCTTAGTCGTGTCCAACTCTTTGTGATCCTTTGGATGCAGCCCACCAGGCTCCTCTGTCCATGGGGTTTTCCAAGCAAAAATATTGAAGTGGGTAGCCATTTCCTTCTCCAGGGGATCTTTCTGACCCAGGGATTGAACCTGCATATCCTGTGTCTCCAGCATTGCAGGCAGATTCTTTACCCACTGAGCCATCTAATCTTTGAAGATAGTTTTTCGTACAGGCAAGCAAAATGGAGTGTTCTGAGACTGGTTTTCTCTTGTCATAGCACTTCTATATAGGTTAGAGGGGTGGGTGCCAGGGGTATGTGTAGGGCTAAAGAACCATCCACTGACCCAGGGCACATATCTCAAGATATTTTTAAATTTTATACTATATATCTATAGCCCATTGTGTCAAACACATTATTTTTATATGTGCAAGTAACTGTCTGAGCTCCAAACAATCCTATATTCTGCTCTTTTTTATTGTGAAATATTTCATGACTTATAAGCATTAGCAACATTACAATTGTACACACAGTTATTGGTACTACTTCCCAGACACTGTATAATGTTAGAATTCTGAATGCCAGAACCATACTGTTTTGATTATTATAGGTTTGCAATAAGTTTGAAATCAGGAAGTATGAATCCTCCAACTTTGTTCTTTTCAGAATTTGGGGTCACTTGAGATTCCATATAAATTGCAGAATCAGTCTTTCTATCCCATGTAAAACATCTGCAAAAATGTATTTGGAATTTTGATAAGGATTGCATTAAATCTGTAGATTGCTCTGATAATATTGACATCTTGACAATATATCAAGTTTTTTAATTCATGAATGTGGGATGTCTTTCCATTCACTTGCCTTCTTTAATTTGTTTTGGAAATGTTTTGTGAACGTTTCACTTTACAAATCATTCACCTCCTTGGTTAATTTCTAAGTATTTTATTGATGCTATTTTAAGTGAAATTTTCACCATAATCTCCTTTTTGGATGGTTCATTATTTGTGCATAGTATAGTAATGCAATTGATTTTCTAGTTTTAACTTTGTTTCTTGCTACTTTGCCAAATCTAGTTCTAACAGGGTATTTTGTGGTATCTTTGGGGTTTTCTGCATATAAGAGCATATCATTTGCAAACAAAAATCATTTTACTTCCACCTTTCAAATTTGGATGTGTTTTTCTTGCCTACTTGCTTTGGCCAGGACATCCAGTATTATAGAAGTGGAAAAAGCAGGCATCTTTTCCTGAACTTAGAGGATAAGGTTTATTCACCACTCTGATTCAGAAGCAAATCAGGATAGCAAGGAAAGATCCACCTGCCAATTTTCATCAACCACTGAAACAAGGACTGCAGCTTATGGAAAAGCCAATCATCTCTTGTTCTGGAAGGAACTGTTTATCTTCCAATGGGAGGAAAAAATGGGGAATTCTGGAAAAGCTAGCTGCTAACACAGGCTATAGTTTATCAAAGTGTTGATCCTTCAGAAATGACTAGAGAATTAAAACACTCAGGCAAAGTCTCTTAAAGACACCCAACCTGCTCTGAAATAAGTCAGAGAGAACTGGAGACATATACAGTCAAGTTCCTTACTTACTCCAAATCTAACACTGAGAAGCATAACTTCTATACATTCTGCAAATTTCCCAATATGTTATAAGGAGCCATAACTATAGAAGGCACTCAATCAATTGAAAAACTGTTAGCTGAGTAATGAAATTCACATTAAATAAAATATTTCTACACTTTCAGTTCATTAAAACAGTGGCATTTCCTGATAATCAAGTTGCTCAGGATTCACATTTGTCCCTTATATTAAGAGAGAAGTGATTGCATCCACTGAACTGAGGGCAAAATCTCAAATTCTAAACATGTCATATGCTGTTTCCCCTATTTTCCTCTGAAAGAAGACTTTTGCTGAGTCTCTAAATAGGGTTACACATTTGAAGTTAATAAAAAATATATATATTCGATTATATATATACATATATACATCTGTATATCATACTGAGACATAGAAGTCTAGATATTTTAAGAGATGGCTTATTGCCCCTACATGAGGACAGGTCCCTGCAGTGGTGCAGATTATTTTCAATAATAGTTGTGTGAGTCTTCTTACCTAGCACTTCCTCTTCATATGCGCCTTCCCCGCTGCTGCAGCCAACTTCACAGGATTCTCGCTATGAAAGACAGGTAGCATGCCAGTCAGCGCAGCCTTTGTACTGCTTTTGCTCACAAGCTTCAACCAAATTTTGAAATAGGAATGCCTGATATATAAGTATACCTGTATATCAAGAATTTGAGCTGTAATACTCAAGTTCCCAATTGCTAGTAGGATTAGAACAACAGCTTTCAATCTTTTTTGACCATGTCCCAAATCCCAAAATACATTTAACAAAACAACTTTTTACACACATACAAGTTGGGGAAAAAAGATTGCTGAAATGGTCGTTTTTTTCCCTTTTTTAAAATAGTTTTATTGAAATATATTTTACATACCATAAAATCTACCCATTTAAAGCACATAATTCAGTGGTTTTTAGAATCTTCAAAGACTTGTAAAATCATCATTACAATGTGAATTTAGAACATTTTCATCTCCAAAAGGAATCCTGAGCCATGATGCAATCTTATATGTTCTATTCTACATCATTTTATTTATTGTGACTCTTTATCCAGTAAGTTAATTTCATGACCTTCTAATGGGTGACACCCCACAAAGTGACAAAATACTGAGCTCAACAATGCAATTACATGTTTGCATCTTAGTCAAAGGTTTAGTGAGTTACTTAAAACTCTAGCCTAAAATGAAACCTGTTTATTTTATGTATCCGTGCCTTCCTTGAAAAATTAAAAGTGGACTATAAACTTTAGAGCAACTGAACATTTCAATGAATGTCTAAGGGCCAAAGTTAAATTTTAAGGTCTACAAAAACCTAATGGTGCTTAACATCTCATCTCATTAACGGAAAAGGAGTAAATATTTTGGTGGCTGAGACACAAATTTCCTGTGACTTTTAACATTAACAATAGTTAGGAGGAGAAAAAACAAGGAGAAAAGGCACCTAGCATAAAACTACAACACAATCACGGTCAATCTTCCCACTCTCATTCAGTTTATAATTGTAACACCTAGGACGACATTCTATTGTTTCTCATGATAATAAGGGAAACCATGACTCAATGCATTTACTCTGCATGTCCAGGTAGAGAAGGGCTGTTGAATTTGCAAATACTCAACTGTCCCATATTTGATCCGGGCTCTCCAAGGAAGTGGAGCCTGATAAGCCCAGGTTTGCTTAGTTAAGGATTAAATACCTCAGTCTGGGCTCAGGATTATTTAACTTAAGGGTCTAGTATACTTTTCACATCTTCTTTGAGGTTTCAGTAAAATACACTCAGCACATTCATTAATTGCAGAGAATAAATGTACCAAGCGGCAGCAAAATTATCATTAACCTGGGATTTTCTTTTCAAGAAAGAAAACTGAGGAAGAAGGAAGGAAATGGAATAATGAGTATGTGGTAACACAGCTAGTTCTGACCTATCCAGGAGCTTAAATGTTTTGTTTACTTCGATGAAGCTTGCCTTTTTTCCCCAGCTTTATTAAGATAAATGATTACCACCATAAGCTAACACCTTCATTCCATCATATAATTACCATTTCTGCTTTGTGATGAGAATATTTAAGGTCAACTCTTTAGCAGCATTCAAGAACATAATACAGTGTTATTAGCTATAATCACCATGTTGTATGTTGGATTCCCAGAACTTGTTAATCTTATAACTAGAAGTTTGTACTCCAAAGAGTTTAAATGTTATCTCGAGTGGAGGCAAAGCTATTGAATAGGATTTCCTTGTTTTCTCTCCCTCTCTCTCTCTGTGTGCCTTCCTCCCTCTGTCTCGCTTTCTCTCTCTCTCTCATCTAACATTAGACTTCAAATGAAGTTATCCAGTGTTTCTCAAACTCAAGTTGCCCTGGAGAGAACTTAAAGGAATTTGGATTTATGAAGTTCACAGAATCTGAGCCAAAAGCCCTGGATGGAGCATTTATACAACATATTCCAGGCTACTGAGCTGCCATTCCCACTGCGAAAGCCAAGTTCATCCTTCCCAGGGGCTACACCCATCTGCTGTCTCTGTTCTCCTGGCAATAAGATGACTTTTATCATCATCCCTCTGGCCCCACTCCTGTGTTTCCCTGACTGTCACACCTGCTGTCTTTTGTTATTCCTGCAGCTCAAGGAGGATAGGCCCCACCACCCTCCCTGAATGCCTCTATTGCAGAGTCTCCATATGAACTGTGGCTTCATCTTCTAAAAAGTCATTCATTCAAAAAATATTTACTGATACCTTTTACATGCCAAGCACTGTTTTAGATTTTAAGGCTATGGCAGTGTATAAGACCAGTAAGTTCCCTGACTTCATGGAATTTATATTCTCTTAGAAGAAAATACACAATAACAAAGTAACTAACTTAAAAAATAAAGTATGCTTGGATAATGTATTCTTGCCTGGGGAATCCCATGGACAGAGGAGCCTGGTGGGCTATGATCCAAAAGGTCACAAAGAGTTGGACATGAATGAGGAGACTTAGCATGCACCCATGAGGAAGATAAAAGTCAAAGACACAAGGCATGACCAGACAGGAAGGGGACTAACTTTAGTTAGGGTGGTCAGGAAGAACCACGCAGAGGTGACCTTCAAGACAAGACCTGAGTGATCAGAAGGAGCTGGCCTTACAAAAATCTGGACAAGGGCAAATGCCTTGAGGTAGGAATATGCCGCATAGACTCGGAGATGAGGGAAAGACCAGTATGGCTGGTGCAGAGAACAAGGAACAGGAGGCAAGATGAGGTGGATGAGCCAGCAAACAATGGTAGTTTGTACTTTTTCTTAAATGGCAATGAGAAGTCATAGAAAGGTTTTTAGAACCTTCTAGATTAGGATAATCTAATTTGTGTTCTAAATTACCAGGGATAAGCCATCTCACTTGCTCACATCATTTTCCGAATTACACCTCGCAAGCTACCACTTCTAAAACTATTCCCTCCAAGAAACGTGTGGGCAAATCCCAAGCTTTCTAGGTGGAAGCGTTGATGGTCGAGGAGTTCAAATTTCCTAAAGGTGTGAGCAGCTGAGTTAAAAATATCTATCTCTATACCTCTCTCTTTACCTCCACCTCTATCGAGCATGTTTGACTGTTCAGGTCTACATTATTTAATGTATAAAGTAGCAAAATATGATAGGGAAGAATAGAATAATTACATGTTACAACAGAGAGCAAAGTACGTGTTACATAAGCACGACTGGGCAGCACAGTGATGAACAGCGAACTATCGCGCTAGAGACCCAGTCCTCGAGGAACAGAGATGCGGATGCAGAGAATGCGCGTGTGGACACAGGGCGTGAAGGGGGTGGGGCGAATTGAGAAAACAGCCTTGATGAGTATACACTGCCACATGTAACATAAATGGCTAGTGGGAAGTTGCTGTATAACCGGGGAGCTCAGCTCTGTGCGCTGTGATGACCTAGACGGGCGGGATGCAGGGAGTGGGAGGGAGGCTTAAGAAGGGGATATATGTATACATACTGCAGATTCACGTTGTTGTACAGTAAAAATTAACCCAACAGTATAAAGCAATTATCTTCCAACTAAAAAAAAAAAAAGGCTTTAAATGAACAAAGTTTAAAAAAAAGAGAAAGAAACCCAGTCCTGGACTGCTTGGATGCTTCAGGCACTTTCGCTCTCTGGCTTCTAAACACAATCCTCTAAGCGACTGTTATTTCGGCTGCTGCTTTTGTTTTGGTCACATAAAAGAGTTCTCAGGCAGTTGTCTTTTTGTTTCTGTTTTAATCTCATCCAGGAACGAGCTTTAATTGTCTATTTACATAAGGAGCAATTTTTCCTTTGTTTTATTTCTTCTTACCTAACTCAATCACCGTTCACTCCCAAGGAAAAATCACTCAGATACAGTCACCACAGGCTATTGAGAGAATATTCCAATTTAAGGTTTTTGCTTTTATTTTCTATTCGAAGGAATGTTTTCTATTTTACTAATGAATGATCATCTGTATCTCTTCCTCAGGCAAGATAGGATAGTTCTGTTCTCTGGTTTCAAGGAAATTTTAAATAGAATACAGCACAGATGTGAAACTGAGAAATAATGCGGCTTCATCATAAGTACCTATTGTCAAATAAACTAATAAATTCTGCAGGATATAAAATCCTGGACAGGAAATTTTAATTGAAGGAGACTGAAGGAGAAGAAGGTCAAGTGCAGGGGAGAAACCTCCCGTGGGGTTAGAGGAGAGGGTAATTGGAAGACACCTGGTCAGCCAGAGTCAGTATGAGGTCCCTTATTATCATAGCAAGAAGTAAATTAACTGAAATTTAAATTTTAAAAAGCTGTGTTGCCAAAGGAGTTTGCTGAATAAGGAAGAAGACTGCAACCTAAGAGTACTCTTCTGCGACTTTCCTTATAGTTTCCAGTGGTTAAGATCCTGCACTTCCTATGCAGAGAGCATGGGTTCAATCCCTGCTGTGGAATGTGGCCAAAAGAGAAAATAAATAAACAAATAAAAGGTTATCTTCGAATGCACTGTATTTAATGATAACACATAGGCTTTAAGGGGAAGAGGTGAAATCAGCAGAGATGAGGATATCCTCACTGTGCCTTTTCCTCTCTTCCCACCACCCAGGCTTCAGGAATCAGAAGAACCTTTCAAACCAGATTAGAGTAATATATATGTACACGTGTGAATGTGTATGAGTGCATACATACATCTATGTACGTTCATATATGCATTTTATATATGCACATAGATATGTAGACTTCAGCAAATACTTGAGTCAAAGATAGAAACACAGTCATTTTTACACCCAGAGTCAGAGCACTCCTAGCAAGAACATTTCTGTGCACCAAGAATGACTCAGCCTTCTTTATCCTTATTTTAATAGTGTTTCAAGGATAAGAGAGAAAGAAGTGAGGTTTAATGACACCTTTTCTGCAAGCGACTGGCACTCACCTCACAAACTGCAGCATAGGTTTCATTCTGCATGGAGGAAAAAAGAAAGAAAAATTACTCAAAATCTTTAGAGTTGTAAATAATTTTAATGACACTTAGCTAGGCATTTCTACCAAATTAATTTATGCCCCACCATCGACAAAATGCTTCCCCTGTGGTTCAGCGGGTAAAAGAATCCACCTTCAATGCAGGGGACACAGGAGACTCAGCTTCAGTCCCTGAGTTAGGAAGACCACCTGGAGGAGGATATGGCAACCCACTCCAATATTCTTGCCTGAAAAACCCCATGGACAGAGGAGTCTGGTGGGCTATGGTCCAAAGGGTCACAAAGAGTTGGATAAGGCTGAGCAATGGGGCATGAACATGAACCCATGATGAAACAATCGATAAAGAATAATCCAAAGCAAAAGATTCCAGAGCTAGGCCTTCCATCCAGGAAGGCCACCATACAAACTGCTGTAAAAGGTATGTTCTTTGCATTATTGGAAAAACAAGGACACACGATGTCTCCTAGAAAATCTCAGCTAAGCAGTAATCCGCGATGGACCAGGTTAGAGAATGAAGGGATGTTGGTAGGTGCCCAGGGAGACAGAATCAGAAATGAAAAGCCACCAATAGGTCTGGTTAGGAAAGGCCAGCAGATTCTTCTGCCCAAACTGGCCACTCCAGCATCCACTCTGCTTCCTGGACTGATTCCCCCAACAAATGGTACTTCTCATTCCTTCACTCGCTCAGTGCAGTCTGAGGACTAGCTACGCACCCCTCACTGTGTTCAGAGCAGGGGACAGTGTGAACAAGACAGAAAGCGTCCTCCCCTGATGGTCCTACATGTCAGCCAAGGATATTAAACACGTGACTAGGCAAATAATGATTCAAACTACCATCTGGACAATGTGCTGCCAAGGGCAAGGGAAAGTGTTTTTATTTTTTTTGCTTATGTATTTACTTGACTGTACTGGGTCTTAGTTGCAGCATGTGGGATCTAGTTTCCTAACCAGGGATCAAACGACAGCCCTCTGCACTGGGAGTGTGGAGTCTTAGCCACCAGGCCACCCAGGAAGTCCCTGGAAAAATGTATTTAGAGTGTGTGATTGTTCACAAGTCCAAACAGCACCTGCTCCATCTTTTGGTAACTGCCAGTCTATGAAGCACACCATCACAAGCAGGAGAGTGGGTGTAAGTGACTCCTAGAGCTGAGATCTGTGAGGACACCTGTACAAGAAGAGCTGTGAGGACTGGCTATACATACAAAGATGTTAATATCTTTATTTAAATCTCCATACTGTAATTTGAGTCATTAATAGAAAATGATATTCTGTGTGCTTAGTTGCTCAGTCGTGTCCAACTCTTTTGCGACCCCATGGACTCTACCCCATCAAGCCCCACTGTCCACGGGGATTCTCCAGGCAAAAATACTGGAGTGGGTTGCCATCCACCGCTCCAGGGGATCTTCCCAAGTCAGGGACTGAACCCAGGTCTCCCTCATCGCAAGTGGATTCTTTACCATCTCAGCCACCAAGGAAGTTCAAGAAAGTGATATTACCTAAAGTTATCATGATCCTAACTAATTTAACCTCTGAACTGAACAAAGCAACCCATTTTTAAATTATAAAACTCTTATCCATGAGATTGAAGTAATTAATTATAGTGTAACAAGCACTATCCTTAGCAGGGATTCGCTTATTATCTTAATTTACCTATTAGGAAAGTAAAGTACCAAGTACCTTAACGAAGTCACATGCTAGTTGGCAAAGCCAGGATAAATGAAAAATAAAAAAGTATTAGGGAATGTATTTCCTACACGAAGTGAAGTAAACCTAGGTGTGTGTGCCCTCTGGGTTAGACTGCTTCCCTGTTCCCCACAGAGAAACCTTGAACGTGATCTAGGTCTCTCCAAAGTGTGGTCTGGAAACACCCAGCGTTGCATCACCTAGGAGCGTGTTACAAGCACAGAATTTCTAGTCCCCACACAAAACCTAGTGAACCAGAATCTGCATTTTAGTGAGATCCCAGATATTTGCATATTAAAATTTGAGAAGTGCAGGACTAGGACATTTAACAAATACTTAACATTCTACTAAAAGGTCGCTACAGTTTGGAGCAATTTGTCATTTCTGGCTTCCATGGTTTGCATTAACTTCTTTTGGTTGCCAGTTCACCAGTTGCATTAATAATGTTGATTTTGGGACTTCCCCGATGGTCCAGGGGTTAAGAATCCACTTTGCAATGCAGAGGATGCATGTTCAATCCCTGGTTGGGGAATTAAGATCTCGCATGCCACAGAGCAACTAAGCCCTCACACTGCAACTGCGGAGCTCACTCCACAACTAAAGACTCTATGCACCACAGAGAAAGATCTCCCGTGATGCAAACAAAGATTCCGTGTGCCGCAACTAAGACCCCACAAAGCCAAATTAATTGATTAAAAAAAAACAAAACTGATTTCATTTTCTCCATTATTCCATTTCCATTATGTATTACTCATACTTTTGCTTTAGAGTCAAGCCAGCTAATTAAAAGCCAATGGAAACTCACGTGGGAATCCTCATGGAGAATGTTTCTCTTGAGGGAAACATTAATATCAAAACAGAAACATAATTAATACTTACACACTTTAAGGCACAGTTTTCCTGATCTGCCGAATTCCAGAAATGACATCCTTGGATACACTATAAGAGAGAGTAAGAGGCAGTGATGACTGAAGAAGTGTGACTTTTCTAGTCACCTGAAAGTACAAATATTAACAGTGTTCCCGAAGTAGAAATCTATCTACCAAGGAATCTGTGGCCTCGCAGCAATCAGGACTTTTGAGAGTGTAAGCAGAGCTGTTGTATTCACAGACAGAGGAGGGCTTGGAGTGGCTCAGGGTTGCTGAGTGGAGTCTAGCCTGGGGCAGGCAGGCCTAGACCCCAGGGAGCAATGGAATGTCTGGGAACACACTGTCCACTGGGTGCGTGGTGCAGGAGAAGTCCAGGACAGCATGGTGTCAAGCACATTACATAGGTCCTTGGGGTGTATCACGCAACAAGCCAAACCTAAAGCTGGAGACTCAAGCAGAGGCAGCACATCAAAACCAAGGTAGGTGGATAGTTTGGGAAGTCAGCTGCCCTGACCTCCCACTGGACAGATTCAGCTTGTGCCTCCTTGCCTGGTTTGTCTGCGCCTGTGATTGCATGGACCATTCAGTGCCCAGGCCATAATAACACCTAAATCGCCTTCCCTTTTCCCTCAGTTCCTTCTGCTCTGCCATCTCCTTTTTTCTCCTTCTTCCTTTCGTGTCTATGTCCTATCCTCAACTTTTTCTCTTTTCACTCTTCAGGTTCTCCAAGACTGAGCTCATCTCCCTTGTCAGTATCAACCATCCGAATTTGAACTTCAGCGGAGACCCCTTCCTGAGCTCCAGACCCAGATTTCAGTTGTTTGTTAAATAGCTCCATTTGAGTCCTGACAAACACCTCAGGTACTGGAGTGAGTTGCCGTTTCCTCCTGCAGGGGATCGTCCCGACCCAGGGATCGAACTCGTGTCTCTTACATCTCCTGAGTTGGCAAGCAGGTTCTTCACCCCTAGGGCCACCTGGGAAGCCCCAAATTCAGCATATGAAACATCAAATTCCTCCCTTTGTACCCTCAAATTTGCTCTCTCTGCTGTTTGCTATTAATACGCTTCAGTCTTCTGAGCTGCCTGAGCCAGGAGTCAGGGCAGCTTCTCCTTTCACTGCCTTCCCACCCCATCCTCATGGACAATCCATCACCAGGTTCTACGGATTCACTTCTTTGTTGCCTGCACTCTGTCTTGGTTCCTTGCTCACTCACTGTCCTTGTTTTTCTGGGCCCACCACCACTTGCGAACAGCTTCTGGGGGACAACAAAACCTCATCATATCCCTATCCTATCTAAAACCCTGTGTGTCATTGAAACCAAATATTCCCAACAGGGTATACCGAGCTCTCCACCAACTGGCCCCACCTAGCTTGTCAGCCCAGTCTTCTACTTCCTGTCTCTGCACAGGCACACTCCCCCAAGCAAGCTGAAGTACCCCTCCTTTTCTGCACAACTCAGCTGTCTCAAACTTTTGGGTCTGGATACAAAGGGCTCCCTCTGATTAGTGTACCTTTCCCCTCTAGTTCTTCTAGAAAACTCTTTGTCTTTCTAGTTTTAGCCATGCAAGACCTGCAGGCAAGCAAGCTGCTTTTCCTCCTGTGTATTCTTCTTTCTCCTCCCACCCACCGCTGTTCTGACTCTCACAATGCTGTCTGGCTATGATTTTAGGTACATGTCTGTCTCTTACAAGACTGTGAGTCCTTTGAAACAGAGACCCTATTTTACTCATTCTTAAGTCTCTACTACCCAGCACAGTGCCTGGTTTATACCTATACTTGGAGTCACCAAACACATATTGTGTAAATGGATACAGGTGCAGGAAAGAAATAAGACTATAAATGTAACTGATAGAGGAAAGAGCAGACACTGTCTAACCAATCCTCTCAGAATACCTGTATTTTAGTAGTTTTAACTACATGTCAGAAATTTTAAGTAATTTGGCCAAAGCCACATTCATTGGAAGGACTGATGCTAAAGCTGAAGCTCCAATATTTTGGCCACTTCATGCAAAGAACTGACTCATTAGAAAAGACCCTGATGCTGGGAAAGATTGAAGGCAGGAGAAGGGGACAACAGAGGATGAGATGGTTGGATGACATCGCTGACTTGATGGACATGAGTTTGAGCAAGCTCTGGGAGTTGGTGATGGACAGGGAAGCCTGGCTTTCTGCAGTCCATGGGGTCTCACAGAGTCGGACAGGACTGAGCAACTGAACTGAACTGAACACAGCTAGGTATAATCAAAATCATGGTCTTGGCTTAGTCCTGTGTTCTTTCCACGTCAACGCACTGTCCCTGAACTCATGTTTGAATAATCTGTGATGCAGACTTCTCTCTATTTTCCATCCAGCTTCCTCCATCGGGCACAATTAAATGAGCTTTTACTTAGAAAATATTATTACGGTAATCAGACCTGACTTTTGTCCCTTTTTTATCAATGCAAACACTGTAAAGTCCCAGGCAGTGGAAGCAATTACTCACCGGTTCACTCAGATTGTGAGGCGTGCCGACATCAAGCTGTCTGCCCTGAAATGAAGAAGGAGGGACAGTGTAACTACCACAACATTAAAAAAAGAAAAAAAGAGCTTCCTTTTTTGGCCTCTCCAGTGTTTCCTAACTGTAAATTAAGGAGCCAAGTGTTTTAAAGTCATTAAATCAGTCATAAAACCAGACAAGATGCCTCTGCAAGTTCACAGGAATACCTTGGAGATCCCACGAGTTTGGTTCCAGACTACTGAAATAAAGGAAATCAGCAAATCTGGGGGCTTCCCAGTGCATGTACAAGTATGTTCACACTATACTATAATCTATTAAGTGTGCAATAGCACTGTTTTTTTAAAAAGTACATGCTTTAATTTAAGATGTTTTATTGCTAACAAATGCTAACCATCATGAAACAACACAAGGTTATCACTATATGCAGAGTGCAATAAAACAAAGTGTGCCTGGATAAGATGCAATGCCTAAGGATTCTGCAGAAATGATAAAAGTGGGAGTCAGGATGTAGCCGAAAGAAGTGGTTAAGAACAATTAAATAAGTATTAAATATGCCTGTGACATTAGTCAAGCAAGGACTCCCGGACTAGAGATGAAATACATTTGCATTTTTCATTTTTTTAAAGAGACTGAAACAACAATTGACTGCATTTAATTAATGTTATATAACAAACCATACAAAAAATGCATTCATACTCTAACCTAAATCTGTATACATTTTTGTTCACGACACACAAGGTGAAAGTGTGAATAACAGCTGCCCTAGGCAAGATTGTTTCAAGGTGTATTTCTTCCTTGTGTTTCTATGCTTATTATTTTGGATTTGTTTTTATAATGTGAAAAGCTATTTTCCTCTGTCCAAGAAAGTAGTTCCTATATAAATATCATTAGTGCCCTTAGATCCAGAATTTTAAAATGGAAAAATAAAATCATAGGCTAAACAGACTATTTGACCAGGAGGTTAATAACCTGAAGCCCAGAAATAACTTGATTTTGTTCCTCATAAAGTCTCATGTACTAATATGAACAGTGTTTCTTAGTTCTCACGGCTATGCAATGTGTGTGTCTATGCATGCATGCTCAGTCACGTCTGACTCTTTGCGACCCCACAGACTATAGCCTGCTGGGTTCCTCTGTCCATGGGATTCTCCAGGCAAGAATACTGGAGTGGGTTGCCATTTCCTTCTCCAGGGCATCTTCTGAACCCAGGGATCACACCCACGTCTTTTGCATCTCCTGCATTAGCAGGCAGGCGCTTTACCAGCTGAGCCATTGGGCTATGCAATATTTGAGGTTTATATGACTAGTCACTCTCCAACTCTTTAGCAAAGGGATTTTCAGAAGTTCTGGAAACAAAGGAGCTAATGGAATGGCATTACCACTAAAAGATTTATGCTAACCAGGTGTTTGGGTTGCTTGAAAAGTACACCATTTAACATACAACATTTCTGTTGTAAATACTATACCACCAGAAGACAGATTAAACAGTTTTGTATAAAGCCATGGTGTAAAAATTCGTGTTTGTGTGCAAAGTCACTTCAGTCATGCTGGGCTGTTTGTGATCCTATGGACCATATCCTGTCAAGCTCCTCTGTCCATGGGATTTTCTAGGCAAAAATACTGGAGTGGGTGACCATTTCCTTCTCCAGGGAATCTTCCTGACCCAGGGATCGAACCCACACCTCTTAAGTCTCCTGTATTGGCAGGTGGGTTCTTTATCACTAGTGCCACCTGGGAAGCCCTGGAAGCCCCCCAAAATAGGGATAATGGAAAAACATCGTATTCAACTTTACTTGAGTAAATTGCCAAGCACATGATTTGGAGAATGCCACAATGCCCTTATAAAACAAGTCACTTACATTGTCTCATACAGAGAAGAAGGTAGTATCGGGAAACATAAATGTAGAATATGCATGCCAGAAATAGATTAATGACTATGCTAATCAGACATACAATTATATGTGTCATGCAAACCTCAAAGTACCCCAAGGTTTCGGTGGCCTATTCCATCATCACCTTGGGGTCGTTTGAATGATTTTTTCCACATGACACATATAATCATAGTTCTAAATTGGGAAAGGAGTCCATCAAGGCTGTATATTATCACCCAGTTTATTTAACTTATATGCAGAGTTTATCACGCAAAATGCCAGGCTGGATGAAGCACAAGCTGGAGTCAAGATTGCTGGGAGAAATATCAATAACCTCAGATATGCAGATGACACCACCCTTAAGGCAGAAAATGAAGAGGAACTAAAGAGCTTCTTGATGAAGGTGAAAGAGGAGAGTGAAAAAGCTGGCTTAAAACTCAACATTCAAAAAACAAAGATCATGGCATCCAGTCCCACTACTTCATGGCAAACAGATGGGGAAACAATGGAAACAGTGACAAACTTTATTTTCTTGGGCTCCAAAATCAGTGCTGATGGTGACTGCAGCTGTGAAATTAAAACACACTTGCTCCTTGGAAGAAAAGCTATGACCAACCTAGACAGCATGTTAAAAAGCAGAGACATTACTTTCCCAACAAAGGTCCGTATAGTCAAAGTTATAGTTTTTCTAGTAGTCACATATGGATGTGAGAATTGGACCCCAAAGAAAGCTGAACACTGAAGAATTGATGCTTTTGAACTGTGGTGTTGGAGAAGACTCTGGAGAGTCCCTTGGACTGCAAAGAAATCAATTCAGTCAATCCTAAAGGAAATCAGTCCTGAATATTCATTGGAAGGACTGATGCTGAAGCTGAAATTCCAATACTTTGGCCACCTGATGTGAAGAACTGACTCATCTGAAAAGACCTTGATGCTGGGAAAGACTGACGGCAGGAGGAGAAGGGGACAACAGAGAATGAGATGGTTGGATGGCATCACTGACTTAATGGACTTGAGTTTGAGCAACCGCCTGGAGTTGGCAAAGGACAGGGAAGCCTAGAGTGCTACAGTCCATGGGGTCGCAAAGAATGAGACCCGACTGAGCAACTGAACAACGACAACATATAATCACATGTGCGATTAGCATAGTGATTAGCATAATCATTAATCTGTGGCTTAGACCATCATGGGGCTTCCCAGGTGGCTCAGTGGTAAAGAATCTGCCTGCCGATGCAGGAGAGGCAAGAGACGTGGATTCGATCCCTGGGTCGGGAAGATCCTCCGTAGTAGGACCTGGCCACTCTCTCCAGTATACTTGCCTGGAAAATTCCATGGACAGAGAAGCCTAGCCAGCTACAGTGCATGGGGTCACAAAGAGTCAGACAAGACTAAGGGACTAAGCAGGCACGCACACACATACAACCATACTCAGAGACTTTGACTTTGTCTGAATAATGAGCTTAACCTGTTAATTGCTAAAAATCCTGCCTGTTTGGGAAAATTATGGTTTTTCAGGTTTATAGTCTTGAGCTTTTTTTAGGCAAACTAACCACTAAAAATGGGGGTTGGGGGAAGTTTTTCATGAAATGAGCATTATAGGAACTAACCTCTGGGTCAAAAACTACAATGATTCACAAGTGGGATTTCTGGGGTTTCGTAACTTTTCCATGAAGGGATTTACATATGTCCAAAAGAAGCCACTGCTGAAACTGGTTTTTTTCCCCCCTTGGGAACGGGGAGCAGTGGTTAAGGGGTTAGGCTGTGCTGTTTTCACTAAGCAGTGAAGTGACTGTATCTGTTCCTGGTTACAGAGCCATTGTGCTTTTTGTTTACTAGGCCAACATGTTGTCCTGTTAATTTGCATCTCAGCCGATCACGAAAGTTGCCTCACAGAAGGTTTTAATCAAAGCGGCCAAACCAACAAAATAGGACATCCTGTTTCAAATTACACTCTCAACCTCATTTTGAACTGTTGCTTTTTCAGAGATTTGGCATATTTCATGATAAGCCACTTAGCAAAGTGTTCACATTTGATGAAGCAATTTTTATATAAACATAATTTTCTGCCACCCAGCCCTTTAAAATGTCAACTATCCATGGTTAAATGAAGAGCAGTGCTACATTTTCAATTAGTTGCATGAAGACTTAAGGCACAGTCTAAAACTGTGCTCCTATTTAAAAGATTTCTCTACTCATATCTCTATAACTTGGATGCCAATCTTAAAAAAAAAGTTAAACATTTTTTCCATCTTTCTCAGCTTCTCATAAACATAAGGGCCATCAACCTTGTTTAGTATTTAAGGTTTTGAGTATCTGTATCCATCTTCCTTTCACATTGCTTAAATCTCACAGACAAGACAACTTGTACGTGACTAATAAAGCCTGATACTGTAAAATGAAACAGAATACCACCCATTGTCGTCAAGAGTTACTAGATTCCCACCAGACTCCCCTGGGACTCCGCCCTTCTGCTGTAGAGGGCATGGGTTCAATCCCTGGTGTGGGAACTAAGATCCCGCATGCCGGGCAAAAAGAATTATTAGATTCCCATCTGGATTTCCCATGAATCACCAAGTTAGCATATAATCACAACCCAGAAATTTCTAAATTGTTCACAAGTAGTACAATAGGTCAAGCTTGGTGCAGGTTTAACAACATTTTGATTGAAGACCATCCTATTTTCATTCATATAGTCATGGCCTCAATATTTTTTGCTGATGGTTCATTGAAGCCCAGAGTTCTTTTCTTAAAACAAACAAAAACTAAAGTCTCGTTTGTCTCATAGATAGATATGAGATTGATATTAATTCTTAAAAGCCCAGTTTGCAAACACATTCGAGACTTTACACAGAGGCACTGTGTCTGCATAAATGTGTGCAAGCAAGTGCAACAGCTGCTATGTGACAAATTAGGCATCAGATCTTCTAACCCTACCTCATGGCACATGGCGTTTTTATTTTTAAGCAGTCTTATTAAGAGCAAAGGGAAATATACAAATTCAGAATATTGCGTATAGTGAAACAACAGATCCCTCTGTTTATTTCTCACATTTTCACAAATTTTAAGATCTTTTTTTTTGCTGAAGGAAAATAAATGGAAACTAAGAAGGAAGAGTCTATAAATTGTTCATCCTCTCTCTGGTCTTTATTGAGTGGAGTCCTTCTTGAGAAGAAAGGCTTACAAAAGATGGCAATGCTGATTCTATGATAACCTGGTATGCACCCAAATAACCTTACATAGGTATGATATCATTGTCAACCCGCCCTACTCAGTGACTTAGAATTATAGGCAGAGAACTAAGTGAATATTTTTAGTAACTCTAACTGGCACTAACCAGCACCAGCCTGTGCTCAGCCGTGTTTGACTCTTTAGGACTCTATGAATGGTGGCCTGCCAGACTCCTCTGTCCACGGGCTTCTCCAGGCCAGAACACTGGGGTGGATAGCCATTTCCTCCTCCAAGGGATCTTCCTGACCCAGGAAAGGAACCAGCGCCTCCTGTGACTCCTGCCTTGGCAGGCAAATTCTTTTCCCAGTGAGTCACTTAGAAGGCCCAGTACTGACCAGAACCTCTCCTCAAAAGTTGCTGAATTTGAGCCATTGAATTGGAGCGGTGATTAGTTTGGCAAGGAGCACACCATCTGTCCTGGGGTGACCCAGCACTACAAGCAAGATACGTTTCAAGAGACAACAGAAAATCTAAAAGGGCTTGGAAGGTAGCTTAAGCATCTGTTGTGGCCTTTGGAAGAGCTTTTCAGAAGGTAGCGAAAAGATGACCATCACTGAGCTCATGGAGCCCTCTCTTTCCATTCCATGTAAGCACCATCCACTTTGCTGCTCACTCTCTCCAGCCTCTAGAACAATGCCAAAAGGATAATGGTGTTCCATAACTATATGCTGAAGGAATAAATCCAAGAAT
Source organism: Oryx dammah (assembly GCF_014754425.2). NCBI lineage: Eukaryota > Metazoa > Chordata > Mammalia > Artiodactyla > Bovidae > Oryx > Oryx dammah. Next base: position 20,882,311 of record NW_024070188.1, on the reverse strand, counting down.
TAAAGATGGCCTACTATCCAGGAAGGGTCCAGAAGTGCCTTGGAAGCATCACCCAGTGGCCTAGGATCATAAGGGATTACTCTCATTTCTTGAGAAGCAATGAGACATAGGAACCAAAGGACAAATGTTGACTTCTTTTCCTCTCATTTGGTGTGTGAATAAAGATTCCTCTGATCTCCACTCCCTAACCATTTATATTTTTAGAGAAACGAGAAGAAAGCTTAATATTTTTTGTTTTTAGACAATTAAGTACATAGAGAGTAAGAACTGTATCTTTTAGGTTAATTGTGCAACCAAATGCTTCATAGTTCTTTGTGTTCATAATGTTGTTCAAAATGAAGCTTTTGATTCCCCCTTATGTGATTGAAACACAACCAAATACAATGACATGTAAGACGGCGAATTTGCAATCGAATTTTTTCCTATCCCTTCAAAAATCAATGTTAGCTCATAAAAGCAAAAGAGTGAATACCTGGGTAGTTTTTAAACAATGAAACAACAGAGACATTTCTTGGTGACCTTTAAGTCACACTGTAATAGTATTGAGTTTTTCTGTTGGCAGCTCTCAAAATTAAGTTTAATAAACCGAATGGCGTGCCCATCAAACGGTCTTGGGCAAGGTAGCCTCATGAGTCAGGTCTAGGGGGTTCAGAGGAAGATGAGTTTGTCAACACTCTTCCCTAATTTCCAACTCCTTCTCCATCCCCCTCCTCCCCATAATCATAACTAACATTAGTGAGTGAGTCTCAAGTTCCAGGCACTCTACAGGTATTCTACACTGAATTTCATTCAACGTCCCAACAACCCTATTCGGGAGATACTTTCATTAACTTCATTTTGCGGCTGAGAGACAGGGAGGTCTAGTAAGTTGTCCAAGAGTTAAGATTTTAAGGGGGCACTAGTTGCCTCCAGAGCCTGTGCCCTTAACCAAAGCACAGATGCCGCCTCTAATCAGTCCCAAATTCCTCACTTTGAGTGAGAGTTCTCATTTACCTGCGCTCACCTCTTCCAATTACCTGCTTGAAAGACACTGTCCCAGTCCCAGAAACTTAAATCCTCAACCCAACTCCTACTTCTTGGCACAAGCGTCCCTATATTGCTCACCTCAGGCAGAACTAACTTCACTCTTTACTTCCTATTATTAGTGAAACAGAGCAGAATGATCTGCATTTTAATCCCACATATGATATTTGCTCCTGATGTGACCATTTTAAAAGTTAGCTGTGTTGTTTAACTTCGTATTCTCATCTGAAACATAAGTAGGATAATAATTAGTGCTTAAAGTTCTGTGAGGATTAAATTAAATTATACATTCATTATTATACTACAGTGCCAGGCACTTAGAAATCTATTATTATGTGCAAATTTGCTATAAACAGTCTTTTGCAGACATATCATTCAGTTCAGTTCAGTTCAGTTTAGTTCAGTCACTCAGTCGTGTCCGACTCTTTGCGGCCCCATGAATTGCAGCATGCCAGGCCTCCTTGTCCATCACCATCTCCTGGAGTTCACTCAAACTCACATCCGAGTCGGTGATGCCATCCAGCCATCTCATCTCTGTCGTCCCCTTCTCCTCCTGCCCCCAATCCCTCCCAGCATCAGAGTCTTTTCCAATGAGTCAACTCTTCACATGAGGTGCCCAAAGTACTGGAGTTTCAGCTTTAGCATCATTCCTTCCAAAGAACACCCAGGACTGATCTCCTTCAGAATGGACTGGTTGGATCTCCTTGCAGTCCAAGGGACTCTCAAGAGTCTTCTCCAACACCACAGTTCAAAAGTATCAATTCTTCAGCGCTCAGTTTTCTTCACAGTCCAACTCTCGCATCCATACATGACCACTGGAAAAAACCATAGTCTTGACTAGATGGACCTTTGTTGGCAAAGTAATGTCTCTGCTTTTCAATATGCTATCTAGGTTGGTCATAACTTTTCTTCCAAGGAGTAAGCATCTTTTAATTTCATGGCTGCAGTCACCATCTGCAGTGATTTTGGAGCCCCCCAAAATAAAGTCTGACACTGTTTCCACTGTTTCCCCATCTATTTGCCATGAAGTGATGGGACCAGATGCCATGATCTTCATTTTCTGAATGCTGAGCTTTAAGCCAACTTTTTCACTCTCCTCTTTCACTTTCATCAAGAGGCTTTTTATTTCTTCACTTTCTGCCATAAGGGTAGTGTCATCTGCATATCTGAGGTTATTGATATTTCTCCCAGCAATCTTCATTCCAGCTTGTGCTTCCTCCAGTCCAGCGTTTCTCATGATGTACTCAGCATATAAGTTGAATAAACAAGGTGACAATATACAGCCTTGACTTACTCCTTTTCCTATTTGGAACCAGTCTGCTGTTCCATGTCCAGTTCTAACTGTTGCTTCCTGACCTGCATATAAAAAAGCAGTTCAGGTGGTCTGGTATTCCCATCTCAGAATTTTCCACAGTTTACTGTGATCCACACAGTCAAAGACTTTGGCATAGTCACTAAAGCAGAAATAGATGTTTTTCTGGAACTCTCTTGCTTTTTCCATGATCCAGCAGATGTTGGCAATTTGATCTCTGGTTCCTCTGCCTTTTCTAAAACCAGCTTGAACATCTGGAAGTTCACAATTCACGTATTGCCGAAGCCTGGCTTGGAGAATTTTGAGCATTACTTTACTAGCTTGTGAGATGAGTGCAATTGGGCGATAGTTTGAGCATTTTTTGGCATTGCCTTTCTTTGGGATTGGAATGAAAACTGACCTTTTCCAGTCCTGTGGCCACTGCTGAGTTTTCCACATTTGTTGGCATATTGAGTGCAGCACTTTCATAGCATCATCTTTCAGGATTTGAAATAGCTCAACTGGAATTCCATCACCTCCACTAACTTTGTTTGTAGTGATGCTTTCTAAGGCCCACTTGACTTCACATTCCAGGATGTCTGGCTGTAGGTGAGTGATCACACCATCGTGATTATCTGGGTTGTGAAGATCTTTTTTGTACAGTTCTTCTGTATATTCTTGCCACTTCTTCTTAATATCTTCTGCATCCGTTAGGTCCATACCATTTCTGTCCTTTATCGAGCCCATTTTTGCATGAAATGTTCCCTTAGTAGTGATTCAATAATCTCTTCAGATAAATTTCTTGATGTTCAGGGTTAAAAGTATGCGTTCTGTTTTAATTTTGATATTTATTTACCCAGTATTTTCTAGAATGCTATCAAGTTACATTCTAATGAAAAGCACATGGCAGTTCCAGCTTATCCAAACTTGGCCAATTATAAGATGTCTTTATCTCTGCCAGTCTGATAGAATAAAAACTGATAATTCACTCTTCCTATGCAATTCTTTTTTTTTTTTCTACTTTACAATATTGTATTGGTTTTGCCATACATCAACATGAATTCACCACGGGTTTTCCTATGCAATTCTATGTTGCTGTGAGGTTGAACATCTATCACATTTTTTAGTCATTAATGCTTCTTTATTAAAAAGGCAGGCCTTCTTGTTCTGAACAATATTTAAATACTCTCCTTTACAAGAGTTGGTAAAATTGTGTTTATCATATGTAAAACTTTTTTCCATTCTTTGGCTTTGTTTTTACTGTCTTCTGTTTATTGTCATATAGTTACTTTCTAAGCAGCTGGATATATTAATAATTTGTTTTAGTGAGTCTAGGTTTTTGAAACCGACTTCTTTCCCACTCCAAGATTATATAAACAATCTTTCCTAATGAAACAAAAAATTTTATAGGATGAGGTCTTGTTCTGTTTTTGTTGTCTGTTTGTATTTAAATTATACCTTTTCAAAATACCTCATGGAATTTATTTGAATCTGGTAGTAATATGTTATTAGGAGTTGAAATTTTTTAAATCTTTTTTTTCACTTTTCTTTTCAAAGAAAGGAGTACTTTATTTTTTACTTTATTTTGTTTAGATTAGCTTAAGGTGTACGACAGAACTGAGTTGAAGGTACAGAGATTTCCCATCAACTCCCTGCTCCCACACACGCATAGCTTCTCCCATTATCAACACCATTCATCAGAATAGCACATTTTTAGTATGCACGAGCCTACAGTGGAATAATCACAACCACCCAAAGTCCATAATTTACCTTAGGGTTCAGTCTTGGTATTTGGACAAAAGTATAATAATATAATACCATACAGAGTACTTTCACTGCTCTGACAATCCTCTGTGTTCTGCCCATCCATCTCCCCACAGCCCAACGCCATCGCTCTGAACCACGGATCTTTCCGGTATCTCTGTAACTCTGCCCTCTCCAGAACATCATACAGCTGGAGTCATACAGCCTTTTCAGATTGGGTTCTTCCACTTAGTAATAGGCATTTAGGCTTCCTCCATGTCTTTCATGGCTTGATAGCTCATTTCTTTTTATAATAGTTTTGAATAATATTTCCTTACCTGAATTGTCAGTTTACTGATTCTTTCACCTACTGAGGGAAGGAATTATTTTTCATTCTAAATGGATAGCCTCACTTTGCTTTGAATTTTCATTTTTATCATAGTCCACACTCCCTTATGTACACAGTATAATTTCTGGAGCATATTCTGTTTTACTGGCTTGCCTATTCCTGTATTGGTATACATTGTACTAATTTCTGGATATTTTATGGAATTTTGGAATTATGGTTTGGTGGCGCTAGTGGTAAAGAACCCACTTTGTCAATGCAGGAGACATGAGAGACGCAGGTTGGATCCCTGGGTTGGCAAGATCCCCTGGAGGAGGACACGGCAACCCACTCCAGTATCTTGCCTGGAGAATCCCCATGGACAGAGCAGCCTGGAGGGCTACAGTCCATAGGGTCACAAAGAGTTGGACACGACTGAAGCAACTTAGCACACATGTTATAAAGTTGTATATTGATATATAAGAAAGGTATTGTATATATACATATATATATACTTTTTTAAACAGGACAACCTTCTGAATCTTATTATTTCTGACAATCTTATTGAATTGACTTGAGGCTTCTAAAAGAGTACTTCTAAGCACTAGGTCCTCAACTGTTGCGATTTGTTACTGAAAAAAAAAAAAAGAGTTTTATTGCCAAAGAAGATCACAAAATCATGATTAAACAAAGCCATCAATATGAGGTTGTATCCTGTTGAATCTACAATAAGAGGGTAAGGGCAAAAAGCGTTTCCATAAATTATTTGGCCATGAATCTCTTTTGTTTTTTTTTCATAAAGGATTTCACAATGCTAGTGTTCTGAAAAATAATTATTTTTTTGCTCTCTGCAGCACATGGCATATGCAATCTTAAAATATCAGGTCATTTAATACACTCAACTAATACATACAGATTCCTCCATCAGTGTAAAGCCCATGCTCAAACAGAGAACTATGATTTGTGCATTTGGGGACAGCAGTTTTAACATTCCTTTCTAGAAGACACTTCTGTTTCTTTTTAAAAGGCAAAGATGCCTCAATATCAAGAATCATCCAGTGAGAATGATAATATACATCTAATTTGAGTCTCAGGGCTTCCCAGGTGGTTCAGTGGTAAATAATCTACCTGCCAATACAAGAGACACAGGGACGCAGTTTTGATCCCTGGGTAGGGAAGATCGCTGGAGGAGGAGATGGGAACCCACCCCAGTATCCTTGCCTGGGAAATTCCAGAGGAGCCTGGCGGGTTACAATCCATGGGCCCAAAGAGACAGATACGACTGAGTGACTGAACATGCACAGAGTATCAGTGGGCAAGAAAAGGATATAGTAGAGGCAACCTTTTGAGAAATAATGACTAACAATTCTCTAAGAATCTTGAGATACATGAATTGACAGTTATAGAGAATATGTGGCAACCCACTCCAGTGTTCTTGCCTGGAGAATCCCAGGGACGGGGGAGCCTGGTGGGCTGCCATCTATGGGGTCGCACGGAATCGGACACGACTGAAGTGACTTAGCTTAAGCATGATGACAAAAAATTAATTAACAAAAAGAACCACCCAATGAAATCAAAGATGACCTGCATAGCAAAGTCCAAGCTAAAAACAGTAGCATAGAAAAAAAAAAAATTCAAACAACAGTGCAATAAACTCCAGCACTTTTCATATCGTTCCTCTGATCCATGGCTCTATTCATTGTTCTTTCACCTAGCTTTTGTCTCCCCTGCCCTGATGTGGGAGGAACAGATGGAGAACATGATTACAATCACTAGTCAAACTGGCAGACCGTGTCTTCTGCAGTTGCCACCATATCAGCTGTGCCTTTCTCTGTAGGAGGTGAACGGAAGGCAACTCAGCAAAGGAACAGACTGTCTACTACTTCTGCCAAACCCTGAAATCAAGGAGCCCACACACAAAAATAAGATAAAATTAAGTTAAGCTAAAAATTAAAATGGAGACTCCAATAATAGAAACAGCCAACATCAGTTTTGATAGTTGGGAAATTAATAAACAAAGTATAGTGGCACATTCATATGATGGAATATTTAAAATATATTAAGGACTGTAGTTCCATAAAAACATCAAACATTCAAACAGTGCAATAAACTGTTTTCCTGTGTACAGGAAAATCCACAAAGTAATGTTCAATGAAAGAGCTGGGTGCACAGTGTGTGAAAAATTATATACATACTTGAGGAAAAAATCACTGAAAGAAAATACAATTCTAGGTCAATAGTTGTGGAATTACAGGATTTTTTTCTTTTATTCTTCTCTATCATAAACATTTTACAATGATATGTATTGTTTTTATAATCAGAGAAAAAATTTAATAAAAAAGAAAATATTTAATAGTCCCAGTTTTCCATTTTTAAGTTTGGATATTTAGATTTATAAAAACCCTAAAGCACATATTTCTACATTCATGGTAGTGACGTCTTCAGCAAAGAATTCTATAAAATACCAACTATATTTTTATTATTTTTTTAACCATATTTTTAAAAAGTGCTGAAACAATAGTAAGCTTAAGCAGTGTTTAAAATGATAGTTTAAATTAAACCGAGAGTATATCACAAATACCTTTCCTTTTTCACTCTACCACAGACTTCTATCTCTAATACTTTAGCCTAATAATGAATAGTATTTGGTATTTTTTTATTTTAAAAATATGACTGTAAGTATTGTCACATGTCTTTAGATAAGAAGAGTACATCTTTCCCTGACTAGAATGTATTTGGCTTTTAAAGTTGATTCAGTGACTGTTTTAAGCACAAATAAGTCACAATAACTCTAAAGATGTGAAACACTACGAGGAATGACACCCAGAAATGAGAAGAAAATTATAAATGTCCAGAAAAACTCACCAAAAATATTATAAATGCACAGATAGGAATTTACAAACAATTCTGACATTTAATAATGATAATCATATATAAGTATATAATACGTAAAATAACATGTAAATATATAATGATTAATAATGAGATAAAGTGTTATACATGGCATCCACATCTGCTTCCCTCATCATCCCCCTCCCGATACAATCGTCTATCCACAATATAAATAGTACTTTTGCCTGCAATGACAAGGCATTGCCCTGTGGCCGAACCTATTTCATGCTTCAAGACAAATATAAATGATTTTGTAATAAATGAGTTTATCTGATATTTTTTAAGGTGTGCAAATTGATTTCATTTGCGCCTCCTTTGCCCGAATCCCATACCCTCTGTTGCAAAAATAATAATAATAATCTATGAACAGACAACTTGAAAGAAATGAAGTAGCTCTGCCCTACTTACTATAATCACTAACGTTCCTAACTTATTTTGGAAAAAGACTCTTGCCTTGCCATCATTTCTCATGAGAAAACTTCTCATAAATAAAAAATAATTCAACCAATATAACAAGCTGAATTCTATCTGTTCTGCTTCCTATAAAGACAAATATTAGACCAGGAAAACTTACCAGGTTAGTTACACATGACTTTAAACAGCTGTTTAAAACTGTACACTGGCCCACAGAAATCCATATGCAGCCAAGAGTTGCAAAATTGACAAGTTTCAGACTAAGCCAGTAAAGGTTCTTCATCACTTCACTAATGGCGGATTTTCAGATGAACTTTCTTCTCATTTTCTCCATTTCGCTATCTGAATTCTTTGGGTTTCATCACTTCAGTTGAAAGAGTGGCTGGTGGACTTTTTGGTCTTGTTGGGATCTCTTTGCCTTTTAAATAATGTTTAGAACTTTGAGTACTAGATAGTTTGTATCATTCCCATAACAGCTATTTCATAAGGAGGCTTCCTTTTACTCCCATAAAGAAAGTCACCCACTGAGTAAAGGTTAGGTCTTAGGAGAGTGCTTCACAAGGAAAGTAAACAAAGCAGAGAACCCAAATTACATTTCAGCCAGCATGTGACCGGTGCACAGTCTGAGACGGGATCAGGCTCAGTGGACCCCCCACCACTTCACTTCTTTGAGGTTTGTTCAGCTATGCAGGAAACTGGGTTTTAAGCATGTTTAGTAAACAGTAACACTATTCTAATAAAGAATATTAAAAAAAAAAAAAATCAAAGGGCCCAAATCAGATGATGCAGCAGAGAGGAAAAACTTAACCCTTTGAAACCAAACATACATACTTTAAAATGAAAAAGCAAACAAACCTGAAATTAATAGGTACTCTGAGGGTCAGCTAAAGACAAGGAAATTTGTTAGGCACTTTCAGAACTTCACTACATATTAACTAAAACACTGCCTTATCAAGTCTATTGAGACAGAGAACTGAAACTAGCCACCAGGAGAACTAAGATATGTCTGAGGGTAACTGTCTTGAAAAGGAAATATTGTACAAATTTCAGTCTGCTCAGCATGGAGATAAAGTTCAAGCCTGAAACAAAGAATTTGAAAAGTTTGCAACGTACAGAAGCGAGTCATTCTGGATAGTTACTTTTTAGATTGCTGAGGGTTAACTCTTTAAGGCCAGATACTGTCATGTTGGTATTTTTTTTCTCATGACAATCTATAGTTTCAAATCAACTTCCTTGTCTTCTTAAATAAATTATACTATTGTAACTTACCCTTGTGTTAATGATGTGAAGTTCTCATTGTGAGGAACACCCATCTGAGGGTTTGTTTCGAGCTGAGCATCCTTTAGTAAATGCTAACCAAACTGCAAGGAGATCCAACCAGTCCATTCTGAAAGAGATCAGCCCTGGGATTTCCTTGGAAGGAATGATGCTAAAGCTGAAACTCCAGTACTTTGGCCACCTCATGCAAAGAGTTGACTCATTGGAAAAGACTCTGATGCTGGGAGGGATTGGGGGCAGGAGGAGAAGGGGGCGACAGAGGATGAGATGGCTGGATGGCATCACCGACTCAATGGACGTGAGTCTGAGTGAACTCCGGGAGTTGGTGATGGACAAGGAGGCCTGGCGTGCTGCGATTCATGGGGTCGCAAAGAGTCGGACACGACTGAGCGACTGAACTGAACCAAACTGGTGAACAACATGAAGAAGAATGGTACTGACGCCATATTGACCCCTAAAACCTGGTCACTTGAAAAAATTCCCCACCCTCTGCCTATTTTGTGTTCATTGTCTGCATTTGAAAGAACATAGATCAAAAAATATGCAACTGTCCAATTTCTTGGTCCGAGGATATGGCCGTTTTTCTACAAAAGTATGTTTAAATCAGAGAAGAAACTTTCTTGCCTATGGAATTTTCTATTCCCAAAGAAATGTATCTTTTCCTGGTGCCACTAGCCCTTTCTGTCTTATTTGCACAAGTAATATTTGTAACTGTTACTTCACTAAGTGGACCTCTAAGTACTTCCTTGAAAACCTAAATATAATCTTTACTCTCACTTAATCTAATTCTTTGGTGTATCCTTTCAATATCAAGATTTGTGTTTATTCTGATTTGAGGAATTTAACTGGCACATAGATTCGCACTTGTGAAAAATGAAGTAAATTCCAAGATGTTTGTTATAAAATTAATTATATTAGCAAAAGACTTCACCTAAAATTTCGATAATCTAATAGTGGATTAACCATCAATTCACACAACTCATCCAGGTGATTTCTCCAGATAGACTTCTTTGGACTTCTTCACAGCACAATAGTCACCAAGCTGTTGGGTAGCTTACATGGTGACTTAGAGCTTTGATAAAAGTGTGCCAGTGTTAAGCGTATTAACTTTCATGATTCATCTTTAGAAATCAGCTGTTTTTTTAAAATGAGGCTATTTTCCCCATTTTATTGGTTACCAGAAAGGCACAAAACTGCCCTGATTCAAGGAAAGGGGAATTAGACCCTACCTTTTGAGATGGGAATGGCAAAATCCTAGAAGAACATGTAGGATGGGAGAGACTGTTACACAATCTTTGGAATAAAATCTGCCACCGTGTAGGCAGTCATGACTGGAATATAGAAGTTTCAGTTACCACAGTTTAGTCAACTAATAATACAGTTCAAACTTCAGTTAGCACAATATATTACCTGTGAGTACTGTGCATTAAATACAAACTTCTCTGCTATCTCTGCAGTCCACAAATCAGATGTATATAACAGATGCACATTAAGATCAGATATCAGTCATGTCACTTCTTTCAAAGTCTATCAGTGATTGGCCACTCACTGCATATCTGTTATTCCCTTCTTACACAGACAGCAAAGCAAGCTGGCATGTTGCCTCCTTGTCTCCCAGTGATAAACCCACATGACATTTTGCAAAATGATGTTTAGAAAAACGGATAATTGAAAAAAGGAATTGGCTGACAAAGATAAAATTGCAGCAGAGAAATAAAAACTGATAAAACTGGAAGTGTATTTGAATCAAATGTAAATGGAGGATTTGATACCAAAAACAAAGGCAACAAAAGCAAAAATAAACAAAGAGAACTAGAGCAAACTAAGAAGTTTCTGCATAGCTAAGGAACTCATCAACAAAATGAAACAGCAACCTACAGAATGAGAGAAAACATTTGCAAATCACATATCTGACAAGGGGTTAATATTTATTTGTAATGTCTGAGTTTTGTACCATGTGTACATTTTACAGCTTCAAAAAATTAATGTTTAAACAATAACTTTTTAACATATTCTGAATGAGAATTTGAAAGCATAGGACTTGCTTGAGCCTCCAAATTTATCTCAAGTTAGAATAGGGTACTTGAAACACGTGACTAGAGTTCACACCAAACAAGTTCGTCCAAGATGGCTTTGAACAAAATTTTTGTACATGCATGAAAAATGTTATCCTAACAAATAAGACTTAGACTCCCAAAATCCCTTAGAATAAGACTTTCCCATGGGATCAATTCTGCAATGAACAGATCACATTCTGAAACAATGGCCTGGTTCATAGCTGAATCAGTAGGAAAGGAGAAATTGTTAAAATGTACCTTTATTCTAATCCTATGTCGTTAGAATAAGCTTTACAGATGGTTAACAACAGATTTGATGTGATCAAATACATCTGAGTTTTGAAATTATGTATACTGAAAATATACAATGTACACCCTCTAACTCAGTTGCAGTCTATCAGCACCACATGGGGAATGAAATTTTACAGGGAAATAAAATTTTACAATCATCAAAAGGAGCCCCAGAGAAGGACCTTTAACACTACCAGGCTTGAGAAGGGCCATGTCGACATTCATGGCCTAAGAATTTGCCATGCAAGCAAATTCTTACTCCAGCACATGGCCTTGCCATCCTGTATTACTGCTCTATCAGATCCACTAGAAGCCTCATCACGCTCTGTCATAGCACATGTGCTGAACCTTGAAATTGGCTAAAAAGACAGATACACTAGCCATCACCAAGGCAATAATTATTCCTATGGTGAGTATCAATCAAGGGGGTATGGTCCCCCACTGACATTCATCAGAGCCAGTGCCTCTCCTCTCCATGCCTCAAGAAAGGGGTGATACTACAGCACGTCAAGGAGGAAAATATTAAATTATTAGCTTTTCAGGTTCAACAGCCAATGTCCTCGCCAGGAGGAACAGAGGCCAGAAACACACATTTCAGTTTCTGATCTGCAATTTGGATTTGCTACATTATTATCAAATTTAAGTTATATTTTAGCCTGGGAACTCAGGGGCTGAAATGCACAGGTGAGGAGTTATTAAGACACTCATGTCCTCCACACTCCTTTCCTGAGACTTGAAGGTGGAGATAGGATCAATTATGCCACACCTTTTGCACAGAACAACAAAAGATAAAAATCACAATATAAAGGCATCATTTTTTTTTTTTTCCCGGCTCTTCTCGTATGTTTATTTACCTCTGAGTGCTCAGGGGATTTTATAATTGTTGTTGTTGTTCAGAGCCTGTTTCCCTGCTGCTTCCAAGTTTGGAGCTTTCTTAGATTCATAAAGTTCTAGGAGGCTAGTTTTTAAGCAGTTGCTCTTTGTATGAGGTACTTGCTGCTGCTGCTGCTGCTAAGTCGCTTCAGTCGTGTCCGACTCTGTGCGACCCCGTAGACGGCAGCCCACCAGGCTCCCCCGTCCCTGGGATTCTTCAGGCAAGAACACTGGAGTGGGTTGCCATTGCCTTCTCCAATGCATGAAAGTGAAAAGTGAAAGTGAAGTCACTCAGTTGTGTCCGACTCTTAACAGTTATAAAAATCTGCCTCAGGAGGAGTTTTTTAATGGCTTGAGGAAATTAATGCTGTAATATTAGGTAGAAAGGAGTGTATAAAATTATATATATATTATGAGACTGGTCTCAAGTATGTAAAGTAAAACCAGCTCCCTCTCTCCCTCTCTCCCTCCCTCCCTCCTTTCTCCTTTCTTCACCACTCAGAGAAAAAATATTCTGATATATTTCTACCAATTTTTGATATATTTCTACCAATTTTTTTTTTCAGTTTTATTTTGAAAGTATTTGCACTTTTCAAGCCTTCTCAATCTAATTGAGACTAAAAGGCCTTGTGTTTTCATGGAAAATACTTTCAGAGATTGAATCCAGACACTAGATGACCACTTAACATTTTACCTACAGCCAGTCCTGAAGTGAAAACTGCTTCTGTAATAAAGATGAGAGGTTTTCAAATGCCAAATCAGGCCCTCCTCTCCCAGCCTCCAGATCAGAGGAGTCAAAATCCACAGCAGGGTTCTCATGGTTCCTCTCTGACAAGAGTGCCCCTATGGGGCCCTAAATGGGAAACCTTAGAAAGAAGGGCTAGCTTTGCAGTTTAGAGCTAAGGTGGCGCCTGGCGGAAGAGATGAGGGCACAGCTTAAGTTGTTTGTCAAAATTTATGATTGGCTCTCTTGATTTCCGTGCACGTGGACAACGCGTGATCACCATAGACCCCTGTCATGATGTAAGCACGTGGTAATCTGACCTTTAACTTGATTGGTAGAACTATGGAAAGTCCCTCGCAAAACCCCCCTGCTTGCCTATATAAACCAAGAGCTTACGACAATAAAGCAGAACTGCTTAGACAGAACCCCTGTCGCGTCTGATTGTCTCTTGCTCGCCCGAGGGGCTGGGTTGGCGGACAGCAGGCTCACTTTCTCGGGACCCCCTCAGCTCTGCTGAGGGAAGTTCCACTGCCTCTCTCTTTCTGCGGAGCGCCCCCCGCATGCCCCCAACTTTTGTTTTCTTTTTTTCTGCTTTTTGACCACACCCCACAGCATGCAGGATCCCAGTTCCCCTACCAGGGATAGAATCTGTGCTCTCTGCAGTGGAAGTGCGGTGTCTTAACCATTGGACTGCCAAGGAAGTCCCAACCTTTGTTCTTAATGAAGCTTCTCCAACCAGTGTGGCAGTGGGGCCCAGGAACCCCGCAGTGTCACACAGCACCACCTTGCAGACCGCCATGCACACAACCAGCACCCCGCTGGAACAGAACCCCTGTTTCAAACCCTACTCCAGGCATGAAATACATTAACAGAGCAAAGGAAGCAACTGCTAAGGGACAGAAGGTGGACACAGGACAGGAAAGCACTGATGCAGCTCACTGAGCCAGGGAACCTCGATGGGGCACGGGAGCAGGTAAGGGAGGCAGCGACTCTGACCCACGAGAACCAAGCCCCAGGACTTTTATCTTGTAATGAAGTTGCACGCTCTAAGAAATGTGGGATTATAGCTGTAATTATTAAGCTGTGAGTGTTGGAAGAAAAGTTATGGCCAACCTAGATAGCATATTCAAAAGCAGAGACATTACTTTGCCGACTAAGGTCCATCTAGTCAAGGCTATGGTTTTTCCAGTGGTCATGTATGGATGTGAGAGTTGGACTGTGAAGAAAGCTGAGCGCCAAAGAATTGATGCTTTTGAACTGTGGTGTTGGAGAAGACTCTTGAGAGTCCCTTGGACTACAAGGAGATCCAACCAGTCCATTCTAAAGGAGATCAACCCTGGGTGTTCTTTGGAAGGAATGATGCTAAAGCTGAAACTCCAGTCCTTTGGCCACCTCATGTGAAGAGTTGACTCATTGGAAAAGACTCTGATGCTGGGAGGGATTGGGGGCAGGAGGAGAAGGGGACAACAGAGGATGAGATGGCTGGATGGCATTACTGACTCGATGGACACGAGTCTGAGTGAACTCTGGGAGTTGGTGATGGACAGGGAGGCCTGGCGTGCTGCGATTCATGGGGTCGCAAAGAGTCGGACACGACTGAGCGACTGGACTGAACTGAACTAAACTGATGTGGGAAAAACTTCAACATCGTCCTTAATACAGATATTGAGAAACAAATAAAAGAGGGGGAAAAACAGGAAAACTTACCCAATATCTAGTTATGTTGCAGGAAAATGGGGATCAAGAGGATGGTCCTGTCCCAGGTCTTAGGCGAGTTCCTGGGACGGGCCACCAAGTGAGGGTCCCTGGCTTCATACAGGAAAGAATTCAAGAGCGATCCATAGGAAAGTGAAAGCAAGTTTATTTAGAGAGATACACATTTCCGAGTCAGATAAGGTCCATCTCAGAAAGTGAGAGCAGCCCTGGGGTGCAGGAGTGGTTGTTAATAGTTTTTATGGGCTGGGTAATCTCTTAGGCTACTGAGCGGGAGGAATATTCTGTCTCTGAGAATGGGTAGCGATTTCCAGGAACAGGGGCACTGCCCATTTTTTGGCCTCTTCTGCTCGGCCTCAGAACCGCCATGGTCCCTGTGCCTATGTCATTTAGCCTGCTAATGCATTGCAGTGACTGTATGATGAGGCTCGGGGTCTACTGCAAGTCCAATCTTCCACCACCTTGCGCCTAGTAGATTCTAACCAGTTTTCCTTCTGTCCTCAACAGCTGTGTCAGTCTTTTAATGGTTGTGCCCTGCCCACTTCCTTGCCATTTCTATTACACCATTTATTGCTGTTTACCATCTATGACCTAGTCTGAGCACAAAACCAATTAGCTTTAAATACCAATGTCTTTCCAAGAATACCACCAAAGTTCACCTAGGAAAGAGAAGAAAAGGAATCTTCCAGGTTTTCCTTTGCTTCAGAAATTACTGCAGTGGTAAAGAGAGGCTCTTGGTATGTCAGAAAACAGTTCTTCACCCTTAGCGTGTATGGAAAGATCTATTACTACTGTCACGGTAGACATGGTATTAGATTTCAAAGCACTTTATTTCTCTTATGTCCCCCACCTCCAACATGTCTCTGACGTCAGAGCCCTCACCTTTCCTGTTCTGGAAATAGCACAGTAGTTAGAACACGGACTCCTATATTAGCCTGTGTCCGATCTTGGCTCCGCCTATGAGCTCTGGAGTTACTTCAGTTCTGTCTGACTCGAATTCCTCATCTGTAGGTGGAGATTATAACAGATTAAATCACAGTGTATTAGTACCTGCCACTTGGTATGATCTTGGTCAATTTCTTCACGTTTAAGAATTTTGTCCCTCTAGGTGCCCAGGTTGTTCCAGTTGAAGTTAAATTAGCTCTAATGACTTGTTCATTGACTCTTTGACAGTTACTGAATTGACTCTTTGAACAGTTATTTGGCACAGAGAACTATGAAGACACCGGTGGACCAAACAGATCAAAATCCCCGTCACTCGGGTAGGGACCAGAAGACACACTAGACATAAACAGGTAAAACACATACTAAGTTATTATATGCTAATAAGTTCTAAAGAGGAAAAAGGACAGATTTGGGGGGATAGAGGGCTGAGTTTGCAGGTTGCTATATTAGATATTATAGCACTGAGTAAACTCTATTGGAAAAGACCCTGATGCTGGGAGGGATTGGGGGCAGGAGGAGAAGGGGACGACAGAGGATGAGATGGCTGGATGGCATCACTGACTCGATGGACGTGAGTCTGAGTGAACTCCGGGAGTTGGCGATGGACAGGGAGGCCTGGCGTGCTGTGATTCATGAGGTCGCAAAGAGTAGGACACAACTGAGCGACTGAACTGAACTGAAACTCTATATAATTTTGTTTATTATTTAAAGATATATAAGATTGTGATTTTAACTGGAACAGTGAACTAGTTCCATTATATGAACTAATTCCATGTAACAAGGTTATCTGCTCAAAAATTAAAAACATTTGCACAAACATTATTCTCTTTAGCTATTTGTGTTTAGTAAAAAAGATGTCTCCATCCCCCTCACATATTTTTCAACGAGAATATTTCAACCACTTACAAGCAAAGATTAGAGCCAAGAGCAAAGTACTTTCTTTCAAAAGCTCTTATTACTATTGTGGACGACAGACACACTGTTTAAACTCAGAGATGATGAACTAGGAAACTATGACTTCAGACTTAGCAAGTTGTTTGTTTATCAAATCACCGGATCTGCATTTGCAAATATTGCAACATATACCTCAGACAAACGTTCCAATTGAATCTTTCACTAGAAAGAAATTTTGCAACACAAAATGATTGCAAAGCCCCTCTAAAATTGTTTATAATTATATAATTTTGTGTTTTAAATAATATTTATTTTATTAATTATTTAAGTCTTATTAACAGATTTGTACCATTAAATATTTTAAATTTTTAAATTTAATCAAATATTTTAAATATAAGTAATTATATGATATACTATTAGCTATAATAAAATGATTAATATCATTAAACAATGTAGTTTAATATTACTAAAAATATATTTAACAATGTAACTTAAAATACTATAATATTTACTTTTTTATTTCAAAGACTGGGCTTGGAGAAGGAGGTTAGTTCAAACCACAGGCATCTGGACATTAATAGCCAACAGCCTAATATGATGATCAGTGCCAAGCTGCCATATCTTCAAGGAGGCATGAGTGTCCATTTGCTGCCTGGCAAGAGCACGGTAAATTGCTTTGCGGGCCTCAATCAGGGTTCCCATTTAAAAGGCAATCACTAAAGGAAAAAGTCTGCAATTGGAGTTTTGAAAATAAGCTATTTGAATGTTTTTGTTTATGTGTCAGAGTTTAATTTCCCTGTTTGGATATACACACATAATTCAGGATGGTTCTTGTGGTTTTCTTCTATCATGAGTTTGTATCAACACACAAATATAGCTGTTGTGATTATTTACACAGAATGAGCAATGTCTGTGTACTACACACTGAGAAATGGCTTATGTGGATTATCTTGTTATAGTCTAAGACTCAAAAAAATAACTATTAGCATATCCACTTTGCAGTTGAGAAAACTGAGGCCTGAAAGGTTAAAAACTTTCTTAGGTTCAGATAGATGAAATGTAGCAGAATTTGCAAATGAAACCCATATTTATCTAACCCTAAAGTCCATATTCAAAAGCAGAGATATTACTTTGCCGACTAAGGTCCGTCTAGTCAAGACTATGGTTTTTCCAGTAGTCATGTATGGATGTGAGAGTTGGACTGTGAAAAAGGCTGAGAGCCAAAGAATTGATGCTTTTGAACTGTGGTGTTGGAGAAGACTCTTGAGAGTCCCTTGGACTGCAAGGAGATCCAACCAGTCCATTCTGAAGGAGATCAGCCCTGGGATTTCTTTGGAAGGAATGATGCTAAAGCTGAAACTCCAGTACTTTGACCACCTCATGAGAAGAGTTGACTCATTGGAAAAGACTCTGATGCTGGGAGGGATTGGGGGCAGGAGAAGAAGGGGACGACCCAGGATGAGATGGCTGGATGGCATCACTGGCTCGATGGACACGAGTCTGAGTGAACTCTGGGAGATGGTGATGGACAGGGAGGCCTGGTGTGCTGCGATTCATGGGGTCGCAAAGAGTCGGACACGACTGAGCGACTGAACTGAACTGAAAGTCCATAACCTTAATCTTAACATTAACCTTGACGTTAAACTGTCTTTAGCCAGATAATGTTTTCAGTGGCTCATCAGCAATCTTTTCATCTTTCTGAAGTGGACTATCTAATTTATAGAATGGTCCTGCTCCTTTTAAGGTAGAAATGCATTTTATTTAGCACTATCAATTTAAAGTTTAGAATACTTCCCACCTTCACTCCCAAATTTAAAGTTTAGAATACTTCCCACCTTCACTCCCAAATTTAAAACAATGATAATCATAACAGGAGAAAAACAATCCCTGAATTATATTACATTCTGATTGTTGCTATAACTCATCATTTCTCAAGTTTTAGATTTGAATAAAGCTCTTGGAGGAATGGCAACATTTTAAGTATATTATTATCATTTGTAATAGTAACATTCTTTATATAAGACTTACATTATGCTAGATGTTTCTCAGAATATATGAAATATACTACCTATTTCTCAAAAGAGTTACGAAGACAAAGATCTAAGACTAAATAGGCTTTGGACAAGAGACTAAATTTTGGCTTAAGTAAGTAAGTGTTAGTCACTCAGTCATGTTCAACTCTTTGTGATTTCATGAACTGTGACAGTTCACCAGGCTCCTCTGTCCCTGGAATTCTCCAGGCAAGAATACCAGAGAGGGTAGCCATACCCTTCTCAAAGGGATCTTCCAGACCCAGGGATCAAACCCAGGTCTCCTGCATTGCAGGCAGATTCTTTACTGCCTGAGCCACCACAGAAGCCAAAATTCTGGCTTACTGGGAACTAAAAATGTCCTTATGAATATGTCAATCAGATTGTTCCCTGATCTCTAGAACTGTGAAAAGTTGATCCACTAAATCCCTCTGACATCTGTGAGATAACTACACTTCATTGGCCTGTTCTAATCACCAACACCACTATGTTCACAAGAT
Source organism: Oryx dammah (assembly GCF_014754425.2). Taxonomy (NCBI): domain Eukaryota; kingdom Metazoa; phylum Chordata; class Mammalia; order Artiodactyla; family Bovidae; genus Oryx; species Oryx dammah. The sequence continues at coordinate 20,863,318 of NW_024070188.1, read as the reverse complement.
CACAATGTTCTGTGCTTTTGATTCCTCTCCCTGGCAGAACTCTGACAGCAAAGGAGAATTTATGAGTTAAGTGGGGATGATGGCCATCTCTGGACTTGGGTTTGTGTTTTGGGCTTTGAGCCATTAACGAGCTCAAATTTTCTTTCTATCTCTAGTTTTGACTTTAAAATTCATACCAATTTAGCAGTTTATTGAATTAACCCTGGGCCCACCTACTTTCAGACATTGTTTAAGATATTTTCAATTTGTTACTGTGATTCTTAGTCAAGAGTTTCTAAAGTGATACACTGTGCTGCTGCTAAGTCACTTCAGTCGTGTCCAACTCTGTGCAACCCCATAGACAGCAGCCCACCAGGCTCCCCCATCCTTGGTATTCTCCAGGCAAGAGCACTGGAGCGGGTTGCCATTTCCTTCAATGCATGAAAGTGAAAAGTGAAAGTAAAGTCACTCAGTCATGTCTGACTCTTAGCAACCCCATGGACTGCAGCCTACCAGGCTCCTCCGTCCATGGAATTTTCCAGGCAAGAGTACTGGAATGGGTTGCCATTGCCTTCTCTGAAAGTGATACACTATAATAAAAACAAAAAGAATATGAAATGATAACAGATAAAAATGAAGCCTAACATCTTGCGGGTCATACAAAAATGTTTGTGGGTGATAATACTGGCATCAAACATGAAAGGTTTACTGTTAAAAATTCACAATAACTCTATTTTTCGTTTTCTGGTAGCTTATCCTAAATACATGGAAAGAATGGATCCTAATTAAGCTTCAGGAGCACAGAGCTGTTATTTACTAGTAAGGTTTGTTCCAGGTATTAAACAGTCTTATAGCCATGAAATTAAAAGATGCTTGCTCCTTGGAAGAAAAGATATGACAAACCCAGACATCATATTAAAAAGCAGAGACATTACTTTGCTGATAAAGGTCCCTATAGTCAAAGCTGTTTTTTCAGCATACATTTTTTTTTTAACATTTCATGTACAGATATGAGACTTGGACCATAAAGATGACTGAGCACCGAAGAACTGATCTTCTGAACTGTGGTGCTGGAGAAGATTCGAGAGTCCCTTAGACTCCAAGGAGATTAAACTAGTCCATCCTAATGGAAATCAGTCCTGAATATTCATTGTAAGGACTGATGCTGAAGCTGAAACTCCAATACTTTGGCCACCTGATGCGAAGAGTTGACTCATTGGAAAACACTCTGATACTGGGAAAGATTGAAGGCAGGAGGAGAAGAGGGTGACAGAGGATGAGATGATTGGATGGCATCATTGATTCAATGGACATGAGTTTGAGCAAACTCTGGAAGACAGCGAAGGACAAGGAAGCTTTGCATGCTACAGCCCGTGGGGTTACAAAGAGCCGGACATGACTTAGTGACTGAACAGGAACCACCAGCTCGGTGTACCGCCTACAGTCAACGTGGCTGTGTGTTTCAATATTATGTGTAGTGTGATTGTATGAAGCAGATCAAGTACTGTAATCGATGTCGCATCCTTTCAGTTGCTTTTAGACCTACCTTGAATTTTCACCGAAATAGCGACTTTAAAACCCTGGCTCAATTGTTCTGAAGGGACTTCTCAGCAGCTAATCCACCCCAAGCCATTTATTTCAAGTGTAAAAGAGAAGTATGATGTCCTCCATATGCCACCTCCTTTCTGAATCTCAACTTCCATCTGTTCCACTGGAAACTGAATAGTCACAGTTTCTCAGAGGAACAAGAGAGCCTGTAAATGAATCTCAAGGGACCCGGCTGTGAGGGCTGTGGCGTGATCACTGCCTCCCTGCCCGCCAGGATAAGCACTGCCCTCATCACGAATGGACACTCCTCCTAGAGGCACAGATGCACAGCCTGCACTGCTCAGACTGGACAGCAATTCAGACTTCGGATGCTTCATTCTGTTCAGACTTGGAAATGACAACTAGACGGTCTCTGAGACTAATTCTATACCAATACACAATGTATTAATGAAAATCAACTGCTCCCCGACCTAAAGCACTCTGTGGCTTCCCATTTCCCTTTGGACTGTTTAATTAATTAAACAGGGAGGCCATTAGTCTGAGTTGGTTCTAATGCTCTGGTGGTTGAGGTAAGCAAACCAAAACTTAAGCCTGCCTGTAAATGCCTCGAGGTTGAGAAATTAAAACCTGAAAACAATCCATCGCGAACAGCCAACTGGGCTTTTCCCAAATGAGGCAACTGCTTAATCAAATAATTTCCCGGGACTTCCCTGGCTGCCAATGCATAGGGCCCAGGTCGGGGTTCCATCACTGGTCGGGGAAATAAGATCACACATGTCAAGCGGCACGTCCAAATAAAATAGATAAATAATTTCCTTGCATTGCCTCTTCACTTAGCTGTGTGTGTCTCTCCCCTAGCTCCTGTCCACAGAAGCTCTTCTACCCACTTCCCTCCTAACGAATTCTGATTTGGCGCTGCCCCATTAGAATCCATATTTGCTCACATAAACTCTTAAAATTATTAACGTGCCACAGTTTACCCTTTAACAGTTCAACATCTAGAAGTCCCTAAAACGAATATGGTTTACGAGAGCCTCGTCAGCCTATCTGCTCAGCTCCTCTCCTCTGATCTCCTCCTTACATCAGCCTCCAACTGGCCAGAGAGCTTTCTGGTTCTTTTCTTCCCCAGCGGGCCTTCCATGGTCAGTCTCCAGCACCTAGAAGACCCGCCCCTTTCTGCATCTGACTCCTCTCCTCCCACCACATTCCCAGTTACCCTCCCAAGACTAGGTTGGTTCCCTCAGTCCATGGTCCCCTGGATCCCTCTTTCTGCTCATAGTTGGCACACCTGTAATTATTTGCTGACTAATTACTCTTCAGTATTTGTATTAAGGCTGTATTCCTTCCTAGATTATCCATCAATTGAGAGTAGCAGTGAGAACACTGCTGACTCCTTGAACTAAAATTTAGCCAATAGGCTCAAGCATGTGAAATGGGCTGATACCCGAACATCAGTTTCACATGATTCAACCTAACACCTGTTCAACAAATACTTATTAAGCAAACACATTAAAAAACAGTCACTGTGGTTTTAGGATTTCTGGGGATGTGTGTGTACAGCAATTGTTAGCTGTTATTAAAAGAATCTCAAATTATGCTAATTTTAACTGTTATTTAAACAGTTAAATGTTATTTTTAAAATCTTAAATTATGCTAATTTTAAAAATTTAATTGGGTTTCACACAAATTTTTTTTGAAGTTATACACAATGTATAACTTTTTCCAAAGTTATACAAAATACAATAATGAATTCTAAAGAACGGATCCTACTTGAACTACATCAGTAGTTTCCCTCTACTGGTTTGATCTTAGGCCAGTTTTCTGTTCACGTGAGTTTTCTTCATTCTTCTGTAGATTTAGCCGAAATAGTCATACCTGGAGCTCCCGGGAGCCCCTACTGGTGAATTCCACAGGATTTCCCTCCTACCTGTGGAAGGAGGAGCCAGGACCGGATCTAGATTTTGCACTGCCACACACCTGCTTCAGACGCCCTTCTTCACTTTCCCTTCCTAAACTGAATTTAATTGTTTAAAACCATGACTGGTTCTCTCAGTCAGGAGCTCCTCTCCAGGGATGCCTTGCCAAAACTCCCCTAACTTTTACACTGAGTATACAGAATAGTTTAACCAGAATGACAGTTCACCCAACCCAGCACTTGGTCAGTATCTGGGCTGACAACGACAACAGGAAAACAGAATATGCATGAACAACAGTCACGACAATTGTGCCTCAGGAGGCCAACCAGATTGCTCAAGACCCACCTGCCTTCAGGCCTTACAGCAACTCAACTCAGTGAATATGTTATCAAACCCATTTTACAGGTGAGGAAACTGAGGCTTGAGCAGTGAGGAGTCAAACCCAGATACATATATCTCTGAATCTCTCAGACAAAGTTGCATCTGAAATTGATGGCTTCCTTTCTCTCTCAAGTCGTTTGCAAGTTAATTGATTCCATAGCTTATAGATCTGAAAGGGGTTAATCATGGAAACTTACACATATGTTAATTTTTCATGTTTTTCCATATTACTCATCATTTTGTTTCCTGACAGTCTGCTACAGTGGAAGCATGACACTGAGGATCTATTATCTTTTGTAAACAACTTTATTGAAATATAATTCACATACCAGACAATTCGCCCATTTAAAGTGTGATATTCCATGGCTTTTAGTCTATATACAGAGTTGTGAAATCATTACCACTATCTAATCTAAGAACATTTCATCATCCAAAAAAGAAACCCGCACCTATTAACATTCTTCATTCCCCTCCCTCCAGCCCCTGGCAACCACTAATAATACTTTCTGTCTCTATGGATTTGCCTACTCTGGACATTTCATATAAATGGAATCGCAATTGTGGCCTTTTAGGTCCACTGCTTTTACTCAGCATGCTGTCTTCAAGAGTAATCTGGGGTTGTAGCCTGTATCAGTATTTAATTCATTTTTATTGCTCAATAATATTCCATTGTATGAATATACCACATTTTATTTGTCCATTCAACAGATGACAAACTTTTGGACTGCTTCCATTTGGGGATGATTGTGAAATAATGCTGTTCACGACGCTAGTTCCATTTGCTTTCAGCTCACCATACTCCCCTTTTACTCTGTGGTGATTACAATGAGCGCCCCTATGTCTGTGACAAATTACTAGAAAGAAAGAAGGCTAAAATCCCTGGGCAAGATAGCAATATGTGGGTCGCACTCTGGGTGATCAAGTCTTCCTGGTTTGTCCAGAAAGTGAAGTGAAAACGTTAGTCACCTAGTCGTGTCCAACTCTTTGCAACTCCATGGTCTACCCTGGAATTCTCCAGGCAAGAATACTAAAGTGGGTTGCCATTCCCTTCCCCAGGGGATCTTCCCGACCCAGGGATCGAACCCAGGTCTCCTGCACTGCAGGCAGATTCTTTACTGCCTGTGTTACCAGGGAAGTCTGGTTTGCCCAGAACGTCTCCAGTTTTAACATGGAAATTCCCTCATCCTAGGAAAACTTCGTTCCGGACAAACCAGGATGGTTGGCCAATCTCAACTGGGACTTAGCTCAGAAAAGAAACCCACTTTCCCAGAATGAGTTTTGTGGTTTCTGGTGGTGGTATTGTTAATTTTTTTAAACTGGCTTTTGCGGTACCTATCATTTTACATATTTCTGGTGATGCTATAGTTATATTTTTTAATTGGCTTATGGAGTAATTATTGTTTTACATAATTTCATTGGCGTAGAAAGCCATTATTCTTTTAATTTCTGCATGGTGAACAATGCCCCAAATTTTCAGAATTTTACATATACTATTTTAAAGTTATACATATTTATCTACTTATCTATTTATCTGGTGGGTAGATAGATACTATTCGCCCTGCATGTTTATTTTTCTTGTTTGATATTTTTTAAGACTTTATCTTTGGGAGCAGGTTCACAGTAAAATAAAGTGGAATGTATAGAGATTTCCTATATACCCCCCGGCTCCTACACATACATGGCCTCCTCCATAATCAAAGTCTCCCAGTAAAGTGGTATGTTTGTTACAATTGCTTGCCCTGAATATTTTTAGGCTGGGTACTAGTTAGTAATTAAAAGACCTCCCTAAAAGCTGAAACAGGCTTCCCAGGAGACACAGTGGTAAAGAATCCGCGGCCTGCCAATGCATGAGACGCAAGAGACATGAGTTCAGTCCCTAAGTGGGGAAGATCCCCTGGAGTAGGAAATGGCAACCCGTTCCAGCATTCTTGCCTGGAAAATGCCACAGACAGAGGAGCCTGGCCGGTTACAGTCCAAAGGGTCACTGAGAGTCAGACATGACGGAGCACCACTCCCCCAAAAGCTGAAAAGCCTCATGTCCACAGGGTGGCAGTGTAACACTCCATGAACCCAAACGGAATTTAAGCAACACCTGTGTTAACAAAACCTAATCTTTATCTTTATAGGGAAATGGCAAAGGCCAATCAACTCCTCCTAAGATCAGTGGCTTTTTTTGTGTGTGACTGGTAAATAGACCCAGATGGTTAAGGACTGATGTTTCCAAACCACCCTGGAGCCCTAACAAGAAATACAAACTTTTTAAAAAATTGATTTTAATTGGAGGCTAATTACTTTACAATATTGTGATGGTTTTTGCCATACATGGACATGAATCCGCCATGGGTGTACATGTGTTCCCCATCCTAAACCCCCCTCCAACCTCCCTCCCCATCCCATCCCTCTGGGTCATCCCAGTGCACCAGCCCTGAGCACCCTGTCTCATACATCGAACCTGGACAGGCAATCTATTTCACATATGATAATATACATGTTTCAATGCTGTTTTCTCAAATCATCCCACCATCTCCCTCTCCCACAGAGTCCAAAAGTCTGTTCTTTACATCTGTGTCTCTTTTGCTGTCTTGCATATAGGGTCATCGTTACCATCTTTCTAAATTCAATATATATGCATTAATATACTGTACTGGTGTTTTTCTTTCTGACTTACTTCACTCCGTATAATAGGCCTTAGTTTCATCCACCTCATTAGAACTGATTCAAATGCATTCTTTTTAACAGCTGAGTAATACTCCATTGTGTATATGTACCACAGCTTTCTTATCCATTCGTCTGCCAATGGACATCTAGGTTGCTTCCATGTCTTGGCTATTATAAACAGTGCTGTGATGAACACTGGGGCACACGTGTCTCTTTCAATTCTGGTTTCCTCGGTGTGTATGCCCAGCAGTGGGATTGCTGGGTCATATGGCAGAAGATAAAAAGCCTCTTGATGAAAGTGAAAGAGGAGAGTGAAAAAGTTGGCTTAAAGCTCAACATTCAGAAAATGAAGATCGTGGCATCCGGTCCCATCACCTCGTGGGAAATAGATGGGGAAACAGTAGAAACAGTGTCAGACTTTATTTTGGGGGGCTCCAAAATCACTGCAGATGGTAATTGCAGCCATGAAGTTAAAAGACACTCCTTGGAAGGAAAGTTATGAACAACCTAGATAGTATATTCAAAAGCAGAGACATTACTTTGCCAACTAAGGTCTGTCTAGTCAAGGCTATGGTTTTTCCTGTGGTCATGTATAGATGTGAGAGTTGGACTGTGAAGAAGGCTGAGCGCCAAAGAATTGATGCTTTTGAACTGTGGTGTTGGAGAAGACTCTTGAGAGTCCCTTGGACTGCAAGGAGATCTAACCAGTCCATTCTGAAGATCAGCCTTGGGATTTCTTTGGAAGGAATGATGCTAAAGCTGAAACTCCAGTACTCTGGCTACCTCATGAGAAGAGTTGACTCATTGGAAAAGACTGATGCTGGGAGGGATTGGGGGCAGGAGGAGAAGGGGACAACAGAGGATGAGATGGCTGGATGGCATCACGGACTCGATGGACTCTGGGAGATGGTGATGGACAGGGAGGCCTGGCATGCTGCAATTCATGGGGTCGCAAAGAGTCGGACACGACTGAGCAACTGAACTGAGAACTAATGGCAGAAGAAATCCAAACTTAATCTGTAAGGCTTGGAGAACCGCACTCTGAAAAGGACATTCAGGGACAGCCTCTAGTTAATCAGACAGTTCAAAGGCTAACATTGCATGCCCTTGTTAAAGCTTTCTTAAAACTTTCTTTTGACAAAATCTGAGAATCTTAGGGACTTAAAATCAAAATATTCAGTGTTTTCTGCCTTTTTTCCACAAAAAAAATACAAAACACATTTTCAGACACTACACATACCCCCGACATTTCATGAATTATAACTTCACTCCTTTCCCTCAATTTAAGGAAGAATTTTGAAATTCAGGTAAATGACAGGGATATAAGGATAATCTTGAATCTTGTCTGTTTTTAATTTATTCATTCACTAGCTTCAATACTTGTTTCTTAGAAATAAATTACTTTTACATGCTTAACACCAAATCTCGACACATGGGTGTGTTAAAATTCTTAAACTGAGAAAACATAATTCTAGTCCCACCTTTCTTGAACATTCTTGAGCCCCTTTCTTGAACATTCTCAAAGTTATCTGGGAAAAGAGCATAAAAACAATTACCTTTAGTTTGAATTGGCTCTATTAGCATAAATACAATGGTGCAGACATGATATTCACAAATTTTTATCAGTTCAGTTCAGTTCAGTCGCTCAGTCGTGTCCGACTCTTTGCAACCCCATGAATTGCAGCACGCCAGGCCTCCCTGTCCATCACCAACTCCTGGAGTTCACTCAGACTCACGTCCATCGAGTCAGTGATGCCATCCAGCCATCTCATCCTCTGTCGTCCCCTTCTCCTCCTGCCCCCAATCCCTCCCAGCATCAGAGTCTTTTCCAAGAGTCAACTCTTCGCATGAGGTGGCCAAAGTACTGGAGTTTCAGCTTCAGCATCATTCCTTCCAAAGAAATCCCAGGTACTTTTAAAAAAGGAGTCCAGAAGGAAATGTATACGTTTTACTGCAAATGACAGCAGAGAGTTTGGAAACTTTGTTCACATCATTAAAGTTAGGGGTAAAGGAAGGTATGGGCTCTGTTTTGCAAGACGGAAAGATAGCACTGAAATTACTGAGAAAAGCCATTTCCCTGTTATAGTTTCTAAGTCACGCACCAGGCCAGCGTTCACTTCTTGTTAATAAAGCAGCACTAATAGATTCAACAACTGAGTAAAACTAAAGGAGGAAAAAAAAAAAAAACAAAACACAGACTAAACATGAATCTAGAGATGTATACTCTCTCTCACTTTTTAATGTCAGGTCCCAATGTTCATGGCATAAAAAGCAATCTGATCTCTAAGCGTGCCTCGCGATGCAATCTGTTTTCTTCTAGGAGTCTTCAGTCCTAATTTTACTTGTCTCTTGTTTGCCCATGTTTGACTCAGATATCTATCATGACATTGCTGAAATCTGAACAGGTAGACAGTGACTGTCTAATTTTCTCTAATTCTATCAAATTCTCTAAGAGAGAAGGTAGCATATGTTTAAATTATTGTCCTACTCTGTCCATGAACTTCTGTTTGGAAATTCTCAATGCCCACTTTTATAGCTCATGTAAAAATGGACACTGAATAGCTATAATTAGGTTGAATAGAGTCATTTTTTGTTTTCAATCTTGTTTTTATTATTAAGAAGTGCCCTCCAGGATTGCAGTCCTCTGTGGCAGAGGATCTTTGCGGCCTAAAGTACATATCTAGGTCGTGAGAGCTACTTTCCTCAAAAATGGATTATATTGCTGAATCCGGGTCTCCCGCATTATAGGCAGACACTTTACCATCTGAGCCACCAGGGAAGTCCTGAGTTAATAATACTTTCTCTAAATCGCATTGCCTGATCCGTGTAGGGGGCTCACCACTAATTAGTTAATTCCATCACTCTCTTCCACAGGAAGCCAGGCCCTTCCCACTTACAGTTTCTCAATAGATCCTAAAGTTTACATAACAACTTCCTGTTTGATAAAATAGGCAGTATAAGCACTGGTTTGCTATGAATGATGCTTTTGAGAGCTGTGTCTTTGATGTTTCTTTTAGGGATAGTTGCTCACCTTTATAACAGATTTCAAAGACCCATTCAGATAACTTGCCTATTGTTGGTTGCTCTGGAAAGCAATGCCCCTCTTCCGAGCTCATTAAGGTTTGTACCCAAGAGCTTCCCCTGGAATTGAATGCTTGGATCACTGAGAATGTGATTTGCTGACAGAGGGACCCTGAAAATCAAACTAGAAAAGCCTGGGGGTAGCAATCAAAATAACTACAATGCTTTGCTAATAAGTTGTTGTTGTTTAGTCACTAAGTCCTGTCCAACTCTTGCAAGCCCACAGACTGTAGCCCACCAGGCTCCTCTGTCCATGGGATTTCCCAGATGAGAATAGTGGTGTAGGTTGCTATTTCTTCCTCCAAGGGTATCTTCTAGACCCAGGGATCGAACCCTCATCTCCTGCACTGGCAGGCAGGCTCTTTTCCACTGAGCCACTTGGGAAGGCTCAAGGTCTAATCCTCACAACAGAGCAAAGTAGATATTATCCACAGGTATAGACCAGGAAATTGAGGCTGAGAGATGCAGAATGTACTCAGTGCAGAGTACTCTGAAGCTGGGGCTGATTCTCCAGCAGCACTCTGCTGTCCAGGGGCTCCTTCCCCACGGATGACGGGGCTTCCCTGGGAAACATCTGTATCTCTAGCCTAAGAGACAACATAGCAGAGGGACACAGGTTCCATCTCACAAATTAGAAAGCTGGAGAACTCTAGCTCCAGCCTCAGAACTACTCAGACAGAACATTTGCCCTCCATCAAAATAGAATCACTGGGGTTTGTTTGAGGAACATGTGAGTTCTATTTTTTTATTGTGCTTAAAAAAAAAACACCACGTAACATAAAATTTACCATCTTAACCATTTCTTAGTGCTAACTATATGCAAAAGCAGAGACATTACTTTGCCGACTAAGGTCCATCTAGTCAAGGCTATGGTTTTTCCAGTGGTCATGTATGGATGTGAGAGTTGCACTGTGAAGAAAGCTGAGCGCTGAAGAATTGATGCTTTGGAACTGTGGTGTTGGAGAAGACTCTTGAGAGTCCCTTGGACTGCAAGGAGATCCAACCAGTCCATTCTGAAGGAGATCAGCCCTGGGATTTCTTTGGAAGGAATGATGCTGAAGCTGAAACTCCAGTACTTTGGCCACCTCATGCGAAGAGTTGACTCATTGGAAAAGACTCTGATCCTGGGAGGGGTTGGGGGCAGGAGGAGAAGAGGATGACCGAGGATGAGATGGCTGGATGGCATCACAGACTCGATGGATGTGAGTCTGAGTGAACTCCGGGAGTTGGTGATGGACAGGGAGGCCTGGCGTGCTGCGATTCATGGGGTCGCAAAGAGTCGGACACGACTGAGCGACTGAACTGAACTGAACTATATGCACATTGCTGTGCAACAGAGCTCACAATTTTTTCATCTTACAAAACTCAAACACCATAAAACAACAACTCTCCTTTTTTGCTTCCCCCCAACCCCTTCAACAAGCCTTCTACTTTGTGCATCTCAGAGTCTGACTATTTTCGATCCCTCATGTAAGTGAAATCATGCCATATTTGTCTTTTTGTGACTGGCTTCCTCTACTAAGCACAATGTACTGAAGTTTCATCCACTTTTGTAGCATATGACAGAATCCCCTCCTTTTTAAGGGCTAAATAATGCTTTGTTATATGTATAGACCACATTTCCCCCTTTTTAAAAAGAGATGTAATTGACAAAAACCATTGTGTGAGTTTAAGGTGTAACAATGTGTTGGTTTGATTGATACATTTATATGTTGCTATGGTTTTCGCTGTAGCATTAATACCTGCATCATGCCACAGTGTATTTATCTGTGGATGGACACAGGTTGCTTCCATCTCTCAGCTAGTGTGAATAGTGCTGTAATGAACATGGGTGTGCAAATATCTCTTCAAAATCCTATTTTCAGCAGTTTTGGATATATACCCAGAAGTGGGAGTGCCAGAACATATGGTAATTCTGGGTTTTCTTTTATTTTTTGAAGAAACTTTATACTGCTTTTCATAGCAGCTGCACCATTTTGCATTCCTACTAACAATGCAAAAGGGTTCCAATTTTTCCACATCCTCACCAAAACTTGTTATTTGCTGTTTTTTTTAATAGTGGCGACATTATTTTTTATCATGTATGTCTCTGACTTTTATCTTTCTCTAACCTTGTCCCATTTCAAGGTTCTTTCCACTTTATTTATCTGTTTGTCTGAATTTTTTATGCATCTGTTACTTCTATAATCTTTAAGGCAGTGAAGATACATGTTTAAGTTGCAGAAAGGTTGGCCAAAACCAACATTATTTAGGCACTTGATAACTTTGAGTATAGCATATGTGTTACTGAGTACTGAGAGAAATGATAAAATTGAATTGTAGATTTTTCTGAACAGTGTGGAACTGAAGCTAGGAGATCATACTATGATCCAAATACCTCTCCATCATCCCTTGTCTTCTCTGTACCTACTCAAGTAAGATTAGCATTGTTAGAAAAACTATCATCAGCTAAGGCATGTCCTAGACTGTCAAGCGAAAATCCATTTCCTTTGTTATGCAGACAAATATATGTATTAATTTAAAATAAATAAAAATAAACATTGTGCTCTCCTGCCAACTTACACTTCTGCATAAATCTATAATCAAGTTGCTTAGAAAGGTAGAATTCAAATGTACTAGAACCTCATCTCATAAAATTAAAGACCATTTGCTGAGACAAAATGATAAAATGATAAAATTCCATGAAGAAAGTGGTCTGCACTGAGGACCTATTATTTATGACAGACTATTTCCCATACATTTTTCTCCTTCAGTACTCACTATAGCCCTCTATGTAAATATTACACAACTGAGAGACTTTACTTTCACTTTTCACTTTCATGCATTGGAGAAGGCAATAGCACCCCACTCCAGTACTCTTGCCTGGAAAATCCCATGGATGGAGAAGCCTGGTAGGCTGCAGTCCATGGGGTCACTGAGTCGCACACGACTGAGCAAATTCACTTTCGCTTTTCACTTTCATGCATTGGAGAAGGAACTGGCAACCCACTCCAGTATTCTTTCCTGGAGAATCCCAGGGATGGGGGAACCTGGTGGGCTGCCGTCTATGGGGTTGCACAGAGTCGGACACAACTGAAGTGACTTAGCAGCAGCAGCAGCACCCTCACAGCCTAATTACCTCCTAAAGGTTCCACCTTTTAATACAATCACATTGGGGATTAGAGCTTCAACAAATGAATTCTGGGGAAGACACAGCAATTCAGTCTATAGCATAGGAGCTACTGAAAACAACGGTATTTCCTGGGCCAATGTTTTCTGGCCCTACTTGAAGGTGAATCCAGTTGGCTTTATTCCTAAGGCATCACTTGAGGACTAGGACACACTCAACAGTGGGACTTGATATTATGTACTATTTATCAAATTTAGGGACGGGTGACCGATCACATCTTTACACCCATATTCTTAAGTTTTCTCCTCTATTGAATGTATTTGAGATTCAATGCACCAGCTTGCAGTCACCAAATTTTCCATAGGAAGTGAGATTGCTCTTACTTTTCATTGGAAGGGAGCAAATACACCTGATTTCCAGCTGGAGACATGACAGGGAAGTATCAAAGACAAAAGACAGCAATGTTAGGATCACTGAGACCAAGTAAAAAGTCAAGACTAAAGCCAGAAGTACTATCAGGATGAGGGTCTCAGAGCCAAGTCAACAAACCAACCTGATTTGAGGACAAGGTCTACTTATGAAGGACAGCAAGTTCTCATCATGCTGTTCATGCCCATCTGACTGAAGTGTGAAAAACAGCTTTGATGCTCAAAGAATAGAAGTACAACAGTGGAAATGACAAGCTGAGGAACTGAAGGTTTTGTTGAGGTCTCAGCTGCTTGCTTCTGCACAGTATACTGGGTCAGTGGCTCACTTCTATTAGTGTACAAGCTTGATCAGATTATTACCCTGGAGAAGACTGTCTCTTTTTCACCTGCCTGGCTTTGATGACAGTAAGGCTTATTTCTTCCTGTTCTTTTGAATGTTCAGATATTATAGAAACTCTATAAGCCTCTTAATTTACTCTGCAGAAAATCTGCTCTAGAATGTACTGTGTGCTGTGTTACCAAATGTGTTATTTAAAAAGAAGCAGGTTCAATCCCTGGTCTGGGAAGATTCCACATGCCGTAGGACAGCTGGGCCCAGGAGCTGCAACTACTGAATCCCAGGCACCCTGGAGCCCATGCTCCGAAACAATGGCGATCACTGCATGAGACGCTCCCGTTCACCGCAGCTAGAGAGTAGCCCCCACTCTCCACAACTGTAGAAAGCCCGTGCACAGCAATGAAGACCCAGAGCAGCCATAAAATAAATAAATAAATCTTTAAAAACAAACAAACAAACAAAAAAAGGATTCAAGAAGGTGAATGGATCTCAAACACTATAAATCCAAAGAAATCTACAGAATGGCATGTCACAATTAAACTTCTAGAAACTAAAGACAAATAAAAAAATTTAGAAAATAGAGAAAATAATACCTTACTATGATGGGGGAAAATATCAGAATGACAGCAGATTTCTCATCAGAACTCATGGCGACTGGAAGGAAGTTGAACACTGTTTTCAAGCACTGAAAGAAGTCAACCAGGATCTTGCACCCAGAGAAAATGTATTTTAAAAATGAAAACAAAATCAACACGTTCTCAAAGGAAGGAAAAATAAGAACTTAAAGGGAACTTTAATGGAAGAAACCCTGGAATATAAGGAGGGAAGGAAGAACACAGAAACCAAAAATACAGGTAAATACAAACTGAACCCATAGCAAGAAGAAGCAAGGAAATAATAAAGGTGAAAACAGGAATCAGTGATAGCAAATTTTTTTTTAATTACAGAAAATCAATAAAATAGAGAGTTGGATCTTTGGGGAAAAAAACAAAATTTGACAAATCTCTAGCAAAACTGATAAAACAGAGAGAAGATACAAATTACCAATATTAGGAATGAAAATAAAGATAGGAGCACAGATTCTGCAGACATCAAAAGAATCACAAGGGAACATTTACAGTACAAAAAACTCTACACACATATATTTGACAACTTAGATGAAATAAACCTCTTTTTTTTGAAAGACGTGGACTACTGTAATTCACTCCATATGAAATACTTTGAAGATCCCTGTAACTATTAAGGAAATTCATTTCATAAGTAAAAATCCTCCAAAAAACAAATCTGCAGGCCCAGATGCTTTCACTGGAGAAATCTACCAAATATTTAAAAAATTAACATCAATTATATACAAACTTCCCAGAAAACAGAAAAGGAGAGAATAATTTCAACTCATTTTATAAAGCTAATTTTACCCTGACTCCAAAATGGACAGCACACAAAGGAAAAAACATCCTGGAAACATACAGACCAATATTCCTCAACAGTACATATTCTAAATCCCTAACAATATAGAATTAGCAATGTATAAAAAGAATTATATTCCATAACCAAGTGAGGCTTATGCCAGATTTACATGGTTGATTTAATATTTGAAAATGAATCACTGTCATCACCATATTAGAAAGCTAAAAAAGAAAATGTACATGCTCATATCAATTGAAGCTGGGAAAATATTTGGTAATTCAGTATTCACTCACTCACCAAAAAGCTCAGAAAAATAGAAATAGAAAGGAAATCCCTCAACTTCATAAAGAAAATCTATCAGAACCCCTACAGCTAACATCATATTTAATGTGAAAGTCTTATGCCTTCCCACTAAGATTGGGAACAAGGTAAGGGTAACTGCTCTCACCATTAGAAGCTCTAGTCAGTTCAGTAAGACCAAAAAAGAAAAGAAAAGAAAGGGCATAAGATCAGAAAAAAAGAAAATAAAACTTCTTTTTTTAAATTAGTTAATTTATTTTAATTGGAGCCTAATTACTTTACGATATTATAGTGGTTTGCTGAAAACATGATTGTCCACATAGGGAAGACCCCAGGAATCTACCAAAACTTCCTAGAACATAAAGGTGAGTTTAGCAAGGAATGGCTTGATTTGTAAGTTTTGGGGCAGGTCCAGACAGTCCTCTCTCTCTTCCCACTTATTAATCTACTGGCGGGAGTAATTCGGTTTGTATTCACTGTAGGATTCGGGGGATATTTCATTCAACTCATATTCTGTACTTATCAAGTCTGTCTGCCCACACTACCCCAATACTAAAACAAAACAGCTTTTCTATGGAAGGCGAAAAGCTACTATTTTAATATAGCTAAAACAGGTCATATAAATCTTTTCACCTTGATTGTGTAGGGAACAGCACATATAGGTAGCCTAGACTAAACTGTCATAAGAAGAAATATGGACTCATCAGAAAGAACTAAAGCACAGTCATAAAGCAAAAATAATTTAGGAGTTTGAAGCAAAAATAAGGATGTCTGTTTTGCAAAGGACATACTGGACAAAATCTGGTAGATGGACATACTGGACATACTGGTAGCTGAAAGACTGGGGGAAGATATTTGTGACTCCTACACAGACAAGGAACCAACATTTGGAATACATTCATATATATATATATATACACACATATATATATATATATGTATATATATCACCCTGAAAAATTTAGGAGTTGTTTCAGAAAACAGGCAAATTGTATGACATATCATTTACAGAACCCTAAATGCCTAACGTGTATCAACAGCTGTCCAAACTTAATAATGAATTTTTAAAAAGTTTTTATTGCAAGATATTTGTTTTATAATATTGTACTGGTTCTGGCCAAACATCAACATGAATCAGTGATAGGCATACATATATTCCCTCCCTCTGAAGCCTTCCTCCCACCTCCCACCCTGTTCCACCCCTCTAGGTTGTCACAGAGCCCCGGCTGGAGTTCCTTGAGTCATACAAAAAATTCCCACTGGCTATCTATTTTGCTTATGTTAGTGTATATGTTTCCATGCTACTCTCTCCAGTAGTCTCACCCTCTCCTATCTATCCCATCTCCCTGTGTCCATAAGTCTGTTCTCTATGTCTGCCTCAGTAATGAATTTTAAATGCTGAGAAACACCGGCTTATACTCTGTGAGAATGGCAAAAATAGAAAGTTGGTAATATAAAATTTGGTGGGGACATTGGATAACAGGGACCCTCCAGCACTGCTGGAAGGAGTGTAGATGGGCGCAACCATTCTGGAGAGTAATTTGGCAGTGCTCAATCAGATCAGGCACCCACAGCTCTGTGACCTAGCTGGGAACATAATGGGACAGGCATGAGGACGTAGAGGAATCAGGACGTCCATCACTTGAGGAATTGAGCAAAGTGAAATGTGGTGTTTGTATACCTTGGAGCACCATGCAACATTTACAATAAATAAGCTGGATATGCATATAACAACATAGATAGATATTAAAAACAGAAAAGACCCAGAATAGGACTTTGCGTGTGCAAATTTGTATAAAGTTTTAAAACACACACTCAAACAACAATGCTTTTTATAAAGCTGCATGTGAATTCAAGAAAACATATAAACTACATTAGTTTTGTTCCCTGTAGGGGGGAAGAAAACAGGGGTGGTGTATAAATAACTAAGCATAAAGGGGCTTTGTATAGATTCTTGATGACACTGTGACTTGCAATGAGTATCTTAGCTCAATCCTCTGAATCTCAGGTAATTAACGAAGAAAAGATGGAGTAACGGAAGGCTGGTTGTATAGAAGAGTGAAAGCAGAGATGATTTCATGTAACATCATCTAAGTGGAGTTGATAAATCAGAAAGTCACATTAGGCATTCACAGCTCAGCTGTTTCCTATTTCCTTGGGAGGGAGGCCTCCATCATGTAAGCCTACTTCCGTCCTGGGCTGTCTAGGATTAGGTGGGAAAATTTTCCTAATTTTGTAGTTTAGTCAGCAGGCCTAGTTGGATCTCACATTTGCAACCAAGGACTATTGGTAATGGCTTCCATTTTTACTTTATTACTTAAATTGTTTAAAATGGGACAGGGGCTGCTGCTGCTGCTGCTAAGTCATTTCAGTCGTGTCCGACTCTCAGTGACCCCAGAGACGGCAGCCCACAAGGCCCCGCCGCCCCTGTGATTCTCCAGGCAAGAACACTGGAGTGAGTTGCCATTTCCTTCTCCAGTGCATGAAAGTGAAAAGTGAAAGTGAAGTCGTTCAGTCATGTCCAACTCTGTGCGACCCCATGGACTGCAGCCTACCAGGTTCCTCCATCTATGGGATTCTCCAGGCAAGAGTACTGGAGTGGGTTGCCATTGCCTTCTCCAAAATTGTTTAAAATGGGACAGGGAAGAGGGCTACTATTTACTGGGAGCTGACCCAGAGACTGACTGTCATAGGCACTCACTAACCTGAACTACATTGCTTTTATTATTTGGCAACTAATTTTTTCTACCATCTTACCAACCTGGATCAAGATACAGCATGGACTTGGCAAAAAGCTGTGGAGTACTGAGTTGAGTCGTAAAGGTCATGATCTCACCACTGGAGAGGAATGAAACCGTTAACAGAGCTTGACATTGATTCCAGTGGTGAAGCACCGAAAGATGGACCTCAGTTCTTGTCTTCTTTGAAGAAAGAATTCGGCCAAGACTGTGAAAAAGACGAAAGCATGTATTAGAAGCAAAGTATGTCTGGAAGAAGCAAAGTGCGTGGAAGAGCATGCAACTCAGAATGAGTTGTCCACAATAAGGGCGGCTTAGGTTGCTTACATAGGAGCAGTTTTCTGGGTTGTGTCTGGCCAGTCACCTCTATAATTTGGTCCTGGTATGAGCATGGAGGGGCTTCCCAGGTGGCACTAGTGGTAAAGAGCCCGCCTGCCAATTCAGGAAACATGAGACGTGGGTCCGATCCTTGGGTCGGGAAGATCCCCTGGAGAAGGGCATGGCAACCCACTCCAGCCTGGAGAATCTCCATGGACAGAGGAGCCTGGCGGGCTGCAGTCCATGGGGCCGCACAACTGAAGTGACTGAGCAGACAGGCAGGTGGGCATGGATCTCTCAGTCCAGATGGATTCCAGCCTCTCCCTCCTTTTGTCCTTCCCCTGACTGAGGGCCTTCTCTGTGCGTGTGTCAGGGAAATGTGCAGGAATGCACCCAGTCAGGGTCCACTGCTGGTGAGCCATCTCAAAGCGCTGGCAGGGGACCAGGTGCAGCTGCTCAGACTGGGGCCTGGATATCTCCCACCTCAATATCAGAGCTTGTTGACTCAGGTTTGTGAGTAAAATTACATGAGCTTGCTTATCAGTCCTTTTGCTGGCTACTTCCAATTATTACTGTGTTCTTAGGGTGTGGCATACGAGGAGGAAACCTGAGATGGGGGCTGTGGCATGCTGGGAAAAACAGGCAGCGAAGGAGGCAACAAGGGAGCCAGACAGCGTGTAAAACCCTTAGTCATCGTGGCGTGCCTCCAGCAGCATGGCCCCTGATGTCCCTGAACCTTAGCACAAAGGTGAAGTGTTTCTCCATATATTCTGTTCAGTTAGGGGAGAAAATGTCTGCTACAGCTTTAATAGATTGCCATTAAAACTAAGAGGCTATTTAATACAGCTGACTTCAGCTATCTTAAAAATTGCTCATGTACCACACCTAATTTCCCAAACTTGTTTGATAAAGACTTAGACTTGATAGTACTATTTTAAAATAGTTATTATATTTGCAGAGTCTACTCTTGGTACTTTTCTAAAAATGTATGTCTTATTCTTCTCCACAGTTGTCGAAGTAATAAATCCAAGTTCATTATTATGAGTTCCAAGTCCTTTCCTAAAGCCAATGAAACATGTAAGAGTTTTAAACAAAAGAGGTATCTGTAGTTTGTCATTATTTATTTCAAGTTTTCTATTGCTTTAGGGAATGTTGTGAATTTGCAACATATATATTTTGCATTATGTAATTGTACACTTTGATCAGAAACACACAGTTAAATAGTAAGCTGTAATAAATTTATATTACATATGTAGCTAGGTTTTCAAATTTTCTGTCCAACTTAGAATGATAATAACTTTTAATTTATTCAGTTCAAGTTTGAGGAAACTGACTGTGTTTGAAAACCTGGGTCAGCAGTAATGTTTCTAGTAGGACTGTGTGTACGTGTCCGGTCACTTAGTCATGTCCAATTCTTTGCAACCCCATGGTCTGTAGTCCAACTGGCTTCTCTGTCCATGATTCCACGGAATACTGGAGTGGGTTGCCATTTGCTACTCCAGGGGATCTCCCTGACCAGGAATCAAACTAATGTCTCCTGCATCAGTAGGTGGATTCTTTACCACTGTGCCACCTGGGAAGCTCCTCTAATAGGACTAGAAACACACATTTTGCAGTGTCTGTACTTTGATTTTTGCAGCCCTCGTATTCACTCAGTTTCTTAAATCTCTGTGTGCACTGAATTAGAAGCAATCAATATGAATGAGAAAACATCTTTATAATGCAGACTAGAAATTTGTGGGAATTATTTATTGATCATGCAAACTCCAGAAGCTGAACATAATGTTTTAAATTATTTTTCTGCTTAAAATACAGTATGTGATTGTTGTAAAAAGGTAAAACATTCTAGAAGTATAGGACAGAATTAGGATTTTTTTCTTCTTCATTCCTTTTCCTCATCCACACCAGAAAAACACTGTTGGGTTTTTGTGTAAATTCCTCAAGAATCTGCAAAATTGAGTTTTGATTTTGCCTTAAGAACATCACTATTTACATGTAACTAATATTTTGTGATTATATTGCCCATCACATAGATAAAAATTTTTAAAGCAGATGAAATTTGGTTCACTATCTGTAAAGTTATCATAGTGACTCATTTTAGATTTCATTCTTTGGAACAAGAAGAGCTGGTTAGGCCTGTTTCTCTTGGTTCCCACAATCTTTTCGTGACCCAATCCAACTTTACCTCAAATTGTTACACACCCAGTAAAACTTGCTTTCACGTTATTGATATATTTTTACTTTTAATAGTTCTTGGATAAATTACTTTTTTTGCTTCTTTTCTTTGTATGAAAAAAGTCAGCTGGTGTAAGTACCAGCAGCTTAAACTTTGATGAAAGCCTCTGCCAAAGTAAGAAAAGCTTTTGGGACAATACCAAGTTCTTTGTATCCTGTGCTGTGCTGTGCTTAGTCGCTCAGTCGTGTCTGACTCTTTGCAATCCTATGGACTCCAGCCCACCAAGTCCTCTGTCCATGGGATTCTCCAGGCAAGAATACTGGAGTGGGTTGCCTTGCTTCCTCCAGGGGGCTCTTCCCAACCCAGGGACTGGACCCAGGTCTCCCACATTGCAGGTGGATTCTTTACTGTCTGAGTCACCAGGGAAGCCCTCTTTGTATCCTAGATAGATGAAAAAGCTTAGCAATTTGTCATTTTACAGTTTCCAGTCCATTAAAGAGGTAGATAATTGATCTCTGTTGATTTGCAACAGAAATTCTTGGCACATTAAGTGGATGAATAAAAGTAGGAGAGTAATTCTCAATCTTATGTTTCCAATTAATAATAATTAAAGTGACAAATGCTTACTAAATAAGTGGATAGATGTGCTTTTAAGTTAATGGTTAAATACATGACTTTAACAAAGATGTGGTAATATTTTATCATTAATAATTGAAAAGCTAAATAGTCTGAGACCATTCATTGATTCAGTCACTCATTTGTTGTTTGGTTAATATATCCAGCCATCTATGCATCTATCTTTCTTTTTATCCATCTATCTTCTCAAAAAGTACTTTGTGGAACACTTTATCTGGAGGTGGCACTGGGAGAATAAAAAAGCCAACAAAAACATCCCATAAAACATCAAAGGTATCCCCAGAGGCTAAACAACAATGCTCTGGATATAATTCTTGAAGTGGATTTTTTGGGGGTAGTGTTTCTCTTTTAAAAATCATAATATTGATTTATATGTATCTGAAGGGGATTTTCTAAGAAACTAAAAATTAGAGGTAAAAATGTATACTTTCAAAGCCCCACTCTAGAAGATCTTGATTTAGGAGGTCTGGATCTGTCATTTACTAACTGTGAGCTCTTGTTCAAATAGTTTTATTTTTCTTTGCTGGATTCCTCATCTATAACAGATAGATAATAAAATCTACCTTTCAAGCTCATCAGGAATATGATACTATACATAAGAACTTTTGCAACTCCAAAGTGTTATACAGTTTTAAGGTAAGTCATATATAAGGTGCCTCAATGAAGCACAAACACATTTTCAGGGGCATAGAGCCTTTTTCTTGGTTTTGACAAACACTGTTAGTAATCAGTCAATGTTTATGAGTTAAGAAAAATACATATCTAAAATTTTTTTCTGATTGATTCCAGTGTGGGGTGTGGGGAGGACTGGGAGAGAGGAAGGATGGGCAGAGGAGAGAGGAGGTGTGGAACGTGGGGTGAGAAGATGGAAGTGGGCAGGAAGAGCTGGTGTGTGGGATGGTGGCTCTGCAGACCATGTGCTGGTGATCCTTCTGAGGATCTCAGTCATCCTGGGAGCCCTTGGAAATTTTGAAAGCACACTTTGAAACCCTAGAGAGTTAGCTCTAGAAAAGAATGCGTGATTATCCATTCCAATGTTCCCAGTTTTGAAAGAGGAACTAGTGCCAGAGAGGTTAAGTGACTTAGTCAAAGTCACACAGCTAGTTAGCAGCAGGGACACGTGATAATCAGCATGAGTTGATTTGACACTGGGCCATTTCAGAATTCTAAAACATAAAGTGGTTTAGTTGCTAAGTCACATCCAACTCTTGTGAACCCAAGACTGCCAGGCTCCTCTTGTACGAGGGATTTCCCAGGCAAGAATACTGGTGTGGGTTACCATTTCCTGCTCCAGGGGATTTTCCTTACCCAGAGATTGAACCCAGGTCTCGTGCATTTCAGGCTGTCTCCCACGTTGCAGGCAGATTCTTTACTGGCTGAGCCACCAGGGAAGCTCTATAACATAACTGCCCATATCACATTGGTGTCAGGATTAGTGAGAGGCTGGGATGGGTGTGGCTCAGATGCAGGCTACTAGAGCACATGTTACTAGCACTAGTCTGCTGACCACACTAACTCTTCCCAGATTTTGGCTCCCATTCTATGAGAATGCTCTTATCTCTCCATTGGGTTACATCTTACCTTCTATGATTTCACTTTTGAAATTACAATATTTTTTTATTTTTTATATTTAAATGTGTGCTTTTTTATTGGTGATGCAAAAAATCAAAATATTGATACTTGCGACCCCATGGACTGCAGCCTACAAGGCTCCTCTGTCTATAGGGTTTTCCAGGCAAGAGTACTGGAGTGGGTTGCCATTGCCTTCTCCGGTCTTGAGGGTAGAGCCCTAATGATCTTAGCACCATAAGCTAAGCCTGACACTCAGCGCCCCGGACAAATTTCAACACTCAAGTTAAGGGTTTGTGGCTGTTATGAGTGGGGTGTCTGCATGAGAGCTGTTAAAGACATGTGGTTCCAGGAGCAGTAAGAGGACCATGGCTCAACCTGTTTGCGGAAATGATCCAGCCTCAAAATCCCCCTCCCTGCCTCTCAGCCAGGCAAACAGCTCAGGTCTTTGGACTGCAGGTGGCAACTGTGATGACAGCAGAACCTAGAACTCTCCTCCAGAAATCCCCACACTGATCTTCCCCTCCATCTCAGTTTCCCCCAAGAGAGTGGAAACAGGCCACTGCTTAGTCATGTTCTCTTTTAAGCCTGGAGGGGGAAGCTGCCCCCCTGTGCCTCTTCTGAAGGTGTTTGAAAAAAAAAAAAAAAGAAAGAAACTGCGAAGTTACCCTAAATCTCTCCCAACACACTGCAGGAAACGGAAATGAAATTTCAAATCCATCTGGGAAACAATAGTTCCAATAAATCATTTTCTTGGCTTCACAACTTTTCCAGCCTCAGTGGCTCTCTGAGAGTAGGTAAACTAAGAACCCATTAGGTAAACTAAGAACCCATTCAGATCAAGTATATGAATGTTCTTCCAGAACTATTTTTTTAAACTACACAAATGTATTGCAGGCAGCTAGAACTTGAAAGCAGGGATATTCCTTGAAAGTTAACGCTGTAAATCAACAGATAATGAAGGGAACATGGGAAAAAGTCTCAGCAGGAGAAAGCCCGACTCTCATTAACATCCAAAGAAGAAATAGAAATTAGAGAAAGGCCAAATTAGGAGGCAAGCTAGACAGTGCTCTGTCAAGCTCTGTGCTGGGAGAGGATTTGGTCAGCTTATTCTAGCTGTGTAGCACTTTTGGCTTCCCTTGTGGCTCAGCTGATAAAGAATCTGCCTGCAATGTGGGAGACGAGACCTGGGTTCAATCCCTGGGTTGGGAAGATCCCCTGGAGGAGGCACAGGCTACCCACTTCAGTATTCTGGCCTGGAGAATTCTGTGGACTGTATAGTCCATGGGGTCGCAGAGTCAGACACAACTGAGTGACTTTTACTCACTCACTCACTCAGCGCTGGTGGCAGAACTGCACAGATGGTGATGACAAAGACTCTCTCCTTGATCAAACTAACGTCAGACTCCGCCAAGCCCCCTTTCTTTTTTTTTTTTTTTGAAATTTCCCAACGTTATATTTTTTAATCACTTCTGGAGTACAGGAATGCAGTAAATTTTTATATATTTGTCTTACTGTTGGCTAGGCCTCCTACATAATGTTGAAGTCATGACAGCAGGCATCTTGGTCCTGTTCCTGACACAGAGGGAATGCCTCTTACTTTTCATGATTGTAGGTCTCGAATTTCATAACTTTTAAAGGCTGGCTCATTTTTTCCAAACACAGTGAAAGTCAAAGTCTATCACCCTGTAGGCTGCCAATTTGTGATCTCTGTTTTAGCTCAATTCTCTGAGTTGCAACAACAATCTCATTGGGTAGGTGCTATTAATATCATTCTTCCAATTTGACATACAAGGACCCCAAGGTTCAGAGAAGTGAAGTGACTTGCCAGTTACACAGCTGGGAAGAGGCAGCGCCAGGATTCAAACCCAGATCTGCCTGATGCCACAATCTGGATTTGACAACCCTGGATGCCCAGGTTAGTTCCTCTTTCTACCACACCCTGTCCTACAGCTCTGTCATCAACTTTGAGTGACCCTTGACTGTGGGCCTTCCCCTATCTGGGCCTGTCTCCCATATGCCAACCTAGGACAGATTTAGCTATGCTGCTAAGTCGCTTCAGTTGTGTCCGACTCTGCACGACCCCATAGACAGCAGCCTACCAGGCTCCCCTGTCCCTGGGATTCTCCAGGCAAGAACACTGGAGTGGGTTGCCATTTCCTTCTCCAATGCATGCAAGTGAAAAGGGAAAGGGAAGTTGCTCAGTCGTGTCTGACTCAGCGACCCCATGGACTACAGCCTACCAGGCTCCTCCATCCCTGGGATTTTCCAGGCAAAAGTACTGGAGTGGGGTGCCATTGCCTTCTCCCAAGCCCCCTTTCTGATTAAGCCTCATCCTTGAGTCCTCTCTGGCCTGCTTAGTCCAGTTTTAGGAAGATTTCTGCTAAGTCAGTTTAGAGAGAATCCCCCATCCTTAATATCGGATTACCCCTGATATCTGATTGAGTTCCTTATTCTCCACCTTTGATGTATAAATCCTTGACCTGCCTTCAGCAGGAATCCTGTTAAGTGGGTTCAACAAGAATCCCCCTTGCATTAATGTCTCCTCCTAGTATTGTCCCATCGACTCCTTGTCATTCTGCTCCTTGCCTGGAAATCCCCAGCTGTCTTTGCCATATTCAGAGGTGAACCTTGATCTCTTTCCACTATTGCCATAGTCTTGACCCCTATTGCAATAGTCCTGAACAAAGTCTTCCTTACAGTTATAATAAGTCAGAACAAGATTGTAATTTAATAGGATTGAGAGGTGGGAAGGACAAGCATCCTTACTTTGTTGCTTCTAATATCAGAATCCCTCAGTCAACTTTGCTTTTCTTTATGTTTACCTAACAACCTCTGATGGAGTTTAGCTCCCAAAGTTGTTTTCTGCTGAAGAGACTGTACCTCACCATCTTATAGTTCTCACTGATATTTAATATACTGGCATTGGTGCTGGTTTGTATACTTCTGTGACTAACTTAATCATGGAGCAGTATACCCACGGCAAGCACACTGACAGAAAACAAGTTTCTGGGCCCACAAAAGAGAGGCCCAGAAGGTGAGACCTGGCCACGGTGAGCTACAGCATTTAAGAATTACTGCTGGAGCTTAGATGACAGAGCTACTAGTGAACATCAGCAACCAGTTTTTGAAAAGTCAATAGACAGTTAGAGATGAGGAAATAATGTGGATAAAACAAATTATTTTGGCCATTGCATTCAAAATTTAATCTTTTTTTTCCACACTGTTTACATTCTAAGACTCAATATACATTTTGTATTGTCACCCTTTATCGCTCAGATTTGCCCATGGCTCTGTCCTGACTTGGAAATATAATTATAATGCAGAATCTGGTTCAGAGGTCCTGGTGGGGGTGGAGACAGGAGTCTGTGTTTCTGGAAAGCTCCCAAGTTGCAGATGCTGTTGGTTTGGGGCACTTAGAGTATAAGAGGTGAGGTGTCATCGTCTCTAGTCTAGAGTATTGGTATAAACTCCTAGCTGGTCTCCCTGCCTCTTTTTCCAACCCATTCCCCATGCTGCAGCCAGTGTGGTCTCTCAAAAATGCAAATCTAAACGCGTGCTGCCAGTTTTTCTGCTTCCCATAACCCTCAGAGCCTCAGAGCCTGCTGCTGTCTCCTTCCTGGCCTTCAGGCACCCACTCCTGTCTCAGGCTCACTCTTCCAGCCCCCATGAATCAGACTCCATTCCTGTAAGCACCTGTCAAGTAGACTTTTCTGCTTTCTCACAAGTTCTTCTCATCTGACAAACATTATTTCTCCTGTTTCCCATCTTCACCCCTCTCGTGTCCTCCCAAGTTATGAACCTTTCTCTCCTCTCTGATCTCTTCCTTTCATTGTACTTATCAACCTATATAATTGCTTGTCTCAAATTTCTATCAATAGATCATGAATGAGGGAGAGAGGGACCTGTATTTGTTTTAATTGAATCTCCATCACATTGTTTCACATATAGAAAATATTCAAAATATATTTATTTATTGAGTTGAATCAGAAAAGGAAGAGTTTTAAGGAAGCAGTAGCCTGTAAAGGTTTCAAACTGATACCTCATTTGGTCTACTCTCTACTCCAGAGAGTCACAATCAGGGTTACTAAATATTAAGGACAAAATTGATTAGGTCGTCAAACTGACAATCTGAAGAACTGTAACTACTTTAGAATAAAACTAGGCTTGCAGTTCTGTTTAAATTCTGTCTTATCTAAGCAATACAGAATACATTTTTCATACATAAAACAAAGGAGCCCTGACCAGCTGTTCTCAATTTTCACAGAAGGGCTAGCAAACATAAGCATAAATTATAGTTAGATATGCAAAATAGAGAAAGATTAGATAGTACGTAGGAGTAGGGGTTAGATAGCCTGTGAGAGACCCTTTTGAAAAATGTTTCGCATGGCAAGTAATTTTTAGATCTTAGTTTGTGAGATGTTGTAGATGGATTCTACCAATTATAATCTTCAATAGCATCTTGGAACTTTACATGAACTTCAGGGATGCATTATAAAATAAAAATCAAAATGGTACGAACTCAAGAATAAA
Source organism: Oryx dammah (assembly GCF_014754425.2). Lineage (NCBI taxonomy): Eukaryota > Metazoa > Chordata > Mammalia > Artiodactyla > Bovidae > Oryx > Oryx dammah. The sequence goes on along the minus strand of NW_024070188.1, from coordinate 20,836,204 downwards.
ACAGGCGCACATGCCTAACATAAAAGTCTGTGTGGCTGAAGTATATCAGTGTCAAGGAGGCTTATTTATTGTATTATATACAAAAGTATGATCAATAATCTGTTGCATTTCATGTTTTTCTTTCACTATGCTTTTTTTTTTTTGACTTGAGACTTTTTTAAGGAAAGAATGGCATGTGAAAGTACTAGGATCCACCTGGCCTTTTAGTTTTCTCAGTACCTGATCCCCAAATTCCTGATCTGGCTCAGGATTCCCATCAAGGTACTGTCTTAGACAGAAAAGATCCCCAAGGGAGCCCACCTGCCGCACCCTATGAATTCCTCAGGGTGAACAATGCTCCCATTGTTTATCTTCATTCATTACTCTCCGAGCCACACCTGGTAGAAGCCAGAAGCTGCCCATACCCACCTTCTTAGAAAGAATGAAAGGAAAAAAAAAGGGAAAAAATGGAGTTAGGAAATGATTCAGTGTATCAAAGTATCTTTTTGTGTTTTGTGTGCAAGAATATATAATATTTTCATGGGTGTGAATTTGCTTTCAATACAAATATGCTAAACCTATTATTTACTGATTACTTACATGCTAGAACTTAAAAAAACCCTCCCTTTTTACTTCTTTATTTGTGGCTGCTCAAGGGCTTCTGTGGGGCTTCCCTGGTAGCTCAGCTGGTAAAGAACCTGCGGGAAATGCAGCAGACCCTAGTTTGATTCCTGGGTCCCGCAAGATCTCCTGGAGAAGGGACAGGCTACCCACTCAAGTATTCCTGGGCTTCCCTGGTGGCTCAGATGGTAAAGAATCCGCCTTCAATGCGGAAGACCTGGGTTTGATCCCTGAGTTGGGAAGATCCCTTGGAGGAGAGCATGGCAACCCACTCCAGTATTCTTGCCTGGAGAATCCCATGGACAGAGGAGCCTGGCGGGCCACAGTCCACCAGGTCTCAAAGGGCTGGACACGACTGAGCGACTAAGCACAGCACATCACAAGGGCTTCTGTAGTTGTGGGCCCCGGGCTTAGTTGCCCCATGGCATGTGGAATCTTCCCGGACCAGGGAGCCAACTCATGTCCCCTGCATTGGCAGGTGGATTCTTAACCACTGGACCACCAGGGAAGTATGCTGCTGCTGCTGCTAAGTCGCTTCAGTCCTGTCCGACTCTGTGCGACCCCATAGAGGCAACCCACCAGGCTCCCCCGTCCCTGGGATTCTCCAGGCAAGAACACTGGAGTGGGTTGCCATTTCCTTCTCCAATGCATGAAAGTGAAAAGGGAAAGGGAAGTCGCTCAGTCCTGTCCGATCCTCAGGGACCCCATGGACTGCAGCCTTCCAGGCTCCTCCTTCCATGGGATTTTCCAGGCAAAAATACTGGAGTGGGGGGCCATTGCCTTCTCCGGGGAAATATGCTAGAACTTCTTATACATATTTTATCTTGTCTTTGTGACAACCAGGAAAGTTAGGTATTATAATCCCCAGTGAAGAGAAGCCCAGAGAGAATCAGTCCGAGTCAGTGGCTGATCCGAGATCCAGACTTGGATCAACCTCATTTCTAAGCCTAAATTCTTTCCTCTTAAGTTCTGCTGCCTTCCAGAAAGCAAAGCCCCAAAGATAATCTCATTGGAAGTTTCGACGAAATGGCAACCCACTCCAGTATTCTTGCCTGGAGAATCCCATGGACAGAGGAGCCTGGTGGGCTACAGTCCACGGGTCGCAAAGAGTCGGACACGACTGGGCGACTTCACTTCACTTCACTTAGTGAAAAAATAGAGGGAAAAAAGGAATGCATGTGTGAACAGACTCTATCGGGGATATCCAAAAAGCGCTTCACGGACCGATACTGGACCTTAGAGAGGCTATTGGTACCCCCCATCCCCGCCCCAATATTTCCGCCTCTCGGCTTCCGCAGGTGTTAACTGTTACCCAGGAAAACCGCAGCGCGCGGAGAGGTAGTGAGAAGGTTATGGTAGAGAGCTGATGTCTAGCGATCTGGAGACATCAGTCTTTAAAATGTGTATTCAATCTGTCCTCGTTCACTTCCACTACCTCTTTCCCACCCAGCTATTTGCTAATAGCCTTGTAGTTCTCCCCTCTTCCAAACTGTCCTCCCCCAAACCCTCCTTCACCCGCCAGATAATCGGATCATGTCATTCCTCTCGTCTGAAGCCTCCGTGGCTGTTCCTTGCTTCGAGCATGAAGTTTAAACACCCTTCCAAACCCTCCGCGTTCGGCCCCTCCTCAGTACTCTGGCTTGAACTCACGTGTTCGCCTTGCTCCCCCCACGCAGGCCCTTTCCTCCCTCAGCTCTTCTGCGCAGCAGGTAAGTTCTCCTGTCCCTAGCCTTCAGCTTTCCTGAGTCCCATTCACTCTCCGAGCCTCAGCTTAGATGCCACTTTTTAAGTGAAGCCTTTCGTGTCTAATTCCTACCTGCAGTCTCGACTCCTGCCATCTAATTAGACCTTCCTGGGTGTACTCCACTGCGCTCTTTGTCTACGATTGCAATTTGCATTGCATACTTGCCTGATTATTTTTAATGTCTGCCAAGTGTCACAAGGTTTTAGCGCCGTGCCTGGAAGGCACACTTCTGAAACCTAGTAACTTTTCAATGAATGAATGAATGAGGGAACTTGAACTGGATGTTGTCACCACCATCATCCTACCGTGACAATATTTCGAGGCCCTCCATTGCTACTGTCAATGGCATGCTCACCCCCGTGGGCTTAGCTACGCCCTGGAGGAGAGTAGGCGGCGCGCCCACCCCTTGCTCCGGCACTCTGGGGACGCCCCGGGCACAGTGCGGCTCGGGGCGCGTCTCACCGCCAGGAGTCCTCCGGGCTCCCAGGTTCACGTGCACCGGGGAGGAGGGGCAGAGGAAAACGAGAGTGTCTGCTGGGAGCTCCCGGTGCGCCTCCACCCCGGCCGCCCGCCGCCACCCGGGAGCCACTTCCTCCTTGGGGGCCGGCGTGCGGGGCGGGGCAGGAGACGCCCCCGCCGGGCTGGGCCCCGGGCCGCCCCAATGAGATTCGGGGCCCGGCCGCGGCTGCGCCCAGTCCCAGGCGCTGCGCTCGGCCGCGGAGGAGGCGGCCGGCCGGGGCGGCGGCGGCGGCGCTGCGCGCGCCAAGGGGAAGCCGAGCCTGCCAAGCTGGCGCCCGGCGGGGCCATGGTGGCCGGCGCCCGCGGCGGCTGCGCGCAGGCGGGGGCTGTCCGGCGCGGCCTCCTGGCCGTGCTGCTCGCGGTCTCCGCGCCGCTCTGGCTGCAGGCGGAGGAGCTGGGTGAGTGGAGCGCGTCCGGTGGGCGGCGGGCTGGGCCTGGAGGGACAGCGCGCGGGGGAAGTCGGAGTCGCAACCTGCGCCTGGTGTCCCGCTCTCTCCGGCCGATGGCGGCTCGGGTCAAAAATAAGTTACTGCATTCCTATCGCTCCCCACCAAACTCCGTCCTTCGGCCGCAGACACTTCGCGCCTCCCCACTTTCTCTCTCCCCCTCAGTTGGTTTCCAGACTTCCTGACTCCGCGGGCCCCGTGAGAAGTGACATGGCCCGGGAGTCGCTAGCTGAAGACCCCAGCCTTAGGGGGAGGGTGTTAGCGGGGGAGGCGCCTCTCAAACCTTTTGACGGAGCTGCCCACAGTCAGCCGCCTCTGTCCCTGCGCGTCGTGTAAGTTTCTGGCTGGCACGGATGGTTGGGAAATGATTTCCCGAGGTCCGCCCTGGGAAGCCGGCAGCCCCAAACAGGCCGCCCCTCTCGAGTGTGCCGCTGCGCCCCGACTTGGAACCTTGTGGCTTGGCTCCTTCTCGGGTGTCTGAGCGAGTCTCCCGACCTGGCTGATCGTTCTCTGGACCTGGTCCTTGCCTTCAAGTTAGACCTAATTAGCCCACCGGCGAGTTTACTGCTGCTTATCAAGCAGATGAAAGCAGTAAGCCGTTTTACCAGCTGTAGGCAAGTCCTTGAAATTTAGTTCTTTATTGATCGCGAGGGACAGCTTTCTGCGGAGTTTTCCAGTGGTTTCCCTCCTGACTTACTTTTGCCCCTCTGCATCTCAGATGATTTAATGGCAGTGCATCTGTCCAGAATATTTTGCCGGCTCCCCACCCCGTGTTTTCTAGTGGGACAAGAATCAAAGCTAAACCAAAGGCAGGCATTTTGGTCTCTGATCCCTGTATTCTCAGTCTGAAACTCTGATATTCAAGATGTTGGTTTTGGTTCCTAAATTAGCTTACATACCTATTTGTTAGGAAAGAAAGAAAAAAAACAAAACCCTAAAGTAGCAGAATGCTAGGAATGTTGTAAAATATTGATAAATGTGTGTGCTTTTATTAAATATGTAGGGTTTTGATCATGGGTGTTTTAAGCCCTTAGGAAATGGTTCTCAGGTCATTGTTTGAAGACGGCACCTTCAGTACTGTACATCTATGAATAGATCCAGCAATGTGTTCCTATACTAGTCTGGCCACAGCTGTCACCATCTTTCCAAATGCAGCTTTTTTAGATGTTATATGGCATCCAGACTGTTAACTGGGTGCTTTATAGAGCAGTCTCTGGGAAGTAGTGCAATTGCTTAGATTCCTAGAGCTTCACATTTGATATTTATTGCACAAAATTGTTGGAAGAAGATGTTGTGTTTCCATGAAGAATCCTGTATATTTAGGACATTAAAAGAGCCAATAAAGGCATAGGTATTCAAACACAAAAGAAGTAAAACTTAGATTTGGCACATTTACTGAAAAAAAAATCTGGGAACTCGAGTTCTGATATCTCCTGAGTGAAGAGGCATAATCAATGATTTTTGAGTATCTCTCACATCTGTGGTGTTTCAGATTAGCCCTTGATCACCTGTTTTTCAAGTTTTCGTAAATTTAAGTATGCAAACCCATTTTAGGTTTTGAAATATGCTACTGGGTATATAGTTGTATGGTGATCTTCAGTGATGTTAGTACTCTTAATGTTTAAAAAGTAAGATTCGTGCCTTAGCATGAATCTGGTTTTGTTGAGAAGACTCTGTTTATTGCATTTTACCATCATTGTTTTTGAAGGTAGCTTAGTCTGGTGCTTCTTGGCTTCCCAACCTGCCTGATCACCACTGTCTCTAGAAGCTTTGTAAAGCCCCAAACCCATACTGTGAATCAGAACATCCAATGGGTGGGGCCTGGGAAGATGTGATTCTAAAAAGTTCCCACAGGTAATTCTGATTCAAATCAGCTTTGAGATGGTGGAAACATCTGATATTTATAATGTTAATTATATATATCATATATATTATTATAACATATATAATATAATACTGTATAATGATAATCTGATAGTGCTACTACCATCTGTGTCATAGACCATTTAATATTAGACTTTTATTCACTGTGTTGTTTCAGGAAGTAAATGTGATAAATTAATCTGAATATTTATAAGCCTAGTCAATGAAATTATTCATTTTTTAAAAAAAGTCAGAGTCTGGTGACCTCTGAAGCTATACTGGTTCCTTGTAAGACTGCTGCTTGCCTATGTGCTGTTTTTGAGATATATATATATATATATATATTTTTTTTTTAAGTCCATTCTTCTATATTTACTGCCAGGCAGGCCCCAGGCATTAGGGCTTGATGAGCAGAATATGGGCTGATTTTTGCTCCTTCTTATGCCCTGCTCCTCTGGACCCACTTAACTAATGTTAAGGATTTCCAAAGATTGTTTCACATGATTTTGACTTTATATAATATCACATTTGGGGCTTCCCAGGTGGCTTAGCGGTAAAGAATCTCGGTGCAGGAGATGTGGGTTCCATCCCTGGGCTGGGAAGATCCCCTGGAGAAGGAAATGACAACCCACTCCAGTATTCTTGCCTGGGAAATCCCAAAGACAGAGGAGCCTGGCAAAAGAATCGGACACGACTTAGTGGCTAAAACAACAACAGTAATGTCACGTGTATGTTGATCATTAGTCTTGTTTCAGATTGTATAAATCCATAGGCTTGGGCTTAGGTCTTCTTACCTTGAGTATCAGCTTTGTGAAATAAAATACCTTTTATTCATGTGAAGAATTGATGCTAACTAAAAATCTCTGACTCTCTCTTCACCAAAATATTTGGAAATGGATATTAAAGATTTCCTTCTTGTGATTTAAGTATTAGAAGAATAAAAATAAGCAGTTAATCTCTGTGGAAACTTGTAAGCATACAATTAGATACAGAAATTTTGATTAGAAGATTCTGCCCAACTCTAACTTTTTACTATCAGAAGTTCTGCTTTTAAGCCATTCGTCCTTTACATTTGGTTCAACAGGGGACAGCTGATGTCTGATGCTTTGGGTGAGTTGGCTTTTTAAAAAGTAGTCCCAACTTTCTTCTGGCACCTTCTGCATCAGTGCATGCAGTTATCCCAGATTTTCCTTCATCTTGAAGGTCTGCCATTTGGTCAACGTGATGAACTCTAAGTTCTGGAGGGCAGTGACTGGGATTGTCTTTATCTTCATAGCACCGGACCAATAAATGTTTCTTGAGTTGAACTGAACGGTGTCTTTTTATTTAGGAGATATTTTCAAATTGTCCTCCTTAGAGGAAACTAAGTAGTAAAGGGTTTATCAAAGTTCTTATGAAGGCACATCTGATGCTTCCACTAATTAGCTCTGTTTCGCGAGCCCCGCTCTCTTGGCATGCTTATTTCTATACGTCAGGATGCCTTCTGAATGCAAGTGCAGCAGAAAGAAGGGAGGGTGGCCACCAGAACAGTATGTCTTTTGCACTAGTAGGTGTAATCTGTAACTGGCACCCTGAAACATTAAGTTATACCATATATTTCAGGGGAGAAAAAGTTATGCTGAAGGATTAATTAAACACATCAAAGGATGTAATTAAAACAGGATTTGAACTCTGAAGTGTCTCAAACTGTACTTATGAACTTTGCATAAGTTGAACCCTTTTACCTTAGGGCACTGGAACAGACTAGAAAATCATAATAAAGATCACAACTTGGAAATAAGCGAGACATTTGACATTTATAAGAAACTAGATTTTTATTTTTCTGGTGCAAGGGGAAATTAACTGCAGCATGTAGCAAAGATTTTAGTCATGTTAAGGCAGTGGGGTTACAGGACAGGGGAGAGGGACTTGTTAAGGGAGATATTTCCTAGAGAGTTTTGGACTTACTGCTATGATTGTCCTGAAATATGAAGTCAAATCCCTGCATATTAGAGTAACCAGTTGTTTTGAAATTTTAAGGAGATGTCCGACTCTTTGCAACCCCATGGACTGTAGCCCACCAGGCTCCTCTGTCCATGGGATTTTCCAGGCAAGACTACTGGAGTGGGTTGCCATGCCCTCCTCCAGGTAAGGAGATAATACACAATACTCATTTGGACTTGCTCTTAGCACAGAGAACTCAATAAATGTCAGCTACCTTACTAATCATTACTGTTTATTACTATTAATTTGACACATACAGAGACCCTTTGTTCTGCCTCCCCCACTGCCTCTTGGAACTCATTCTCTACCACACTCCATGTTCCCAGCCATACTGACTTTCTCACTGTTTCTCGGTGATATCAGGCTCCCTGCTAGCTCAGAGCCTTTGCATGTGCTACTCCCTCTGCCTGGAACAGGCTTGTCCCCAAATGTCCACACGACTTCCTTCCCCATCAGTCTTTCTTCAAACCTTGCCTTTAGAAGGAGACTAGCCCTAACCACCTGGAGCCCTCTCGTATTCCCCAGAACTCCACAAACCCCACTCCCTGCTTGCAGTTTTCTCCAGAGCACTTTGTATCTTCTAATAGAGTAATTTATACTTTTCTTTGTTGTCTGTCTTCCTGCCATGAGAATGCAAGGTCCATGAGAAGCCTGGTGCCTAAATAGTGGCCAGCACATGGTGGGTGCTCAGTAGGAAATGGGTGCCCAGTGAGGATAGGGTGAGAAGGCAGTGAGGAACCAGTTCCTGCCCTGTGATTGAAGACTCGGAGCTGACTCTAGCTGAGAATCACAACCTGAACAAGACAAAATACTGAAGTTGTATGTCTAGTCCAACTGCTATTTGTAAACAGAAAGTCTGAAAATACAGGTTTAAAATGGAGGAACTCACACAGAAGCAGAAGATATTAAGAAGAGGTGGCAAGAATACACAGAACTAGACAAAAAACATCCTCATGACCCAGATAACCACGACGGTGTGATCACTCACCTAGAGCCAGACATCCTGCAATGTGAAGTCAAGTGGGCCTTAGAAAGCATCACTACAAACAAAGCTAATGGAGGTGATGGGATTCCAGTTGAGCTGTTTCAAATCCTAAAGGATGATGCTGTGAAAGTGCTGCACTCAATATGCCAGCAAATTTGGAAAACTCAGCAGTGGCCACAGGACTGGAAAAGGTCAGTTTTCACTCCAATCCCAAAGAAAGGCAATGCCAAAGAATGTTCAAACTACCACACAATTGCACTCAACTGACACACTAGCAAAGTAATGCTCAAAATTCTCCAAGCCAGTCTTCAACAGTATGTGAACCATGAACTTCCTGATGTTCAAGCTGGATTCAGAAAAGGCAGAGGAACCAGTGATCAAATTGCCAACATCCACTGGATCATCAGAAAAGTGAGAGAGTTCCAGAAAAACACCTACTTCTGTTTATTGACTACACCAAAGCCTTTGACTATGTGGATCACAACAAACTGAAAATTCTTCAAGAGTTGGGAATGCCAGACCACCTGACCTGCCTCCTGAGAAATCTGTATGCAGGTCAGGAAGGAACATTTAGTACTGGACATGGAACCACAGGTTGGTTCCTAATTGGGAAAGGGGTATATCAAGGCTGTCTATTGTTACCCTGCTGTTTAACTTATATGCAGAGTACATCATGCAAAATGCCAGACTGGATGAAGCACAAGCTTGAATCAAGATTGCCGGGAGAAATATCAATAACCTCAGATATGCAGATGTATGTCTGCATAACTACTGTTATGGCAGAAAGCGAAGAAGAACTAAAGAGACTCCTGATGAAAGTGAAAGAGAGTGAAAAAGTTGGCTTAAAGCTCAACATTTAGAAAATGAAGATCATGGCATCTGGTCCCATCACTTCATGGCAAATAGATGGGGAAGCAGTGGAAACAGTGTCAGACTTTATTTTTTTGGGCTCCAAAATCACTGCAGATGGTGACTGCAGCCTTGAAATTAAAAGACGCTTACTCCTTGGAAGGAAAGTTATGACCAACCTAAACAGCATATTAAAAAGCAGAGACATTACTTTGCCAACAAAGGTCCACCTAATCAAAGCTATGGTTTTTCCAGTGGTCATGTATGGATGTGAGAGTTGGACTATAAAGAAAGCTAAATGCTGAAGAATAGGTGCTTTTGAACTGTGGTGTTGGAGAAGACTCTTGAGAGTCCCTTGGACAGCAAGGAGATCCAACCAGTTCATCCTAAAGGAAATCAATCCTGAATATTCATTGGAAAGACTGATGCTGAAGCTGAAACTCCAATACTTTGGCCACCCAATGAGAAGAACTGACTCTTTGGAAAAGACCCTGATCCTGGGAAAGATTGAAGGTGGGAGGAGAAGGGGATGACAGAGGATGAGATGGTTGGATGGCATCATTGACTCGATGGACATGAATTTGAGTAAGTTCCGGGAGTTGGTGATGGACAGAGAAGCCTGGCGTGCTGCAGTCCATGGGGTTGCAAAGAGTTGTACACAACTGAGTGACAGGACTGAACTGAACTTCTGGTATATTCAAAGGCATTGAAGATGAAAGGAAAACTATTGCCAGACTTTCAGGTCTGGAGTAAGAAAGACTAAGGGGTAATTTTGCCTTTTTGCAACTGAAGAGTCATATTGATATCATCTTTCAGATGTTCATTCTCTGCTTTGTATATAAAATTTTAAAAAATTAGTTTTTCACCTTAGGGCGTTCAGGAATAGAAGAGACTTAATTGATGAGGGGGAAAAACCACACGGTGATTTTTAACCTAATGTAGAAATAAATTCAAACTGAGTCCTGGGCTTGGGATGGGGGTGGGGATGGGAGAAAAAGAGGAGGAAAGTCTGAGATTCATGAAAGCAGGAATGAAACAAAGCCTTTTTATTCACCACCAGCACCAAGTACAGTGCCAAGCTGATAACTATTTCCAGATAACTGTTTCCTGAGTCAGTGCATGCATGCTGTGGCTGAGGTCTGAGAGAATGAGGTGAAGGGTAATAGTCACTTAAGTGTTTTCAGAGGAAATTGCACACATTACTGTTGTGATGTCTTTAGAGATACCTTGCATGTGGTCAAGAAAATAACTGAATTCAACCCTGTAAAGGGCTGGGAATCTGAGACCCCTTTCCAAACAACACTGGCAAAGCTGCCATGTTAGGTGCTGGCAGTCTCGAGAGGAGGGTGGTATACTGGTTTGGGCAAGGTGAGTCAGTGGTCCCCTAAGGTCTGCAGGTGCTTATACCTTGAGGACAGCAGGGCCCTGCTTTACCTTGAAGATCATTTGGGGACAGTTTAGGTATTTATAACATTGGCACTGTGTCAAGCTATAGAGTCCTATATGCCTTGACTGTTTAATGCCACTTCTGTTTCATCTACTTATCTAGCTTTCATGGACTATCTCCAGGGAAGACGTAATTCCCCATATTTGCAGAAATGTCTTTGTCTTGTATATGCTTGTATATGGTCATTTTAATTTTATATGCCTCCATTTCATGACTGAGAGTGTTTCATGAATATACCTAAAGGTTGTGTGTAAATGATTTTTATGGAGCACTCAATTCTTGAAAGAAGGAAAAGGAGAAAACAACACTTTTATTTCTGATGCACATCAAGACCAGTGAATGTTAAAGGTTATGAGTTATGAAGTCCAGTTCAGTTTCGAGTGCCAGTATATAAAGCTTCCTACAGGGAAAATGGTAAACATTTCTGTGGGTCTCACTTAAATTTTAAGTGGCTGAGTAGGTTTAAAGCAGCTTTCTTACTGCTTTTCACAAAAGCAGGTTCACTTCAGATTGAAGTGTGGTTGATTTTAGTCCCAAGGAGGAAACTGTTGAGACGTAATAGCTCATGGGCCCACTGGAACGTGAGATCTATTTGTTGGATTGCTCCTGCTCTGAGTTTAGAGTGGAGGTTGCTTACTGTGAGAATTACATGGACCACGATTTGCCTTTTTTCCCACTTGCCCCTAGAAAGCCACTGCTTTGCCAAGAGTCTAGAATAGAAGGTAACTCAACTCAAGAAAGAAATGGCCCTGTACCTGCTGTCAGTGCTAGCTCAGAAGGGTCGAAAAATCTTTGAGACCCTCTTGCCTTTTGGGCAGGAAATTCCTTTTTCTTCCCCCCTACCCATCTTTCTTCTTTTCCTTTTTCATCCTCTTTGCTATAGTTACCGTGCTATGTTATTAAGATCGTAACAGACACACTGCTTTTCCCGTGAGGTATTAAAGTATGTTAAAGACTTCATGGCATTTCTCCTCTAAAGATTTAATTTGCATCTATTAACATTTCTTACATGGCCACAATGACTTGAGCACACCTGAAAATACTAATGGTAGTATCTTAATAGCATCTAATACTCAAGTCATATTTCCCCCCCCCGTTTACCTAAACATGCCTCTGGGCCATTATTGGTTTGTTCAAACAAGGATCCAAACAAGGTTCACACTTTGCAGTCAGTTATTAACATCTGTTGAGTCACTTTTAGTCTACAGCTGATCCCCACCTGCATACATTTTATTTTCCCAAAAGGAAGTCAGATTCAGTTATCTGGTGACATGGCTCACGTTTTAAGTTGACTTACTGCTTCTGAGTAGTGTGTCCTTTACTTGCGCCGGCGCCTAAAGTATAAAGCTGAATTAGACCTACAACTGTGATTAGACTCAGGCTAAATGATTTGATAAAGGTACCTCAGAGTGCCGTGTACTGCTAATTGTATCACAACAAGATGCATTTATTATTACTGTTATTTTATTGCCCCATGTTTGAATGATGCCTAGAATGATCAGTGACTTCCAGAAATGACAACTTGATCCCTCCATTATAAAGTTGCCTTTTCCCATATGACCTGGAAGTAGTCTGCGGGATAGTACTTTCTTGCTCACTCGCAGGACTCTTTCCCATCAATATTTCAGTTAGTGGTTTAAGCGTCTGTTGATCATTGTTACCCAATCAGATTTTTTTGATGTAAACAACATTTTAAAACCTTACCTTTGTATTTTTTTAATCAATTTTTTTTTGGCCTCTAACTTAATTTAGTCCTGACAATTCTGAGAGCTATTGAAGGAACTGAGATTCAGAGAGACTGGATCGTTTACTCCAGACACATTCACTTTCTGGGCCTAAAGTGGACTCGGGGAGCACGTCCTACAGTTTTAAGTGCCTTAGGATGGTCTCCTGACTCATCTTCAAGAGATGTTCTTCCAGATGGGATCAAGTTCAAGAAAGGAAGCCTTGGAGGAATGCAGTTTCAGGGGGGTTTTATGCAATAAAGTTTTAAATTAATAGCCTTTGGCTTTCTCTTAGAGGTGATTACATTTGCCACAGAAATATTAAGACCTTTAAGTGAAAAGTGTTGGTCACTCTGTTGTGTTCAGCTCTTTGCAACCCCATGAACTGTAGCCCCGCCAGGCTCCTCTGTCCATGGAATTTTCCAGGCAAGAATACTGGAGTGAGTTGCCATTCCCTTCTCCGGAGGATCTTCCCCACCCAGGGATCAAAGCCAGGTCTCCTTCCTGCACTGCAGGCAGATTCTTTGCCATCTGAACCACCAGAAACTTCCAGTTAGTAGCTAACCATGGGCTTTTATCCACTGTGGTACATTCAGCAGTGCAGAAGACAGAACGTGCAATGGCTGTACAATTTTTACGACCATGCAATGTGACATGAATTTTATAAAGTTTACTTTTTTCTCACAAGTCTTACGTTTCATGCCTCATTAGATATATGATAAAATGCTATCTCTTTCCCAACGGAGATTTGCTGTTCTTTGGTGGGTAAACATTGATTGCTTTTTCCTTGTATGTGGTACATACATGTGTGTTCCCATAAACCTTCTCATCCTGTTTCTTTGTATATTTTCCATTGTATGTTCAAATAATTCCTAAATTGACGCTCTTCTCCATGTGTCAGAAATATCACTCTGGCTTAAATATAGATCCTGAAATTTATTATTTTCTGTCCTATGTGTATGAGTGAAATCTAGAGTAAATCTGTGTCAGAAATAGATGTGTTCCAATTTTAGAAATAGATATTAAAGTAAAACCATACAAAGCTTACATGTTAAGGATTTTTCATTAAAAAAAAAATTCATGGGAAGATCCCTGTTAATAAAGAAGGCCATTTAAGTCTCGTAGGCTTCCCTGGTGGCTCAGATGGTAAGGAATCTGCCTGCAATTCAGGAGACCCAGGTTCAATCCCTGGGTTGGGAAGAGTCACTGGAGAAGGGAATGGGAACCCACTCCAGGATTCTTACCTGGAGAATTCCGAATTCCATGGACAGAGGCATCTGGCATGCTACAGTGCATGGGGTTACAAAGAGTCAGACATGACTGAGCAACTAATACTTCACTTCCTTCCCAAGTCTCTTGCTACTCAGAGTACATCTTAAAAGAACCGGCAGAACAGTCATTATCAAGAGATTTTTGGACATGCAGAAATTTCAGGCCCTGCGTATTAGTAAGATTTCCAGGTGGTTGCTGTGCCCACTGAAGTTTGAGAAGCAGCACTTTAATCTACTGAAACCTTCATTTACAGAGCAGCTTTTGGGAGCTACACTGATGCAATCAAGTAAAACAACCTTTGCTAAAAGTGAAATAGTCGCCTCTCAGACTATTCCTTTAATAGTCTTGTAAAAAGCACTTACTTAAATAATTTAAAAGAGAGAGTGGTGGAATTTCTCATAAGTTTTATGAGAAACCCTGACTTAAATATGGCTCTCTTCCTCATGTTAATTTCGAGACTAAAAGAGAAGGACTATAAATAAATAATTGTAATGTGGGTTTTAATGCCAGTCGTGCTGCTTAGCAGTAGTAGTGTGATCCTGGGCATGTCTTAAATCTGCTTCCTCACACACAAAATGTGCAACTTTAGCAACTGCAGCCTAAATGCTTGAGTTTCATGGTCTCTGGAGTCAGACAGGTGAGGTTCACATGCCAGCTCCTCCATGGGGCTGACAACTCAGCTTCTCAGAGCCTCCACTTCTTCACACATAGAACAGGGATAATAGGAAGACATGTGATGAAGAAAGGATGCTGTGTGCTTTCTTAGGTTGTGCTGGAATTGTCCTGTCTTAAAAGATATGGGGTATGTACTTGGATGTTTGAGATTTTACTGTTTATACATAGCTGTATGCCTGTGTGTATGAAATGTTTTATAATTTTTAAAAAGGGAATTAATAACATATTAACCAAATATGATGATCCTAAAGATTAAATAAAATTAATATAAAGGCCCTTAGAACACTCAGTATGTCACTTTTTACAGTAGATGTTTGATAAATGCTACCTATTAGTAAGAGCCTTTCACAATTAATTTTATAATTTTTTTTTCCTGTTCTTGTAACTTTTTGGTTCTTAATAATTAAAAAAAAAATCTGCCTAAGTGAAAATACCTGTGTGTATGAGGGAGCAAGAGAGAAACATTTACCATTTTACATTTAAAAAAATTTATTGAAGTACAGGTGGTTTATAATGTTGTGTTAATTTCTGCTGTACAGCAAAGTGACTCATATATATATATGTATATATATATATATATACATTCTTTTTCATATTCTTTTCCATTATGGTTTATCACAGGTTGTTAAATATAGTTCCCTGTGCTATACAGTAGGACCTTGTTTATCCACAGTTTTAACTTCTAAAACTCAGGTGAACTTTGTACTTGGTAATATTGGAATTTTGGGACATTGAGAGAAAAGTCAATGTCTGGTTACAATCTATGTGAATATCAGTAGTATGCATATTTAACATGGAACCAAGTTTAGAAAACATAGCACATTGAGATGGGAAGGATTGCTCTTATTTATCCTCAGCTTGAGCAACTGCAGCGTGGCCATGACATCAACATCCTGACATTATTAGTAAAGGTCAGCAGCCACTTTTCTCTGACTTCCTTATCCTGAGCATCTATTCAACAGGGATAAAGCAGTCATCTCAGGTTTATTTTGCTTTACAAACAAGGGCTTTGTTTTATTTTTTATATTTGCATCTGTGAAACTGAGACACTTCTCTCAGTGTGTCCAGTTTGTTACCAATTTCTCTTGTAACTTAAGCACTTGTAACTTAATAACAACTTTGGGAAGTCTGACTTTACAATATCAGTCAGATGTTACAATTTCAGCTTCTGGTTTTAGACCTCTAAAGTTTCAGATCCATCTCTCCAGAACTGATCTTTGATCCCAGAAGCAGTTTTGGGATCTCTGTGTGCCTAGGAGTTGGCCCATGTGTCCCACAGAACACCACTCCCAGGAGACACCCAATGAGCAAGGAGTTCCTTGGGAGTGTTACAGCCTGCGGTCTGTTAGAGCAAGGGCTTTGAGATTGCCTGGAGGTGAAGAAAAGGATTCTGGGAGCTTACTTGCCTTGTAACTTTTTGTTGGTGACATGGGTGTGCTCTCTGTAAACCTTCTAGGACCAGGAGATCCACAGCGCCTACTCTGACAGATGCTGAGCTGGCAGTTAGTGGCCCTACATACATCCTGAGGAATGCAATCCAGTTAGACTTTCAGTAATTTCAAGCACTTAACACACACAGCCTTATTCATCTTTACCATGCCCAGTTTTGGTCTGTCATTTTGAAGGAAGATTGATACAAACTTCTTAGAATCGGTAGAGCCAATTAGTGTTACAATTTGGAAGAAGCCAGCTAATTCAAAACAATATTCTTGATACTTTGTGTATAGTATTTTAAAAGAAAAATATAGTAATTGTAACATTGAATTCTTGCTATATGCTGGCCTCTGTGCCCAGGGCTTTACCAGCATTGTATCATCTGATGCTCAGGATAACTCTAGTTGGGCACTGTCATTGTCTCTGTGTTGCAGATGGTGAATTGACTCCCGGAGAGGCAAAGGGACCCACTCAAGGCCACACAGCTTCCAAGGACAGAGGAACCCAGTGCATTGTGCTCTGCCACTTCCCAAGTATATGGAAATAGTTTATGAAGTTAGAAAAACAATATGTGTCTTCCCCTAACATCCTCAGTCCCTACAGTGATCTTTTTTTCCTTTTCGTAGGAGTCACAAGACTAGATAGAGGTGGACCAAAGAACTATGGAGTTGTCGCTGATTTTATTTATACCACGTTAAAGAATAGCATTAAAGTCAGTTTTGAGATTTTTATTTCCATTGGACATAAATGATGCTTTTTAGTGTGTTAATATTAAAATGATTGATCTTTGCACACTGATGGAAATAATCTCCCATTATGTAGGGACTCTTGGGTAGGACCTCTTGAAATGATTTAATTTTCATGCATTCATATTGATTTAAGTGATTTTTTTCTTTAGCTGATAGGAAGCATTGTGTTGAGAGTTCACATGGAGAGACTTTTGACAAGTCCCTTCTGTTCCTCCCCCCTTTTTTTTACTTTCATATGCCTTTCATCTGCTGAGACAAAAGTATCATCTTCGTTACATTAATAGTTATGCCTGTAGCACCTATTTTATATATAGTGAGAATAAAGTTTAAGGAGATTCTTAAAGTCTAAGTTTGCAGAATTGTTTTGCAGAGTTAGTCACATGTTTCTCGTCTATGGCTGCGATTATCATCCATTATTTTTTCAGGAAAACTAAAGATTTAGAATAATTGAAGTTTTACCATCGTAACTTCTGTTTACTCTATTCTCACAAAGAATAAAAAGACTCTTCTCCCCTTGCTCTTCCATTCTTTTCCAGTCAACACATAAAGTAAAAAAGTTAAGCACAATTGGAGGGTAACAAAGTTTACAAGAGAGGATGGCTGGCGGTGAAATTAGTAATAGCTTGGGAAAGCTGTTCGCCTTACCATCAGACAAAGAGCTCTGTAATAACTGCAAACTCCCTTTTGTGGTTGAAAAGATTGTAGTCATCAAGAGCTCACTTGATCTCAGACATAGGAAGAAATTTTCTCACACCCACACAGAGGTAATGGTGTATACATTGAGACCTGTTGTAACTCGAATATTACAAAGAGCAAAGATACAGCTGTAATGAAATCATGTTTCTAGAAATGGTTTCACTTCTGATATTTTAGAGCATTCTTTCCCAAATTGCAACTTGGGACCCATCTGTAGGTGGTACATTTAGTTCAATTGACACAACCAGTATGCTTTTAATTTTAAAAAAGAAAAAAATGGAATAGATTAGGAAATATCACAGTTCATTACATATAATAAAAGTACTATAACAAGGTTTTTGTTATTTATGCAGGTATATGCATGTGCGCTTGCTTAGGTTGTGATGAAAAAAAATCTTTATTCTAACTATGGGCCATAATAAAACAAGTTTGAAGACTCTTGTCTTGTTCAGTGGTCGAGTTAGTAATTAATCTTAAAGGTATTTTTGTACTAGCTGTTTAACTTCATCCAGATAATTTTCCAACAAGTGCAATTCAGTTTAAAAAAAAAATGTTTTTAAAGCCTGAATCATTCTTTGTAGTAGTGCAGAACTTAGTCCATATCAGATATGTCTTAATTTCACTTTGCTGTTAGCGGAACGTGACTTCTTATCAAAGGGAAATAGTCTTTTAAGGAAGTTATTGTTTTCCTTTCTTAGTGGCTGGAATTACAGTAGACTAAATAAATGGTGGACTCGTGTAGACAAGCATCTGGGATTTGTCTTAAGCTTATTTAGAAAATACCTTGTATAGCCATACTTCCTAAGTAGCCGATTTTAAAGTCTGAAAGAGGCATATCCATTCATTTCAGGCATTTGGAGAGCAGATATTGGGCCCATTGGATCTGTCACTTGACTCTCAGGAATTATTGTTAACTCACCTCTCTCCCCGTCTTGACTGTGAGCTCCTTCAAGTGGGAACCATATTATATTAAGTTCTGAGCTGTTTGTTGAGTAAGTTTCTAATGCCAGTTTAGGTATGTTGGTTTACAGAGACTTATACCTTAAGACTAATGCTGAACACAGCCTTTAATGTTGCAAAGAACATTAGGTGGATTTGGTAGTTTTAATTATGTTGTTTTTCTGGTTTATATATAATGTACTCATAGTTTAGAAGATAATGGAAATCAATTCTAATCCCACACCATAAAAATAAACACTTTAAACCTTTTTTTTTTCCCTTCATACTTATGTATCTGGTCAATATTGTTTTAAAATTAGTTTTCTAAAACATGGTCTTAACTTTTCCTTAATATCAATTTGCTTGAAGACATCATAGTTTGACTCTTCTTATTTAGATTAGAGTTAAAATGTTTAACACTGGGGTCGAGATTGCTTGGGGATTTATAAAGCATTGATGAGTACTTGCAGCTTTCTCCAAAATCGAAGCTTCAGACATCCAATTTTATTTCTGTGAGTTGTTTTGAGGAGGTAGAGGGTTGGAGGCTTCAGGCAAACCTCAAGATTTAGGCCCCTCATGAACTCCACATATTCTTCAGAAGGGAGAAGTTTTTAGCCTAAAGAGAGGAGGGAATGATACAAAGTTTAGTCATCATGTGCTTTGGCAATTAAATTACAGTTCAAAGGAAGAAGAAGATAAGCCTTGTGTGGTAGAATTTTGAAGAGTAGACAAATTCCCTGTGGCCAAACTTCCTCCTTACCCGCTTCTTGCCCTGTTCTCCCCTTCATGGTGGGTAGTTGGTAGGTCAATGTCCCTGTCCCCTCCCACAAATGCCTCACCGTGGCTCACTGTCCTGGAGTCCTCCCAACATCATGTGTAGCCTCATCCTAAACCTGATTTATTTATTTTTTTTCCCTTCAAGATTGACCTTTATTTTTCTTCATTTTATTAATAATAAAAAAGAGACCAAAACACCTATGAATACCTCATCACCCAGCTATAGTAACCATCAACATTTCCCCCATCTTTTTCATTCATTTTTTTCTCCTCCCTCCCTTTTTCACTGAAGTGCTATATGGCAGATCCCATACTTCATGTCATCATGTCATTTCAGCCTTACATGTCAGTTCAGTTCAGTCGCTCAGTCGTATCCGACTCTTTGCGACCCCATGAATCGCAGCACACCAGGCCTCCCTGTCCATCACCAACTCCTGGAGTTCGCTCAGACTCACATCCATCGAGTCAGTGATGCCATCCAGCCATTTCATCCTCTGTCGTCCCCTTCTCCTCCTGCCCCCAATCCCTCCCAGCATCAGAGTCTTTTCCAATGAGTCAACTTTTCGCATGAGGTGGCCAAAGTACTGGAGTTTCAGCTTTAGCATCATCCCTTCCAAAGAAATCCCAGGGCTGATCTCCTTTAGAATGGACTGGTTGGATCTCCTTGCAGTCCAAGGGACTCTCAAGAGTCTTCTCCAACACCACAGTTCAAAAGCATCAATTCTTCAGTGCTCAGCTTTCTTCACAGTCCAACTCTCACATCCATACATGACCACAGGAAAAAGCATAGCCTTGACTAGACTGACCTTAATTGGCAAAATAATGTCTCTGGGTTTGAATATGCTATCTAGGTTGGTCATAACTTTTCTTCCAAGGAGTAAGTGTCTTTTAATTTCATGGCTGCAGTAACCATCTACAGTGATTTTGGAGCCCCAAAAAATAAAGTCTGACACTGTTTCCACTGTTTCCCCATCTATTTCCCATGAACTGATGGGACCGGATGCCATGATCTTTGTTTTTTGAATGTTGAGCTTTAAGCCAACATTTTCACTCTCCTCTTTCACTTTCATCAAGAGGCTTTTTAGTTCCTCTTCACTTGCTGCCATAAGCGTGGTGTCATCTGCATATCTGAGGTGATTGATATTTCTCCCGGCAGTCTTGATTCCGGCTTGTGCATCCTCCAGCCCAGTGTTTCTCATGATGTACTCTGCATATAAGTTAAATAATTAGGGTGACAATATACAGCCTTGATGTACTCCTTTTCCTATTTGGAACCAGTCTGTTGTTCCATGTCCAGTTCTAACTGTTGCTTCCTGGCCTGCATACAGATTTCTCAAGAGGCAGGTCAGGTGGCCTGGTATGCCTATCTCTTTCAGAATTTTCCACAGTTTATTGTGATCCACACAGTCAAAGGCTTTGGCATAGTCAACCAAGCAGAAATAGATGTTTTTCTGGAACTCTCTTGCTTTTACCATGATCCAGCAGATGTTGGCAATTTGATCTCTGTTTCCTCTGCCTTTTCTAAAACTAGCTTGAACATCAGGAAGTTCACGGTTCACGTGTTGCTGAAGCCTGGCTTGGAGAATTTTGAGCATTACTTTACTAGCATGTGAGATGAGTGCTGCTACTGCTAAGTCTCTTCAGTCGTGTCCGACTCTGTGCGACCCCATAGACAGCAGCCCACCAGGCTCCCCCATCCCTGGGATTCTTCAGGCAAGAACACTGGAATGGGTTGCTATTTCCTTCTCCAATGCATGAAAGTGAAAAGTGAAAGGGAAGTCGGTCAGTCGTGTCCGACTCCTAGCGACCCCATGGACTACAGCCTACCAGGCTCCTCTGTCCATGGGATTTGCCAGGCAAGACTACTGGAGTGGGTTGCCATTGCCTTCTCCAATGGCATCCCTAAAAAGAAAGGCATTTTCTCACGTAACTTCAATAACATTTTCACACCTAAAAAAGTGAATAGTACTCCCCTGATAGTATTTAATATCCCAATGTCTTTTTTAAAATTAGCATCAGTATTAAGAAGGATGAGATGGTTGGATGCCATCATTGACTCAGTGGATAGGAGTTTGAGCAAACTCCAGGAGATATTGAAGCACAGGAAAGCCTGGAGTGCTGCCATCCATGGGGTCACAAAGAGTTGGACACACTTGAGCAACTGAACAACAGCAACATTTATAAATGGGCTTCTCCTGTGAGTCAGCAATGAAGAATCTGCCTGCAATGTAGGAGATGCGGGTTTGATCCCTGGGCTGGGAGGATCCCCTGGAGGAGGGCATGGCAGCCCACTCCAGTATTCTTGCCTGGAGAATCTCATGGATAGAGGAGCCTGTTGGGGTACAGTCCATAGGGTCTCAAAGAATTGAACACAAATCCCATGGATAGAGGAGCCTGGTAGGCTGCAGTTCATGGGGTTGCTAAGAGTCGAACACAGCTGAGCGACTTCCCTTTCACTTTTCACTTTCATGCATTGGAGAAGGCAATGGCAACCCACTCCAGTGTTCTTGCCTGGAGAATCCCAGGGACAGGGGAGCCTGGTGGGCTGCTGTCTATGGGGTCGCACAGAGTTGGACATGACTGAAATGACTTAGCAGCAGCAGCAGAGGTGATGACTGAGCATGAAAGCACACATTTATTAATAGAAATACGTTGCATTTGAAAGTCTAAGTTTTTAAACTTGTAGTTGGCTTATAGTGTTTCAGGTGTATAGCAAAGTGTGTGTTATATGTGAGTGTCAGGATTAGAACCCAGGCCCTAACATCTGAGGCCGAGTTTTAATTTCTAGAGCAGCTCTCTGGGAATGAAAAGAAGTATTTCATAATCGGTCCTCTTCTCATCTCAGTCAAAGATTAGGAGCAGGTGGTGAGGAATGACTCTTGCCTTTCTTAAGGAAGACTTGGGAAGTGAAAATCGCTCAGCCTTTCAGAGCCAAGTGTGTCCTCTGCGACCCCATGGACTATGCAGTGCATGAATTCTCCAGGCCAGAATACTGGAGGAGGTAGCCATTCCCTTCTGCAGCGGATCTTCCCAACCCAGGGATCGAACCCAGGCATTGAAGGTGGATTCTTTACCATCTGAGCCACCAGGGAAGCTCAAGAATACTGGAGTGGGTAGCCTATCCCTTCTCCAGTGGATCTTCCCAACCCAGGAATGGAACCACCCTTTGCTGTACACCTGAAACATTAAAAATCAACTACATATATACTTTTTCAGATTCTTCTCCATTATAGGTTTTTAAAAGATGTTGAATATAATTCCCTATGCTATACAGTAGGTCCTTGTTGTTATTTTATATATAGCAGTATGTATCTGTTAATCTCAAATCCCTCATTTAATCCCCCAACACCACTTCCCCTTTGGTAACCTTAAGTTTGTTTTCTTCCTTTGTGAGTTTACTTCTGTTTGATAAATAGGTTTCTTTGTATCATTTTGTTTCCACATAGAAGTGATACCATGTGGTGTTTGTCTTTGATTTACTTCACTTAGTATAATATCTAGGTTCATCCACGTTGTTGCAAAGGGCATTATTTCCTTATTTTGTTATAACTAGTGATATTCATATATATATATATACACACACAAACACATGCATATTCACATACACACACCATATCATTATCCACTCATCTGTTGATGGGCATTTAGGTTGCTTCCATGTCTTGGTTATTGTAAATCATGCTGCTATGGACATTGGGGTGCATTTGTCTTTTTGATTCAGCATTTTTATCTTTTCAGGTTAATATGCCCATAACTGATGTTACTGGATCATGTGGGAACTTTGTTTTTTTAAGGAACCTCTATACTCTTCTCCATAGTGGCTGTACCAGTTTACATTTCCACCAACAGTGTAGAAAGCTTCCCTTTTCTCCACACTGTCGCCAGCATTTATTATTTGTAGACTTTTTAATGATGGCTGTTCTAAACAGTGTGAAGTGGTTCCTCACTGTAGTTTTGACTTGCATTTCTCTAGGAATTAGTGAGGTTGAGCATCTTTTCATATGCTTTTTGGATATCCACATGTCTTCTTTGGAGCAATGTCTATTTAGTTCTTCTGCCCATTTTTTCTTTGGGTTGCTTGTTTCTTTATATTGAGCTATATAAGCTATTTGTATATTTTGGAAATTAAACCTCTGGAGTTGCATTATTTGCAAATATTTTCTCCCATTCCGTAGGTTGTTTTTTTTATTTTGTTGATGGTCTCTTTTGCTGTGCAAAAGCTTTTAAGTTTAATTAAGTACGCTTTATTTTTGCTGTTGTTTCCATTACACTAGGAGATGGATCAAAAGAAATATTGCTGTGATTTATGTCAAAGAATGTTCTGCCCGTGTTTTCCTCTAGGAGTGGTCTTACATTTAGGTCTTTAATCCATTTTGAGTTTGTTTTTGTATATGGTGTTAGAAAATGTTCTCATTTCACACTTTCACGTGTTGCTGTCCAGTTTTCCCAGCACCACTTATTACAGAGACTGTCTTTTCTGCATTGTATATTCATGCCTATTTTGTCAGAGATTATCTGACCATAGTGTGTGGGTTTATTTCTGGGCTTTCTATCCTGTTCCATTAATCCATGTGTCTGTTTTTGTGCCAGTACCATACTGTTCTGATTACTATAGCTTTATAGTATAGTCGTCAGATAGCATGATTCTTCCAGCTCTGTTTTTCTTTCTCAAGATTGTTTTGGCTATTCGGGGTCTTTTGTGTTTCCATACAAATTAACCAAAAAAAATTTTTTTTGCTCCAGTTCTGTGGAAAATGTCATTGGTAATTTGATAGGAATTGCATTGAATCTATAGATCACCCCCAGTTATCTTTTAAAAATGGTTTGGTAAGATTGGTTTTTTTCAAAATATGGTCCAAATAAGATTCACATGGTTGTTGTGGTGCTTAAGTTTGCTTTAATCTAAAACACTTAAAGCATTTCTTTGTACAATTCATTGTTGAAGAAACTGGGTTAGTTGCGCCTAGAATATTGCAGCCTGGATTCAGCTAATGACTTCCTTATGGTGTCGGTACACTTGTGTTTCTACCCTCTGTGTTTCCTGTGGACTGAAATTAGATGTAAAGTCTTGGTGAGATTCAATTATTGATTTACATGTTTTGCTTTCTGGTGAGAGTACATGTGAAGGTGTGTAGAGCACGTTTTATCCTGTCAGGAGACTTGTGACATCTCATGGTCTCATGTAGCCATGCTGAGATCCATGAGTGAGTTTAGATGGTGCCCTGCCTGATTCATTCATTTTGAAGTTCTTCCTCTACCTTCTACCCAATGATTTGCCATCTATTTGTTATCATTGCCAGATAATCTTATCAGCAAGTTGTTCATTTTAATAGATGTTGTGAAAGACTCTAAAGAAAGCTCTGATAAGATAGCAGTGCAGGTAACTTTCCAAAATTAAACACAAATACCCTTATGTTACAAAATAAAGAGGTGAGACAAAAAGGTTTTCAAGATTCTAGAATTGGATCATCTTGGAATAGTCATCTGGCATCCACCATGTGGATCTTCCTTGTTAAATAGCTTTAAGGCAAGTCCATATACGTCTTGAGTTCTCATCTGTGAACTGGGTCATACCTTATGACCCTCTCCAACTCAACACTCCATGCTCCTTAGACAAATATGAGAACTTGGTTAGTGGATTTAGTACAAAAAGATTTTAGAACAAAAATTCTCCTTTATTGGTTATCATTCTGTAGTGATCTTTTTAATGCAAGCTTCTATAAATTCTTTAATTAAAGATAAGTAGAAGAGCATACAGGATCACAAAATCTAAATAGTATCAAAAAGTATAAAATAGGAAATAAAAGCACCTTTGTTTTCACCCACTGCCAGTCAAATTTAACCAGACTGATAGGGTTGTTTTTGTTTTTGTTTTTTCCAATTTTTTAATTGAAATTTTTATTCTGAGATGATCACAGACCACATGCAGTTGTAAGAAATAATACAAAGAGATGCTGTGTACCTTTGCCTAGTTTCCTTGTGATAGTATCTTGCAAAAGTGTAGTATAATATCATGACCACAATATTGAAGTTAATACGTTACATATGGAACATGAATTAGTAGACTTTTAAATAACTCTTGACATCTTCCTTGTTTGTGATTCTTAGAGCTGGGTTCTGAGTTAAGTGACAGAGTGTTAAGATGAGGTCGTGGGAATAGTGTTTGTCTGTTGTTTTCATTTGCTATATTCAATATATGATACCATATGCTTTATTTATGCTCTACTTTATTCAGTATATGATACCATAGGCATTTTCTCTCCCTAGGCACTTCCTAGTTCCTCTTGGACATATCTTTTTTTCCCTCAACTTTATTGAGATATAATTGACATATAACATTGTACAAGTTTAAGTCTACAATGAGTTGGTTTTATATATTTATATATTTCAAAGTTATTTAACACCATAGCATTCATTAACAACTGGTGCCACTTCACGTAATTACTGTTTCCTTTTTGTGGTGAAAACATCTAAGATCTACTCTCTTAGCAACTTCCAATTATATACTATAGTATTGTTAACTCTGTCTAGTCCTTTGAGGTAATCAAAACTATGGAGAGACGGTCGGTTGAAAATTCCTGATGTCATCAATATCCATGAAATACGTTTACTATATTAGCGCTTGCCCCAGAAAACTCCATACGTAGTCTTCCATAGGTAAGAGTGAGATTGCAACTTCTGATGACAGTTGTTTGCTTTTCTAATGAATTAGGACTTAGCAGTTCTTTTCAGGGTTTTTTGGGAGAACAAAGACCTAGTTTCATTCTGCTAGATTGTGAAAAGGGAAAACTTTCCCAAGAAGGCACAAATCTCCCATGTCAAGTAATGATGGGAGTGTTGAAAACTAAAACTTGCTCCTATTCTGCCAGTATCACTGGGTGAAAGGAGTTTCCTCTCGGGCTTTAGAGTAGAAGGCATTGAAAAGAAGCATAATTATAGCCTTGAATAAAAGTGACCCCCTGGGATTTTCCTTTGTCATGACATGTCACTTAAAACTTAGAATACAGTAATCATGTACATGCTGATTCACCTGTCATTGATCCTCATTTTATATGTAGCTATGTCGTCTAGGGAAAGTTTTCTCTTTCTTTTTTCTTGTTTATTTATTTTGTGGCTATGCCATGCAGCATGCACGATCTTATTTCCCTGACCAGGGATCCAGCTCGAGCCTCCTGCAGTGGAAGCGTAGAGCCCCAGCCATTAGACTGCCAGGAAATCCTCTCTTTTCTCTTATAAAAGCAGAGTTTCATAGCACTAAGAAAAGGGACATTTAAATGTTTGACCAGTGATATCTTGGTGGCTTAGCATTATTTATATGCACATTTATATGCAGAATTGTATGCTAACTAGTTCACAAGAAAAAAAAAT
This sequence comes from Oryx dammah, assembly GCF_014754425.2. NCBI lineage: Eukaryota > Metazoa > Chordata > Mammalia > Artiodactyla > Bovidae > Oryx > Oryx dammah. The sequence continues at coordinate 20,810,134 of NW_024070188.1, read as the reverse complement.
CAGCAGACTCTAATTTTGACTAATCATAATGGGAAAGACAGGAGGAGAAGAAAAAACAACATTGGGATTTTGAGTCCAGAAATGATTAGAAGACTGAGGCTGATATGACAGAAAGGGAAGCCCAGAGGGCAAGAAGATTCGGGCACAAAGGCTGTAAGTTTTGTTCTTACATTGGAGGTGATAGCCATATTTCGGACTCAGGTTCAGTCCCTGGGTTTGAAAGATCCCCTGGAGAAGGAACTGGCAGCCCACTCCAGTATTCTTGCCTGGGAAATTCCTTGGACAGAGGAACCTGGTGGGCTGTAATCCCTAGGGTCACAAAAGAACAAGACACGATGGAGCAACCAACACCACAACCACCAGCTGCCTTAGTGATGTTTTGTCGGAGTGCTCAAAATCAGTGCCTTCAGAGGCGGGGCGAGCCATGGAAATGAGTGACCAGGACCTGGTGGGGAGTGAGGGCATCTCTGTCTATTGAGAGGACAGCTAGAATGCCTGCTGGTGTGATTGCCATGTCTTCTGGTTTCCAAGAGAAATTACGCATTAGGTTTTTGTTTTTACACTAAAGCCTTTAAGAGCAGGTAAATAATTCAAGTTTTAAATCAAAACTTCGTTCCCTATGTGCTTCTGCACCATCTGCATTGCTCTAGTATAATTTCGTTTAATTCTCAACAATTTTGTACCTACTGCCAGAGAGCTCCAGAAATATGTTTTTTTGTTTAGTTCCTAAGTCATGTCCAATTCTTTATAACCCTTTGGACAGTAGCCTGCCAGGCTCCTCTGTCCTTGGGATTTCCTAGCAAGAAGACTTGAGTGGGTTGCCATTCCCTTCTCCAGGAGATCTCCCCAAAGCAGGGATTGAACCTGCATCCAGAAATATATTTTACAGCTATCACCTCAAGCATTAAGAACCAAACTTACAGCCTTTGTCCTCAAACTTGGTTGCCCTCTGGGCTTCTCTTTTTGTCTTATCAGCCTCAGTGTTCCAATCATCTCTGGACTCAAAATCTCAATGTTGTTTTTTTCTCCTCCTGTCTTTCCCATTATAATAGGTTGAAACCCAAGTCCATTGATTTTTTTTCTTGTGAACTTCCTCCTGTTTTTCATTCCCTTTCCATCCCAGCTACGGTATTTCTAACCCTCCTCCTGCTCTATGATGCACGGTCTCCTGCATTCTAGTTCCTATCTCGAGTCTTTTTCAAATACCTCTTTCATTATCTCTCTTCTCAAAATCCTCTGTGGGCCTCTGTTACATAGTCATATAAATTCCACAACTTCTGCCTAGACCTCCAGGTTTCAGAGTAGTTTTATCTTAGCTGTCTATCTCCATTTCCCCTTGGAACTAACTTCCTGCTTCTTTAGGTCAACTCTCCTCTAATCCAAGGCTTCCTTGGTGTCTAAAACGGTAAGAAATCTTCCTGCAGTGCAGGAGACCTGGGTTAAATCCCTGGATGGGGAAGATCCCCTGGAGGAGGAAATGGCAACCCACTCCAGTGTTCTTGCCTGGAGAGTCCCATGGACAGAGGAGCCTGGTGGGTTTCAGTCCTTGGGGTCACAGAGTTGGACACGACTGAGTAACTAACACTTACACTTTTCCCCCAGTCCAGCCTCACAGCTTGGAATCTTGAGAGTTCAGTTCAGTTCAGTTGCTTGCTCCTTTTAACTTCATGGCTGCAGTCACCATCTGCAGTGATTTTGGAGCCCCCCAAAATAAAGTCTGTCACTGTTTGCATTGTTTCCCCATCTATTTGCCCTGACGTGATGGGACCAGATGCCATGATCTTTGTTTTCTGAATGTTGAGTTTTAAGCCAACTTTTTCACTCTCCTCTTTCACCTCATCAAGAGGCTCTTTAGTTCTTCGCTTGGGCGGGGCTGTCCCTCGACCTTGACTGCTGGTTTGGCACAGATTCTCCCACCCCTTATTTTAATGAGGCCTCCAATACCATTTTGGGCTTCCCTGGTGGCTCAGTGGTAAAAGAATCCACCTGCCAATGCAGGAGACCCGAGTTCTTTCCCTGGGTCGGGAAGATCCCCTAGAGAAGGAAATGGCACTCCACTCCAGTATTCTTGCCTGGAGAATCTCATGGACAGAGGAGCCTGGTGGGCTACAGTCCATGGCGTCGCAGAGTCGGACATGACTGAGCTACTAAATGGCAACCATCACTGTTTGGGCTGCAAGCCTCAGGGCAAGAAGGAAGTGGGATAAAAGAAGACCCCAGATGAATCCTGTAGTAGGGGCTAGGCTGGAGAAGGAAGAAGGCTGCCTAGGGCTTCAGATTCCCATGACGCCCTAGCTGGGTCTTCTGCTATAGGAGGCTTTGGTCTGCCTTCTGTTCCCACCACAGGGAGTTTCTTCTCCAACAGACTTCTGCTTTCTCTCCCTCTGGCTAAGGGCAAAAATTCTGGCTTTGTTTCTCTGAAAGTGTACTAATTATAGGCATTTTGTGCTTCGAATTCAATGTATCCTCCTGAATCTTGCAGCCCACCCAGTTTTACATGCTCTCAGATAACTCGGTTGCTTTAATGTACTGGAGCAACTCGTTGGTCAATTGATTAAACTTCCCTATTCAGAAAACCTTGAGAGAATTACTTATTTTAGTGAAGTAGTGAGAACCCACTGAAATAGATCCTCTCTTGCCCTCTTTGGCACTTTGTTTAAGCTTCTGCAATGGCAGGGGCACCTAGAATTACAGTTAGCTGAGCAGGTGACTGTCTCCCATTTCACTTTGAGTGGTGAACAGCCATCGCTGCTTGTATGTGTCTCCAACAACACCATGTCTGGCGGGTGGCAAGCACGAAACTCACGATACGTCCTGAGTCTATCGTGTGTGCCTGCTCAGCTGTGTCCGACTCTGTGCGACCCTATGGACCATAGCCCGCCAGGCTCCTCTATCCATAGGGATTCTCCAGGCAAGAATACTGAAGTGGGTTGCCATTTTCTCCTCCAGGGAATCTTCCCAACCCAGGGGTTGTATCTGTGTCTCCTGCATTGGCAGGAGGATTCTTTACCACTGAGTCACCTGGGAAGCCTCCAAGCCTCCAAATCTGTGGCTGTTACTGAGATATGAATGTAGGATGATTGTAATCCCCAATGACAGGATTGAATGACAGGACAATGAATGACAGCCTCTTAAAGATAGTCCCCTCAGCATGAGTCTCAGATTCTCCAGAAGCATTTTGCATACCTGACCCCATTTAATCAGGACAATTACCCCCAAAATCAGTGGTATTTTTTTCCCCCTCAGCTGCAAATTGTTCCATACCATTGGCTTGCTAATAGACAAAACCACTAAGGGCAAATCTGTGAATGCCAAGGGCCCACTGTGTGAGTGTGGATGGGTAGATGAATAGATGATTAGAAAAAGTAATTTGATTAAATGATTTGTTTGCAAAGGGCTTACCATGCTAATACATGAAACATTTTGATCAACAATGTTCAGAAGGTTAAGCTGAGAAACAAGAGATGAAATAACCTGGAATAATAGATACCATGTAGTAATTAAAGCAATTTTTATTTTTAGCTTTTCTGTCTCTCTTCATAGAAGGAATAAAGTACATAAGGTGAAGATTATAGTGAACTTTCTCAGCTCTTGGTAAGAATTCATTTCACTTACTTCTCTTATTCTTTTTTTCTTTACCAGGTGACGGCTGTGGGCACATAGTGAGCTATAAGGACAGTGGCACCATGACGTCTAAGAATTATCCAGGGACGTACCCCAATCACACTATTTGTGAAAAGACGATCACAGTACCGAAGGGGAAGAGATTGATTCTGAGGTTGGGAGATTTGGATATTGAATCCCAGACCTGTGCCTCTGACTACCTTCTCTTCATTAGCTCTTCTGATCAATACGGTAAGAAAAGAGCTCTCGCTTTCTGCGGGTGTGGGAAAACTTGAGATGTGGCAAGGAGGCAAGTGGTGTGTTACAGCCTGGGGAGATCAGAAGGAAAACTTGCCCTTTGTAGACTCTCAGGGTAGTTCACATGGATACACTTGCTTCATAAGCCACAACAAAGACCACTGAGGAAGTATTAGCATTTTGTGTGGGTCTCAGGAGCTTAGTCTGAGTTTATGTCTTGCTGGGAAGAGAACTGGAGATGTGTAGCATTTGGCTAAAATACCTGCAGTTCATTCATTCATGTGACACATGAACAGTGGTCATGTGGTTAAGTACTCTGTGAAGGTCTAGGTGGGATATAGCAATGAAGACAGTTCCTCTTTTCGTGGCGCTTGCACTGGTGGAGGGACAAGTGGAAAACAACAAACAAATGCATCTATAATATGAGAGGTAGTGAGGAAGAAAAATAAGGAATAAGAAAAGTAAGTCATCCTAAGATGATATCGAGTCTGGTTCTGGGTGTGTTTGTGTTCAGATGGGATGGTCAAGAAGCCTTCTCCAGCAAGAGGGCATTTGAGCAGAGACCCAACTGGGCTGAATGAAGGCACAGTACACCTATGTCTACGGTCAGTTTTCTGGGTAGGGGAATGGCAAGTGCAAAGGACAGTTTTCAGAGTAACCTTTTGATGTGAAGCTCTTTGTGGTTTCAATATGCTGTTAGCACATTGGTGTCTGAACTCACATTAACAGTGACCCTACAGTCCTTAGCCCAAGTAAGCAACTTGGATTTAGATGACTAGAAAACAAAAACAGTCTCATATACAGGTTCTTCCAAGGTTAGAGTTTTTCTGAAATTCACTGTGCATACAACTCTGAAAATGATACAGGTTTTAAGCAAAACTCTGTCCACCTGCTAGTTTCATAGGTAATTTCTCTCAAGCACACAGCTTTCTGGGCTGTCTTTACCTTTGCACCCACGGATTCTGCACGCCTCCCAGTGTGGTGCCTCCTCCCAGCGTGAAAACCCAGACCAGACAAGAGGCTGTTCAGAGGTCTAAACTTATCTAGCCCTCATGGAGGAAATGGAGAAGGCAATGGCAGCCCACTCCAGTACTCTTGCCTGGAGAATCCCGTGGACGGAGGAGCCTGGTAGGTTGCAGTCCATGGGGTTGCTAAGAGTCAGACATGACTGAGCAACTTCACTTTCATGCATTGGAGAAGGAAATGGCAACCCACTCCAGTGTTCTTGCCTGGAGAATTCCAGGGACGGGGGAGCCTGGTGGGCTGCTGTCTGTGGGGTCGCACAGAGTCTGACACGACTGAAGCGACTTAGCAGCAGCAGTAGCATGGAGGGAAAAAAAACCTAATTTTGTTTTGTTTTTTAAATACCTGGGAATATTATCCATTGTCATGATGGTTCAGTTACTCTGCCAGTAAAGATGGTTGATTTCATACATTTTGTTGTTGTTCAGTCACTAAGTCGTGTTGGACTCTTTGCTATGCCATGAACTGTAGCAGGCCAGGCTGCCCTGTCCATCACAGTCTCTCTGAGTCTGCTCAAACTCATGTTCATTGAGCCGGTGATGCCATCCAATCATCTTATCCTCCTTCTCCTCCTGCCTTCAGTCTTTCCCAGCATTAGGGAAAGATTTCCTATGAGTCGGCTCTTCACATCAGGTGGCCAAAGTATTGGACCTTCAGCTTCAGCATCAGCCCTTCCAGTGAATATTCAGGGTTGATTTCCTTTAGGATTGACTGGTTTGATCTCCTTGCTGTCCAAGGGACTCTTAAGAGTCTTCTCCAGCACCACAGTTAGTGGAGAAGGGAATGGCAAACCACTTCAGTATACTTGCCTGGAGAACCCCATGAACAGTGTGAAAAGACTTTCATAAAATTAAATTGCAATTAACAAGTTGCAAGTTTTTAATTCTGGTTTGACTTAAAGGGGAAAAATGCAAATTCCAGGGGTGCTGGGAGCACTGACTGTTCGGTAACTCTGGTAATGGCAGGTGTATTAATTTACGGAGGCACTCTTTAGGGAACCCCTCACTAGCCAGGACATTGCCTCCAGATTCAGAAGGGGACACTGAGTGTCAGAGCTCTCATGTAGAATGTGAGGGAAGGTGCTACAGGGCCAGGACAGCTTTCTTATAGCTCGTCTCTCTGGGGAAGCATCTACTTTCCCTGAAGATGAACAGTTAATTCCACCAGCTGACAGAGCAGCAGTCTGATCGTCTCTTGCTTTAGGTCTCAGCTTACTGGCTGAGGTGAGAACTAGAAAGGGGGGCAAATTGTCCTGAAGCACGATTGGAAAATGGATGTGGCTTTCCCATGCGTTTTTGATGTATGTTCACAAACAGAAAAGAGGAAAAACCTGGGATTTAACTGTATTTTGAGAACTTCTTTGGTGGCTCAGATGGTAAAGAATCTGCCTGCAAGGCAGGAGACCCAGGTTTGATCCCTGGTATGGGATGATGCCCTGGAGAAGGGAATGGCAATCCACTCCAGTATTCTTGCCTGGAGAATCCCATGGACAGAGGAGCCTGGCAGGCTATAGTCCTTGGGTCTCAAAGAGTCGGACATGACTGAGTGACGAGCATTTAACTGCATTTTGGGAGCTGGGTTACAAGGTGATCATGGTTGGCATCAGGGCACTCCAATGCACGTTTCTAGCTTCTCGAATTTTCAAGAGTTAGACACTTCACTTGGAAGTGAGTAATGAATTGCCATTCATTTCAATAAAGCCCAGTAAATTCATTTTTCTTTTTAGATTTTTTTCCTACATAGTTGTGTCTGTTTTTTAAAAACAAAATATATGCTCATATATTCATAAGCATATTCATTGTATGCCAGGCATAGGTTTGGCCTTAGGTAGATTTCCGGGAATCCTCAAATTGCCCCCTGCAAGGTTATTACTATTAACTTCTTTTTGCAAACAGAGAAACTGAGGCATGGTGAGTTTTGTTGTTTCTTTTTTTTTTTGCTGCACTGTGTAGCTTGTGCGATCTTAGTTCCCCAACCAGAGACTGAACTTGGGTCTTGGCAGTGAAATCACTGTGTCCTAACTAACCACTAATCATTGTGTCAGGGAGTTCCCAAGATTTTTTTCTTTTCTTTTTTCAACCAACATGCTGAAGATCACACAGCCAGTTTAGGGATGAAAGGAAAATTTATGTCTATGTCTCTGGGGTTTCAAGACATCTGTTTCCAGATGTCTCTTTCTCACCAAGTCCCAACACCCAAAGAAAGCCTCATGCTCAACTGCCGTTCCCAGGTGGCTTCGCCCAGTACTGCATCAGAGAACAATTTTGCCTAAAACACAAGTGTAGTTCATATTTTGGGTTGGGGATGTTCTTAAATAAAATACTTATTGATGCTTAGAATTAGTTTATTTTGAGACTGCTTTAAAGATTTCTTGATCAGTCATATTAAGGCAAATCTAGTAGACAAGAATAATAGAAATGAGCAATAAAAGGAATACATGGAAAGGAAGTTAGAATATTTCAACCCTATAAGCATATTTTAAAGAAGTAGATGGCTCAGAGCCACATAGAGCGGGTATACACATGCATATACATATATGTTGCATCTATATATTTGTGTCTTTGTATAATAATTCTGAAGAGCATTCTCGGAGAAGCTGCTTATTCATATATTTATACTTAAAATATTTCATCCAGTGATTTGAATATAGTAGATACTCTGTGAATAAATGGTTTAAAATGTGAATTGGCAAATTCAGTGGCAAGGAACCAGTTAAGCAAAGCATGTAATACTTATTTGCAATATTAAACAGCTATCTGTCAAAAAGACAGTTAACATGGAAAGCTGCTTATGATGATGTTGTTGTTGAGTCGCCAAGTTGTGTCCAGCTCTTTTGTGACACCACATACTGTAGCCCACCAGGCTCCTTTATCCATGAGATTTCCCAGGAAAAAATACTGGAGTGGGTTGCCATTTTCTTCTCCAGGGGCTCTTCCTGATCCAGGGATTTAATCCGACTGTCTGGCATTGGCAGGTAGACCCCTTACCGCTGAGCCATGATGTAGTGTTAGGTAAAATATGAATGCATAGTAATGTTATAATAATAGAGAAAACCTCTAAACAGAGTGAGAACATAAGTGCAGCAAATTGTTAGGAGGAGGATTTTAGAAGGTTCAACTTGGTGTATTGTTTTGTCTTCCCTTGACTCTTGTTTTCTTTAATAAACATTTGTTTCTTAATAAAAACAAGTAGATTTTCTTTGACTAAGATCACTGACTTTAGACCTATATTTTAATTTAGTCCCCTAGTCAGTTTGAACTTCCTGGCATCTGCCAAGAAGGAAGAGGAGGCTGGAGTGCTTTGTTGGTCTGGGTGAGCGGAGGGAGTGGGCTTTCCTGTGGGGCTCTTGTCCCGCTCCCTGGAGGAGGTGAGGGCCCTCTGCAGCCAGTGTGGCCCCAAGACTGTGGAGGGAGGGTCCTAGGGACCCACAGCACTTGGAGGGGAGTGCGCACTGCGGGGGAGTGGGGGTAGAAACACATGCTCTGGAATACGGCCTGCAATTCCAGTATACTGGGCTCTAACAGTTACATGTGTGGCTGAAACAGCTAAATAGTTTTGGTTTCTCCAGCTCAGATTTTTTTTTCAATTAATTGCTAAAACCCATTGCCAAGAGATTTTTAAGACTCAACACTGTCAGACTTTTAAATGTGGAGTTAATGTTTTGAAAAAGAATTATGTCTTCTGGCATTCATGTTTGGAAGCTCTGCCAAGAGTGGACATAGTTGGAATGTGATTCATTAACCGCTGTGAATAAGCTGAGGTTGTAGTTTTTAATCATTATGCATTTAATCTGTAATGGTTCTCCCCGCCCACCCCACACTGATTTTGTTTTAAAGGTTTGGTGCATATACTTTGAGTGCTTTCATTCATGATAGCAAAATGTACTGTAAATAGGTGTGACCCACATCAGCTTTCACAGTGATCAAGCAAAATATACACCTGAGCTCACTGATTGTTAAGAGACCTGATACAAACGAGGTGGGATGATTCTTCTTCTGTTTGTCGTGAATTATAATTACGGCTGATATTTCAGATCCAATGTCAATTAGAAGAGTGCACTTATATACCTATGGCTGAGTTAAGACACTGATTCTCCTTTTTAAAATACTCTTTAAGCAGCCAGGAATGAACAACTTTATCAGCCTTACTTTAGAACATATGTTAAGGAGGTATGATTCTTCAGTTCAGTTCAGCTGCTCAGTCGTGTCTGAGTCTTTGCAACCCCATGGGCTGCAGCATGCCAGGCTTCCCTGTCCATCACCATCTCCCGGAGCTTTCTCAAACTCATGTTCGTTGAGTTGGTGATGCCCTCCAGCCATCTCATCCTCTGTCGTCCCCTTCTCCTCCTGCCCTCAATCTTTCCCAACAACAGGGTATTTTCTGATGAGTCAGTTCTTCTCATCAGGTGGCCAAAATATTGGAGTTTCAGCTTCAGCATCAGTCCTTCCAAAGAATATTCAGGACTGATTTCCTTTAGGATGGACTGGTTGGATCTCCTTGCAGTCCAAAGGACTCTCAAGAGTCTTCTCCAACACCACAGTTCAAAAGCATCAATTCTTTGGCGCTCAGCTTTCTTTATAGTACAACTCTCACATCCATACATGAGAGTATGATTCTCAAGATATTTTTAAACATAAACTTTTAAACTTATAAACCTTTTTGGATATAAAACATATATACTGACTTTTAAAATCGTGTGTACTAATATCTGGCCAAAAAAAAATTTAAGAAGTAACATACTTTTCTTGGAGATTTTTTTTCACTGTTACTGAGGGCATTTTGCATTTCAGTTTGAGGCCAAAGTAACAGAGACTTCCTTCAAAAGAAACAGCAATGTCCCTTTCCTGGTCTAGAATCCAGTCGGGATCATGAAGCATTTAGTTGTATAGTTCAGTTCAGATTGCTGCTGAGTCTCAATCTCTTCCCTTTTATATTTGTGATATAAAATAATAAGTTAGTTGTATAAAATATTAAAATATCTTGAACTTGTGGGGAGAGTAGGTGCTGATTCAGGCATTGTGTCGTACCAGTATACCTACATTTAAAATATGAAATGTCTCATGTTGTTTATTCATGACACTGAAGAGGGAAGACTGTGGGTTCATTCTAAAGATCATTATTCTCAACTTTAAAACTTGTTGGGCACCCTGTAACCTTAAGTTAAGGTTAAGTTAATGTTAAGTTAGTGTAATGGAACTTAATGTTAAGTTCCATTTCCAGTCTTGCTGACCACAAGGAAGTCACCCAGAGGTTTGTTTCTGCCAGCACTGTTTGTGGGGATCACAGAGAAACTGTCATTTCTGTTTCCTGATATTTCAAGATTTACTAGGTCCCAGTTTTCCATGAAGGTTGATCTTCCCCCAGTGGGTAGAGTTTAGGGCTGTTCCTCAGCTCCTTGAAGGACCTGCTGGAAGAATCTTGGTGGGAATATTGGTCCCTTGGGATCTCAAAGGACCTTGTTCTGATGGAATTTCATAGACTTCCACACCCAGGTCACTGTGTTTCAGTAAAACCAGGTCTTCAGCATGGACTGAGATGAACACGTCTGTTTCTGTGTAGAGTTTTCACTTGGGCTTAAGAGTGCAGACTCTGGAATTAGACTGCCTAACTCCAAATTCCTGCTTTACTGCTTATTTTTAAATTACTTTGACCTTGAGCAAGCCTTAATTTTCTGTGTCTCCATATTCCCTTCTTCAAAACGAGCAAAATGACAATATCTGCCACATATGGGTGATTGAAGCCCTTGTATATATAACTTTTTGACCTTGAGCAAATGCCTTGATTTTCTGTGTCTCCATATTCCCTTCTTCAAAACGGGCAAAATAACAATATCTGCCACATATGGGTGATTGAAGCACTTGTATATATAACTTTAAAGTACAATGTATGGCCCATAATCAGCACTCAGTCAACGTTAGCTACCATCATCATTCCCTCCCTCCTTCCCCTTTTCTTCCTGCCTCTCCCCTCCCTTTCCACCTGCTCCTTCTCAGAGGGCTAGAACACAGTCTATTGTTTGTCTAACATGTCGGTCCTTCTTGCTACTCCACACACTCTCCTTTCAGCCAGAAGAGGCTAAGCTGCAGCAGGACATGCCATCTACCCCTCCTGGTGCATCCCTGGTAACCCAAGTTTATCCACATCAGTCCCAGCCTGTGGCAGGGGTTTCCTGAGTCAGAAGTAGCTTCATGGACAGATTTTCTCCATCCAGCTTCATGAGATGAGCAGAGAACCCATGTTCCCTAAGCCCATAGTTCATTCAGTTTGGATTATTTTGTGTTTTTTTTTTTTTTTTCCCCACTGCCACCGCCAGTTCACATCTTTGTGTTTATTTCTTATAGAAAAAATTTCCTAATTTTCTTCTCTTTTCTTTTACCAGTCTCCATTCCCTCCAGGCCGTCTAAGATTATCTTGTTAAATATTGTTGTGATAATTTCTTTCTTTATTTCAAAAATGGTTAATTGTGCCCCACTGTCTACAGACAGTAATTGCTAGCTTGGTGTTCAAGGCTGGCTCACTCACTCTCTTTCCCACCCACATTTCCAGCCATATCTCTGAGTCTCCCCACCTCTGTGCCCTTTCCAAATAAACACATCACACAGTTTCATGTCTAGTACATTTGAGGATGTCAGTTCTTCTGTGTGTCCCTCTCCTGTTCCCTCTACTTTTCTGCCCCTTCTAAAACACACACACACACAGACACACAGACACAGACACACACACACACACAGACACAGACACAGACACACACAGACACAGACACACACAGACACACACACACAGACACACACATACACACACACACAGACACACACACACACACACACACACACACACACACACACAGACAGACAGTGTGAAGACAAAGCAAATCCAATGCTAGTTACTCTAGAACCTCCTCTGATGTTCAGCAGCTCCAGATACTCCTCTTGGGCTCACGTTGGTTTTCAGTGGAATACCAATTTCAGGTGGAGATCATTATTTTAGCCTCTCAACTGATATGGGGTTTCCTGAGGAAGGAACTGCATTTGATTCATCCTTTGAACATCCCCTTTTGCTTGTCATAATCTTACACTTGCAGACTCTCAATCAACATTTAATGAATCAAATTGCATGCAGCTTGATTTTGGCAAACATACATTTAAAAGTCTATAATCTTATAAATTTGAGTATCTTTACTCACACTGTAGGAAGATTTATGGTAAGATTCCTCTATCAATAAACATCTGCTCTGCATTTAAAGAAAGACTTGATTTACCTACAATTTTAGGACTCTACTTATTATATACAAAAGACCTGAAACTGTATAGGAGGTGCCTGCAGTAGAGCATTCAGCTGTGCTATACACTGGGCTTTGGGGCTCTAGAGTTACCCACTTAACCCTCATAATAGCCCTGTAAGAGGGGGCCTATTATTAGCATCCGCACAGAAGGAAACTGAAGCTCAAAGAGGTCAAGTCACTTGCTTATAATCACTTAACTAGATCTGGGATTCAAATCTGGACATTTGGCCCTAGGGACGCCATTCTTAAGCACCCGCCATTCCCATTCAGGGTGACAAAAGCTATCTGATCTCGTGGTTTGTGCAGAAGTAAACTGTAATTCTTGTTCATTATTTGCTGGAAGAAATGGAGACCTCTGCAGGCCTTCCCCTAGGGGTGGGTATCCTGAGAACCAAATGGAATTCTGAGAAATCACTCACATGCAGAGTGCTAGTATAAATTTAAGGCTTAAAAAAAGTGCTTCTTAGTCAAGAAATTAAGGGAGACATCATGGTCAGTGAACCTAATTATAGTCAGTTAAATTAGCTGTGTTGCTAAATGACTTGGGCTATGGAAAACCCAGGAAGTTCCAGAATTGTTCTCTTACATTTCCTGTACTCCCACCTCCACCCCCAGTATTTTTTTAACCATTGTCAGTGAGTTAGAAATACAACAATGTGAAGTCAGCCATTAATATTTATATTACACCAGGAACAAGAGAAATGGGAAAAGTCGGAAATAATACTGAGTGTTTTGACTCATAACTACAACACGATTTCTGTGATAATAGTTTAGAATGATATGTATCTGGCATATTGCAATAAGATCTAATCGTTCTCTGTTGATTTAAGAAAATTCCAAATAGAGAAAAATGCAAGATTGGCAGCCTCTGTTTTATACATGGTTTATGTCTCAAAGCCATATTACGGAGAATGCAAAATTCTTATGACTTCTGAAGATAAAACAAAAGCCTATGAAGAAGCCTTTGGAAAATTATTTTGGGGCTTCCCACACCCCAGAAATGCATTCTCCTCTATCACTGGGGCGGCTTTGGTGGAAATGCTTAAGAAGGACTGCTTTTTCTTTTGCTTTGTTTTGCCTTTTATACCAAGATAGAATTCAGAAAGAATTGTAAGCATATAAAAAAGTTAGGGGACTTTCCTGGCAGTCCACTGCTGCAGAGGGTGCTGGTTCCATCCATGGTTGGGGCCCTAAGGGTCCCACATGCTGCGTGGCAGGGACAAAAATTTTTTAAAAATACAAATAAAACGTATCTCGTAAAAAAGTTGTGTCAGCCAGAATGTTCCATGCTAGATGTCTCAGTAACATAACCATAAGCCTCAAGGAGAAAAGATATTGGCCTCTTCCTTCTCCTTTTCCTCAAGCACTTCCCCAGAGATACACTGTGATTCATTTCAGCAAATTGCCATCTTTTGTTGGGTGAAAAGTGATCGCCTAGGTAGGTTCTGGAATGAAGGCTCTTCTTGACCCAAGTCCTGTAGCCCCAAGGAAAGCTGCACCTTTGTCTAGGAATCTGCCTGGTTCATTTATCATCTGTCACTGCTTCTTGTCTGGGAACCAGAGACCAAAACTCTCCAGGGATACCACTTACATTCTTACGTGACTATGGTCTTAATGGCACAGTCCAGGAATATCCCTTTTTTATGCAAATTTCCCTCCTTTTCAAAGAAAATGGCCCTGAAAATTCTGTAATTTTGTACAGTGGCCTATTACAATTAGCTAGCAAAGACAAACCCTGCCATTTGACTGCACAGGAAAAAAAAAAAAGGAAAATGGACAGAAATCCAGCGGCATTTGCAGCTTTCCTGGAGATTGTTTTATCAGTTCACCTCTGCACCCAGATCTGGGCCATATCAGGTACCACTTTTGTGGCAGCTGGCCGATGGCACACCGTGTGGCTGGTTCTGCCGGTGGCTTGCCCAGGGAGCATCACTTCATCTCATCGGCATGTTCTTATCTGCCATGAAAAATTAAATGTGTGAGTAAGATGGTGCTCATAAGGCCAATGGAGGCTGTTAGGAGTTTTTTGGTGGTGGTTGTTCGATTTGATTTATGACAAATCTCTGGCGAGTTAGTTTTTCATTTGGTCTCTGTTTTCACCCCTGGATCTGGAGAGGGAGAGATCTCCTCTTTGGTTTCTTTTAACAGCATGCACAGCATCTTTTAAACACATCTTTTCACAGGTGAAACAATAATTTAGTGCCATCAGTTTCGAGATTAAAAGCATAAACCCATCTGAAATGACTTGGAACAGTTATTAAACAAAATACTGCCTTGTATCCGGAAACTTAGGCAGACAGGCCATGGGGAATGGAGTGTGAGGATGAATTGCTGCACGGATTGTCAGATTGCCAGAGAATCCAGAGGGCTGGCTCCAGGCAGACAGTTCATTCTTCCTGGTAGGACAGTTTGCTTTTATTCACACGTGGGAAGATAAAGGGTTTCCCCTCTCAGCTGCTTGTGGAACAGGGGATGTGCTGAGAGGAACTGGCCCACTGTGTTCAAAGCAGGCAGCTCCTAGGGTTCCTGGCCCTTATTGCTTTTGTCCAAGGAGTCAGTCCATTGTCTGCCAGCTCTTGCTCTCATGTCTGGTGCCAAACGCCACAATGCTACTCCATTTGGTATCACTGATGGCTTTTCCCACAATCCCGGTGACTCACTACAAACCACAAAAGGTAGAAGGATTTATTTCTCGTGATTTCCTTACTACTTGATGAACTGCCTTTCTGCTGTCTCCCAGTCGGATGGGAATTTGTCACTACAAAGATGGAACCTGCTTCCCAGACAAGGATAGAGGTAGGGAGGAGGTTGGAGTTAGACAGCAAGTCCAAGTTCTGTGAAACACACAGCACTTCCAGTTGTAAAACAAACATCCATACAGATTGTGAGGCTTGCTTTTGGGTCTGCTAGAGTTCTAAAGAACCGCTCCAAAGGGTTAGGGTTCAGCCTTCAGTGTGAATTGAGGCAGTTTTACCAATCTAGGAACACTGCGCAGGAAGAGAATATAACCATGGCCAAAGCTAGAAGTCACCTCTGAACTCTTAATGGATTTCCAATGACACTGGCGTCGTGTATTGTTCAAATACAGGTGGACATCCTTTTTAAAAATTGAGACAGAGTACCTAAGAGTAAATACATCTTTGGGGCAGGTGTGGGTGGAGAAAGTCCTTCATAGAAAAAGATATCATCCTCAAGGGAGTCTGGCTGGAAACTGAGAATGTAGGACTTTACTGGTGGCTTGGTTGTCAGGAATTCACTTGCCAGTGCAGGGGACCTGGGTTCAATCCCTGGTTCGAGAAGATGCCATATGCCGCCAAACAACTAAGCCCGTGTGCCACAGCAGCTGAAGCCCACACTCAAGGGCCCACGGGCCACAGCTCATAAGTCCACGAGCCTAGAACTTGTGCTCTGCAATGAGAAGCCAGCACAGTGAGAAGCTTGTGCACCGCAGGTAGAGAGCAGCCCCCACTCTCTGCAACTGGAAGGAGCCCGCATGCAGCAACAAAGACCCAATGCAGCCAAAAAGTTAATTAATTAAAATAAATTAATAATTAGTTTAAAAAAAACTGAAAGAGAGAACTTAGGATAGGCTTGTAGGATCCTACTGTGGTTTCTAATTATGTTTCCTTCTCACTGCCAGGCACACTTTTCTGTTTTTATCACTTTTCCCTTTTAACCCCAGGAATGCAGGTATTAACTTTTAAGTCTGTGAAATGGAACCTTTATCTGTCAAACCTTCAGACAGGCAATAATTTGAATGTTTTGCCAAAGGCAGTAGAGCAGCCAGTTCCCAGCTTCAATTCCCTGCTCTGGACTAAAGCTGCCTCCTGCTGTGTGGTGGCTATGCCTTGATGAACCTATCCAATAACTTTTAATGATGGCATTTGTATAGGCAGGGCATATCCTATCCCTGCTAAGGTTTAGTTATGTTTTTGCAGCATATCAGTGAGAATGTGGGGAAGGATGGTATCGGTGGGTTAAGGGTGATTAAAGGATGTGTGTGTTTACATTTTCTTTCTTTGAACTTCTTCCAGAAATGTTTACTGGGACTTTGGGTGGGATGCAGCCAAATTAGAGTTTTACTGTGTATTTTTGATTTGGGAAATTACATGTATTGCACAGCAAGTTAGCATGATGGCATGCACTCTTATCTATACATGTAAAGTATTTATAATTTTGCAGCCTTTCCTTTCAATTGTTCCATGAAAATCTGAAAAAAAAAAAAAAAGCCCTCCAATTATTCAACTGTGAGAAAGTAGGACATCCTGTCATTTGCAACAACGTAGATGGATCTTGAGCACATATTGCTACGTGAGATGAGTCAGATAGAAAAAGACAAATAGTGTATGATCTCTATTTACATATGGAATCTAAGAAAAGACCAATTCATAAAAACAGAAAGCAAAATAGTAGCTACCAGGGGATGGAGGGTGGGAAAATAGGATTGATGTTTAAGGGTACAAACTTGCAGTGAGTAACAAATAAACCCTAGAGGTTTAATGCACAGTTTAGTGAATACAGACAACAATACTTTATTGCTGAAAGACTACTACTTAATTATGACAACCACTCAGAAGAAATGATAAGTAATATGATAGATATGCTAATTTGGACAAGGAAATGGCAACCCACCCCAGTATTCTTGCTTAGAGAACTCCTTGGACAGAGGGACCCTGGCGGGCTACAGAGGACCCCATGGGGTCTCAAAGAGTCGGACACAACTGAGCAACTAACACGGCAGCCCACCTGCTAATTATCCCTACAATGACTGTCATATTAAAAGACCTAAAGACACCAAACTAACGTGTTGTCTAACTTAAATTAGTGTTACATGTCAAACAGACTTCAACGAGAAAAATGTCAAGTTCCGACTGGTAATCAGCTTACACTTGCTTTTCCTCACTGTTTTTGTTAGAACTCATTGCAGTGTAATAGAAGTTTAAGGAGAGATCGGTATGGCGTCATCATCACTGTTTGGATAAGCCTTCATGTTGTTATTTCTTCTTGGAAAAAGTAAATATGGGTTAGGAAAATATTTTGACTTATTAATAGCAACAAGTAACTAGTTACTTCATCTTTGTTGTTAGGTTTGCAAAGCAAGTATCTCACTTAACCTGTGCAAAGAACAAATGAATTTGAAATGTATTTAAAACTGAGAATCAGTTGCAAAAGTCAAGCATAGTAATGACTCACTTTAATTTTGAAAAAAAGCTTCTCATTCTACTTTATTATGCAAAATGGATTTAGTATTAATTGCCTATCTTCTGTGCTTATGAGCAGTCTTAAAGATCAAAAAATCAGTATAGCTACCACACTAATGATTTTCTTTCCTTTCTTTTCTATAATTTTCTTGCTTACTTCTTCATGATATTTTGTAATGACAAGATTAAATATTTTATGTATCTTTATAATCATGTTTTGTTTTTAGAAACCAACTGTTGCAAGTAGAAAAACATTTAACTTCATTTAGATTCAGACAATATTTGGAAAGCTGCCACATGTACAAGTTTTCTGAGAGAAAGTGATGGATAGGAAAGTCCCTAACCCCACGGAATATAGTCTAAAAGGAAGACACGCATTATTTGTTTGTTTTTATATATTCATTTAACAGGTATTTAATGCATGAGTAACTCTTTATATCCTAGGTTCCATTCTAAATAATTTGTAAGTATTAACTCATGTAATTAATTATATACAAGTATTTCTAAAGAGAGAAACAATCTTTTTTATTTGAATTTCATTATCATTTAATAATAGGGAACAACGGAGATGTGTGGCATGTAAACACACAGCATCTCTCTCATTTCGTCACATTTTCAGAATATGACATCTGGACCGGACAAAGAGAAATCTGATCGCTTATGTCAGGATAGGAAGGCTGAGTTGGGTTCACAATCTTCTTCTGCCTATTTAAGCCATTTGGTCCCTATATTGGCTTTGGCTGGTATGACCAGTTGTACTCATGCTGACTTAGCGTGGTCTTCTTCCCTTAACTTGATGTAGTCATTGTTGTTGCAATTAGCCCTTTCTATGCTGTTCTATTTTGGGAGAAGTTGATGAAGAGTACCTCCCTCCCTTCAAAATTTGTTTGCTCATCCCTGTTTTCAGAGAAATTATCATGTCTTGCATACTTGACTCTCAAGATGACAATTTACAAACTAAACTTCTACTTGAGTAGTCTTAGGAAGGTCTTTTTTTTTTAAGCTCCAAATCTAATTTTGTCTCTTAAAAGTTCATAGAACTTCTTATTGCTTTTCAAGCAACATAGTCTAGAAACAATATGTTATACTGTTAATTGTATAATATATACTATGGTATTTCAAAAGCCTATAGAAATTACTCTGCTTTCTTATAAACTTCACTTTACAAATCAAAGTAAGTTCTATACATTAATCAGAAGTTACTGTTAAGAGTGGTAGAGAAGAGAAAGAGAAATGAGTAAACTACATGAACATAAATTTTTACCATGTATGGGACAGTCTTTAAATTGTGGAACTTTCTTTCTTTTCTTTATGTACATTTTTTTTTTTAAAATTGTAGTATAGTTGATTTACAGTGTTATGTCAGTTTCAAATGTACAGCAAAGTGATTTAGTTATGCACACACATATTTTTTATTCAGATGCTTTTCCATTATAGTTAATACAAAATATTGAATATAGTTCCCTGTGCTCTACAGTGGTGGAGCTTTCTTGGAAAAGGGGGATTTGTGAGTTTCTTTGAACAAATTTAGGAGGCCCCTGTGCTTAGTTGCTCAGCTGTGTCTGACTCTTTGCAACCCCATGGACTAGTAGCCTGCCAGGCCCCTCTGTCCATGGGGATTCCCCAGGGAAGAATATGGACTGGGTTGCCATGGCTTCCTCCAGGGGATCTTCCCAACCCAGAGATAAAACCCAGGTCTCCCGCGTTACAGGAGAATTCTTTACCAGCTGAGCCACCAGGGAAGCCCTC
This sequence comes from Oryx dammah, assembly GCF_014754425.2. Taxonomy (NCBI): domain Eukaryota; kingdom Metazoa; phylum Chordata; class Mammalia; order Artiodactyla; family Bovidae; genus Oryx; species Oryx dammah. Next base: position 20,791,018 of record NW_024070188.1, on the reverse strand, counting down.
GGAGGCCCCTAGAATATATTTTTGTGATAACATTTTCTTTGCTTTCTCTCTTAGTCTCTCCAGGCTTCTATAACAAAATATCATAGACCAGGTAGCTTATGCACAACAGACATTCATTTCTTACAGTCTGGAGGCTGGGAAGTTCAAGATCACAGTGCTGGTGGATACAGTGTAGTGGCTGGTGAGAACCCAGTTCCCGGTTCATGGCCATCTTGCTGTCTTCACCTGCTGGAAGGGGCAAGCCAGTTCACTGGGGCCTTCTTTATGAAGGCTTTAATCCCATTCATGAGGGCTTTGCCCTTGTTAAAGTAAGCACCTCCCCAAGACCTCACCATACTGTCACATCAGATATTCAGTTCAGTTCAGTTCAGCTGCTCAGTCGTGTACGACTCTTTGCAACCCCATGAATTGCCGCATGCCAGGCCTCCCTGTCCATCACCAACTCCCAGAGTTTACTCAAACTCATCAAGTCCATCGAGTTGGTGATGCCATCTAGCCATCTCATCCTCTGTCGTTCCCTTCTCCTCCTACCCCTAATCCCTCCCAGCATCAGGGTCTTTTCCAACTCTTTGCATGAGGTGGCCAAAGTATTGGAGTTTCAGCTTTAGCATCAGTCCATCCTAAAGGAGATCAGTCCTGGGTGTTCAGTCCTGTTGTCTTCTCCAACACCACAGTTCAAAAGCATCAATTCTTTGGTGCTCAGCTTTCTTCACAGTCCAACTCTCACATCCATACATGACCACTGGAAAAACCATAGCCTTGACTAGACGGACTTTTCTTGGCAAAGTAATGTCTGTGCTTTTCAATATGCTATCTAGGTTGGTCATAACTTTCCTTCCAAAGAGTAAGTGTCTTTTAATTTCATGGCTGCAGTCACCATCTGCAGTGATTTCGGAGCCCCCCAAAATAAAATCTGACACTGTTTCCACTGTTTCCGCATCTATTTCCCATGAAGTGGTGGGACCAGATGCCATGATCTTTGTTTTCTGAATGTTGAGCTTTAAGCCAACTTTTTCACTCTCCACTTTCACTTTCATCAAGAGGCTTTTTAGCTCCTCTTCACTTTCTGCCATAAGGGTGGTGTCATCTGTATATCTGAGGTGATTGATATTTCTCCTGGCAATCTTGATTCCAGTTTGTGCTTCTTCCAGCCCAGCATTTCTCATGATATACTCTGCATAGAAGTTAAATAAGCAAGGTGACAACATACAGCCTTGATGTACTCCTTTTCCTATTTGGAACCAGTCTGTTGTTCCATGTCCAGTTCTAACTGTTGCTTCCTGACCTGCATAGGGAGGTTTCTCAAGAGGCAGGTCATCAGACATTAGGATTTCATTATATGAATTTGATTGGGACACAATTATTTAGACCATGCTTTAAGCAAATTTGGGCTTCCCTGGTGGCTCAGATGGTAAAGAATCTGTCCACACTGCAGGAGACCTGTGTTCGATTTCTGAGTCAGGAAGATTCCCATGGAGAAGGGAATGGTAACCCACCCCAGTACTGTTGCCTGAAGAATTCCATGGACAGAGGAGAGGAGTCTGGTGGGCTACAGTCCATGGGGTCGCAAAGATTCGGACACAACTGAGCGACTAACACTTTCATTTCACTGTTTTTTTCTCCTTTTAAGCACGTTTAGGAGGCTCCTGTAACATCACTTGTGTAATAGCATCGTCTTCACTGTCTGACACATCTGTGTGTGTGTGCACACTCATGTTCAGTCTTGTCTGGCTCTTTGCGGCCCCGTGGACTGGAATTGCCAAGCTCCTCGTCAGTGGGGTTTTCCAGGCAAGAATACTGGAGTGTGTTGCCATTTACTTCTCCAGGGAATCTTCCCAACCCAGGGATCAAACCTGTGTCTCTTGTGTCTCTTGCATTGGGGTGGATTTTTTTTTTTAAACCATTGGCACCATCTGGGAAGCCCCCAATATATTTGATTTTATTAAACAATTTATTTATTTTATTTTGGCCATACTGAACAGCATGGGTGATCTTAGTTCCCTCATGAGGGATTGAACTCATGCTCCCTGCATTGGAAGGACAGGGTCTTAACCACTGGACTGCCAGGGAAGTCCCCTAATATATTTGATTTTTGTTGGTAGTGTTCTTACAAAAATAAAAACCTATATTTCGGGTTGTTCATGATTAAATTAACTAGTTCCAGCCTGTTGCCTTTCTAGAGTTGGCCACTGTCCCTGCCTTGGTTTGTCTGTGTAATTAAGTTTACCATCAGTCGCTACCTCTCAGTCTCAGTACAAAGCAAAATTTCAGTTGGTAAAGATAATAATCCTATGTGTGTGTTGTTTGGTAAATTTGACCTTTAAGGAAGAAAAATGCATAAGCAAATTCTTTGTACTGGTCTAAATTTTGAAATGAGCCACCAGTATGCTTTGTTTTCAGGTCCGTATTGTGGAAGCATGACTATGCCCAAAGAACTTTTGCTGAACACCAATGAAGTAACTGTGCGCTTTGAGAGTGGATCCCACATTTCTGGGCGGGGTTTTTTGCTAACCTATGCCAGCAGTGACCATCCAGGTATGGTGGAATAACCAGCATGAATCTGTAAACCTTTATCTGTCTTAGAATTCCTCTTGCTAGTCATCATCTCTGGACAGAACTGTGACCTCAGAATCAGAATGAGATGTGAGGGAAGAGAGGAACAGTGTCTTCACAGGTATTTAGTTAGGTCTGAACTGAATACTTTCATAGCACATGTTACATTGATCACTGACTTATATGGGAGAGGGTGGACTTAATTTTCCAAGAAACCTTGGATTGTGTATCTTTAGGGATATGTGCCTGACCCTCCTGAGGTCTGGCTGTTTTCTGGAGCTCTCCCTCAACCCCTTTCTTAGTCCAGGAGACAAGCCTTTTAACCCGTGATACCCCCCTGCCCCAGCCCTCATACACACCAGTGCACCAGCCTGGGAGCATGCAAGGCGAGAAGGACGAAGTCACTGTCACCGACTGCCCCATCCATCAAGCTGGCACATCAGCAGGAGAGAAGAGGAGCATGAACATGGATAGGGAAGGAAAACACGGCCTCTGTTCCAGGTCTCCAACTCCAGAGTCATTTCCGTGCAGCCCAGGGCCTCAGAGGTGCCCAGAGTTTCTGCCCAGTTCCCTGCAGCAGAAAGAACTCTGGGAACAGGGTACTCCGTTTATTTACTGCTCAGCCAACCAGATCTGAGCCAACGTAGCAGGCCCCTGCATGGCCAGTGATTAGCATAGGTTGCTTCCTAAGAACCACTGAAAAGATTAAGGAAAGAACTGCAGCAAGTATATTTTGGAAACTATCCTAAGTGCATCTAAAAGCACACAAATCCACAGCATCTTCGAGTTTCCATTCAGTTCTATAAGTTGTTTCAGAGAGCACCTTTCTTTTAAGTCTTTGGACCTCATTGATCAAAGCTGATAGGCACTTTGTGTTCCAGCTAAACACCACTAGATAAACTGTCAAATTAAAATGTTCCTGAACCTTCTCTGTAAACCACATGGGCTCTTGAAATTGTTTTCTACCTGCCAGTAGAAGGTACATGATCTTTGTAGGTATGTAGTTAACAGTAATAAACCAACGTTGTTTTTTGGTTGGAAAAAGATTCTGTTACCATCCACTGGATAAACGGTGAAGAACCATCATTGAGGGTAGAAAAGAAAGATGAAGGGGAACTAATGAAATCCTGGGGATAGTGTATCAGTTTTTATTTATTTTTAAACAGAAAAGTTCAGATAACTAGCGAATACATAAATACTTTTCAGAAACTGTTTCATTTTAAAAGAAATCTTTAGAACATGAGTGTCCTGACTTCTATTTTCAGTCTGCTAATTGCAGTTGTCTTTATTTATGACAGATTTAATAACGTGTTTGGAACGAGCTAACCATTATTTGAAGACAGAATACAGGTAAATACAGTGTTCTACTTGTGCTGCAGTCATTTGTTGCTGAATATTTTGTTTTCCTTGACATTAAGCCAGATAAAGTACTTTTATTTGTATCAATTTTAAAAATCATCTGTGTTGTAATGAATCAGGAATATTTGAAATGGTTTCTTATACAGCAGAGATCAGCAGACTCTGTCAAAGGCCAGGTAGTAAATATTTTAGGTTTTGCAGGCCATACAGTCTTTTTTTATCTGTTCATGCAGTTTCTGTTGCCTTTGAAGTGCCAAAGCAGCCATAGACAGTATGTGTGTGAACAAATGAGCATGGCTGTATTCTGATGAAACTTCATTAAAAAAAAAAAGTGCAAGTTGGATTTGGCCAATGGGTCATTGTTGGCTGACCCCTGAGTTCTACTCTAGTACCAGTGTGCCAAAATGGAGTCTATACATTTATTACCTGGCCAGCATTTGGGAGTGACTTTTGTGATTCTGGAGGGGGTTCATTTTCTCTTTCCCAAAGGAAAGAGACCTACTGAGAATTGGAGATGAAAAGTTTCACTCCAGCCTTACTTTAACTGGAAAAATTACTTGATCTCTTTGATGTACGTTTTCTCATTTCTGAAATAAGAGCCTAGAGGGGATTTCTCAACCTTGGCACTACTGGTATTTTGGACGATTTGTTCTTGTGAAGAGCTGTTCTGTGCATTGTGGATATTTAACAGCATCCCTGGCCTGTGTGTGCCAGTTGTGATAAACATCTCCAGACATTTCCAAGTGTTTCCAGGTGGGCAGAAATCACCCCTAGCTGAGAACCACTGGTCTAGAAGTCATTGTCAACAAAAACACTAACAACAACTCTTAACTCCTTAGAGTGTTTTCTTAGTGCCAAGTACAATTCTCTGGATTTTGTATGTCAATAGCTACACAATAAATAAGGATACTCCAAAAGTCAAGCTCAAGGGTCCATGGTCCTATCCATCTAACATTCTAATAAATGAGATTCTTTTATATGCAGAATCAACCCTACTGTTTACTAATATGAAGTCTAGTTCAGAAAAGACAAAACAAAAATGACCAATAATTAAATGTTGCCCTTAAAGTTGCTGTTCATCCAGTGTGGACATTCACCAGCATTTTCTTTCCAGCCATCTGTGTATAGCCCCGGTGGTGCTGAGGCCTTCGGGTTAGAGAAAGGAATATGCTCAGCCCCACAGTGTGATATTATGGTGCCAGATCATCTAAGCTGTGGCCCAGCCGATTTGTAGTGTTTAGTTAAAGATGAGGTATGATGACTAGTACAGAGCCATAATCCTTCATCTCTCATGAAATGTAGAAAATGTAGAAAGTTGGAAAAGTCAAATAATTTTTGTAATTCATTTGGTGGCAGCACCTGGTTCATGTGACCGTAGATTCATCTGACAGCAAAATTGGACTAAATTAGACATGAGGCTGTCTTATCTTTATCCTTTTGGCCCAATACAACTATCCATGTATTTGGTAGAGATATGGAAGTTCTGATTAATATTTGCAGACCTCAGTAGGGTTTTATATCATATACACTGTTAGCGCTGTTTTTACTTTTCCAAAATCCTTCAAATTCTGAATTCTGCAATATATCTGGCTCTAAGGGCTAGGATAAGGAACTATAAGCCTGCAATAGGATTTCCGTTATTTCTGTTTCTTAATTCCCTGATTATTGCTGAAGTGCTGGGTTCCATTAGGTCAATGGGGAAGAATTATAAACTATGTACTTGGGTAGTTTTGATAATTAGGTGTTGTCACACATCTAACTTGCTAAGTCTGCAGGAAGAAATTGAGAGGAAATGAAATAAAAGCAGCTGCTATTTTGGAATCTGTTTAGGCTGGTGCATTCTTCTTGAGCAAACCAAACAAACATTATTGTAATATGGTGTATATAGCAACAAGGGCTTTGGCATTCGTCTTCAAAGCGGTCAGTGTTCACGTAATGTTTTGAGTTTCCTTTTGCGTGTTTTTTAGATGAATAGTTGTCTTTCATAGCCTATTGATATGTTGATGCTGGAAGGAACTACAGAAGAGGAAACTGACTTTAAAGGGGATTATATGCAATATTCGGGGTCACACAGCTAGTTAGGGAATAACAGAGCCCAGGTCACCACGGCCTAAGCCCCTTCAACCAGACCATATGCCATGACATGTTTCTGGAAAGTTTCTTGAAAAATGACTCTTAAGTAAGTGGAATCCTAATTGTAAATGTACCTATTTTAGTCAAATTCATAGAAACAGAAAGTAGTTGCCAAGAGCTGGGGTTAGGGGAAATAGGGAAAGGCTAATAAAAGGGTATATAAACTTTCAGCTATAAAGATGAATAAGGTCTGAGGATCTAATGTATAACATGGTGACCTTAGCTGATAACACCACATTGTATAATTGAAATTTGCTAAGAGAGTAGAGGGACTTTCCTAGTGGCTCAGTGGTGAAGAATCCGCCTGCCACTACGGAAGACACGGATTCTACCCCTGAGTTGGGAAGATGCCCTGAAGAAGGAAGTGGCAACCCACTCCAGTATTCTTGCCTGGGAAATCCCATGGACAGAGGAGCCTGGTGGGCTACAGTCCATGGGATTGCAGAGTCGGACACGACTGAGTGACTTAGCAGCAGCAAGAGTGGTGTTGGTGGTTCAGTCACTAAGTTGTGTCCGACTCTTATGACTCCCCTGGCCGGAGTCCTGCCAGGCTTCTCTGTCCATGGGATTCTCCAGGCTAGAATACTGGAGTGGGTTGCCATTTCCTGCACTTAAATGTTCCCACCACAAAAATATATATGTACGTGTGTGTGTGTGTGTACGAGATGATTGCTGTGTTTTATTAGATGGGAACAATTCTTTCACAATGTATATACATATCAAATCATCATGATGTACACTTTATATATGTTACAATTTTATTTGTCAACTATACCCCATAAAGTTGAAAAAAATACACCTTTTTTCTGATTGCAAAAATAATTTGTAATTAATGTAGACCATTACTATACTATCTAGGCATTTAAACTTGATTAATTCAAACTGAGTTGTGCTATAAATAGAAAATATACTGCAGATGTTGCAGATTTATTTTTTCAAAAGACTAGAAATATCTTGATAATTTTTCAGTTCGTTACATGTGGAAAATGATAATTTTGAATATATTGGATTAAATAGAATGTATTAATAGTATTAATGTGTTTGTCTCTTTAGACTTTTTAAATGTGGCTACTAGAATATTTAAATTTACATGTTTGGCTTCCATTCTGTTCTCACTGGATAGTGCTAGTAGAGGGAATCCAAATTTACAGAGTTACCGATACTGAAAGTGAAGGGAATCCAGAGATATTCGTCCTTGTTTTCTTTTTATCCATAGAAAACAAAATTGTTATTTAAACATTTTTTTAAATAAAAACAAGACTATACTATATATATAGTGTTTATAAACTTTATCTTTTTTCTTAAAAACATTTTTTTCTTGGACATTTTCAAATCAATTACGATGCTTTAGGGAAGCTCATTGTTTATAATAAATTCTGATATAAAGCAAATAGTTGCTGTGTAAAACTTGCCCTCAGATTAACATCTTAGATTAATCTGTGTGTGTGTGTGTGTGTGTGTGTGTGTGTGTGTGTGTTAGTCGCTCAGTTGTGTCTGACTCTTTGAAACCCTATGTCCTGTAGCCCACTAGGTTCCTCTGTTCATGGGATGATCTTGGCAAGAATACTGGAGTGGGTTGTCATTTTCTTCTCCAGGGGATCATCCCAACCCAGGGATCGAACCCATGTCTCCTGCATTGCAGGCAGATTCTTTACCATCTGACTCACCAGGGAAGCCCTTAGATTAATCTGTGTTTTCACAAATCAAGTTTCTGATTTGTCATTAGAGGAAGATGTTCCTGCATGTTGCATGGAGAGAAAATACTTTAAAGTATAATTTAATACTTTTTAAGTAAACCTTAATAAAATATATACTCTATTTTTTTTTTCAGCAAGTTCTGCCCAGCTGGTTGTAGAGACATACCAGGAGATATTTCTGGGAATGTGGTGGATGGCTATAGAGATGTAAGTAATTGAGGGTAATTTTATGGCAGGGAAGACATTAAAAAGTTAGTGCTTGTTGCTTTGCCTAAATTCTTTACAAAGTAAAGTCAAATAAGATGTAAAACTTTGTAGATAGATGCACAGTTCTGTTTTCTGAGAATAAATGAAATAATAAGTATAAAAATCAAGGTTTTTCATGCATTCATTCCTATTTTTAGCATTTCCAGTTAAGCAGACTATAAATGAAATGGTAAACAAAACCCTTTATTATAACTTAAGAGTGTAATTCCATCCGATTTTCATAAGAGATCATCCTTTAGTTATAATTTATTTATTGATTTCACTGCTCCAATGGCTTTAGGTAATACAGCCAAGGACATGAACATTTTACAGCACAGAATAGTCACATTGTATCTGGGATCAATGAAGCCATTTGTCCTGCTCTTTTATATTACTCTCCTCCCTCCTTGCACCCCAGTTTCTTAGGCCTATTGAAATTGGGTGATATACATTGTTCCCAGAAAAAAATAAACTCACCAGAAATGCTTTTTCTTAAGTATATGTCTTACATTCAGATTCACAGTTCTTCATCTCCTACTATTCACAGATTTCTGTCCTGGCAATCTGATACCTGATTTTTTTAAAATTTACATTACTATTTCAAATGGTTGGGTTTATAGCTTATGGGAAGGGGCTTGAGTTATTAGAAGTATGAAAATCTGTATAGGGATGGAAATGTCCTAAGATTTACTGACATGTCTTTATGCACAGGGAAGACATACGTGTTCTAGGAGCTTGATCATTTATCTCCTGCAGGAGGAGGGAAGATGGGCTTTAATTTTGCTTTCGGTACCTCCTGCTTCTGGAAGCAGCAGGTCTGTGATTTTGCTCGTTGTTTCCTTTTTCATGTGTCTTCTTTATTTACAAGATTGACACAGAATGTTTACTTGGCCTAGAAACTGAATCTTAAAATAATTTATACTACCTCAGTTCAAAAATTACTTGGCACAGGCTGAAGTACTAAATGACTTTAGGAAGTAAGCCAAAAGACATAAAAAAGTTGAGGTATAGTTTTCACTTCCTGGCAATGTATAGTTTTAATTTATTATTTTCCTGTCCTGTGTAAGAAACTTAAGAATTCCATGCAGCAAGAGAAATAGCATTGTTTCTTTCTTACTTTAGCTGTTTACCCTGCCTCCTCTGGACAGAGCTCTCCTTTTCAGAGTAATAGGGAAATAGTTTCCTGGGTGGTACGTGACCTGGAAATGCTGACAAACAGGTTTCCCATTTGACACACTAGCTGGTTTTACACCATTTGCTCTCAGTATGATTTTATCTGGAGGGAAAATTTGTATTTTGAAAACACATCTCTTCAAAGAAGTCAGACTAGTGTCTCTTTTTTGTATATTTGATATTGTGGGTATATTAGATATCTATTGCCACATAACTATTACCAAAACTTGGAAGCTTGAAGCACATGTATTACCTGTCATGTGCTGTGGTCAGGAGTTTGAGCATGCACTGCTGAGTTCTCTGCTTCAGGGACACTCACTCACCAGGTTGTATCCAAGGTGACACAAAGGTGTCACTGAGGCTGCAGTTTCATCTGAGGCTCCACTAGGAAAATATTTGCTTCTAAGCTCACATGGTGTTGGTAGCATTCAGTTACTGATGGACTGTTGGACAGAGGACCTCAATTTCTTCTTGGTTGGAAGCTGTCTTCAGCTTCTTACCATGTAGAGTGTTCCAACATGGCTACTTGCTTTTTTTCCCCTCCTGATAATTTTCTTTCCATTTCCTGTGTACCATCTTTATTTATTTTTTAATTTTATTGATGTATGCTGCTGCTACTGCTGCTAAGTCACTTCAGTCGTGTCCAACTCTGTGCAACCCCATAGACGGCAGCCCACCAGGCTCCCCCGTCCCTGGGATTCTCCAGGCAAGAACACTGGAGTGGGTTGCCATTTCCTGCTCCAATGCATGAAAGTGAAAAGTTCAAGTGAAGTCGCTCAGTCGTGCCCGACTCTTCGCGACCCCATGGACTGCAGCCCACCAGGCTCCTCCGTCCATGGGATTCTCCAGGCAAGAGCACTGGAGTAGGGCGCCGCTGCCCTCTCTGTGAGTGATATATGGTTACATATATGATTATATGGGCTTCCCTGGTGGCTCAGACGTACTTCATTCAGTGTGACAGTCTCTAGGCCCATCCGTATGAAAAGAAATTAGTAGAGATGATCTTATTTACAAAGCATAAATAGAGACACAGACTCAGAGAACAAATATATGGACAACCAAGGGGGAAGTGGTGGTGAAGGGAGGACCTGGGAAATTAGGGTTGATATATATACTATTGATACTATGTATAAAATAGACAGGGCTCCCTGGTGGCTCAGATGGCAGAGAATCTGCCTGTCATGCAGGAGACCTGGGTTCGATCCCTGGGTTGGGAAGATCCCTTGGAGAAAGAAATGGTAACCCACTCCAGTGTTCTAGCCTGGAGAATTCCATGGACAGAGGAGTCTGGCGGGCTAATAGTCCGTGGGGTCGAAAAGAGTTGGACATGACTGAGTGACTAACACAACACAGCACATAGATAACTGATGAGCACCTACTGTATACAGCACAGGGAACTCTACTCAGGACTCTGTGGTGACCTAAATGGAAAGGAAATCCAAAAAAGAGGGAGGTGTACGTACAGCTGATTCACTTTGGTGTACATAATAGACACTAATACAATATTGTAAAGCAATGGACTCCAATAAAAATTAAAAAAAAAAAAGAATTGGTTCATTCTGTGTTGTTTCAAAAGGCAGAACGAAGATCTGGGAGGCCAGTTTCCATAGCATGTAAAGAAAAACTGAACAATGCAAAATGAGCTAGGGTGTCTCCAGAAACAGTGGGGCCCTAATCACTGAAAATGTCGAGTGTGGAGGTTACAGCCTTTGTCATGCTGGCCTGGATGTGTGTGGGAAGCTGCTGTGGGGTGGAGAAAGGGACAGTCTGTTAGGAGGTGTCACAGGAAACTTTCAAGATCATTTAGAATCCTGAAGATTCTGTGATTGTGTCTCCTTGGCTGGTGCATTAAGGCATTGTACAGTGTAGGCTCAACATGCCAGATAAATACAGACTTTAAGCTCTGCCTCACCTGGAAACCAGAAATAAAAAGTGCTCAGAACAGTTTTTCTCTTGGCAGCTTCTCCCAAGCCTGTGGACTGTACCATCTGCTTTTAAGCGGAACACATCCCTTAACTAACTTGTTTCAGTAATTCTCCATTCCCCCCAAATATTCAAGAAGTACTGTAAGTTAAAGGGAGATAGTGCCAAAAATGTGTTCCTGATGTAGCAGAGAAAGGGAGAAACCCAGCTGCATACACCCAGAAAAAGCCAGAGGCAAATAAAGACATCATATAGGTGAGTGCTTATCTCTGGCTGATGACAATATAGTGAGTTTATTTTTTCATGTTTTCTAAAATTTATATTAGTTTTCTAAGGAAAATGTTATCATGGTAATTATGAAGATTGTAATGACATTAAAACAATTCATTGAATAGACTGAGGAATACATTTTTATAATTTTGAACATGTGCTTTCTTTATGTTTGTGGGGTTTTTTTTAATTATTTATTTTTGGCTCTGGTGGGTCTTTGATGAAGTGCCAGGGCTCTCTCTAGTAGCCGTGAGTGGGGGCTATTCTCTCTAGTTGCAGTGAATGGGCTTCTCATTGCGGTGTCTTCTCTTGTTGCAGAGCACGGGGCTCTAGTTCATAGGCTTCAAGAGTTGTGGCCCACGGGCTTAGTTGCCACATGGCATGTGGGATCTTCCCGGACCAGGGATCGAACCTGTGTCTCCTACATTGGCAGGTGGATTCTTTATCACTGAGCCACCAGGGGAGCTGTCTTCATATTATGTTAAAGTGAATCTAAAACGTTTACTCGTATTCAATTTTAATATTTTGTCAATACTTTTTAGTACACGTTGTTTTTTCCTAAAGGAAGACTTATGAAAATGCTCCAGTTCTGGGATGAGTTGATGATTTCTTCGAGTCTTCTCATGCTGATCTGCTCGGTCATCTGCTGTGGCTCGGGGAACTTGAGAGATGTTTGATTCCACCAACTTCCAAGTTCCTGAGCCTTGCAGGTGTTCTCAGCTGTCCATTGCATTCCCTTTCCTGAAGAAATATGTTTAAATATTTTTGTTTAAGGCAATCACTGATTAATATAGGCTTTCCTGTATTTACATTTCAGTGAAGTATAGGTCCCCAAATAGCTAGAAAACAAAGCATAAATCTATTGTTCAAAAGGAAAATTTTTAAAAATCCCAGTTCAGTGAGTATGAATTTTTAAAGATCAAGAAGCAAGTCAGAACCTGACATGGAACAATGGACTGGTTCAAAATTGGGAAAGGAGTATGACAAGGCTGTTCATTTAACAGCTTATTTAACTTATATGCAGAGTGCATGCATGCATGCTAAGTTGCTTCTGTTGTGTCCAACTCTTTGTGACCCCATGGACTGTAGTCCACCAGGCTCCTCTGTCCATGGAATTTTCCAGGCAAAAATACTGGATTGGGTTGCCATTGCCTTCTCCAGAGCATCTTTCCAACTCAGGGATCGAACCCGTGTGTCCTGCAGCTCCTCCACTGCAGGCAGATTCTTTACCTCTGAACCACTGGGAAAGCCCGATATGCAGAGTACATTATGGGAAATGCTGGGCTGGATGAATCAGAAGCTGGAATCAAGATTGCCTGGAAAAATATCAACAACCTCAGATATGCAGATGATACCACTCTAATGGCAGAAAGTGAAAGGAACTAAAGAGCCTCTTGATAAGGGTGAAAGAGGAGAGTGAAAAAGCTGACTTAAAACTCAACATTAAAAAAACTAAGATCGTGGCATCTGGTCCCATCCCTTCATGGCAAATAGAAAAAATGGCAACAGTGACAGATTTTATTTTCCTGGGCTCCAAATCACTATGGATGGTGACTACAGCCTTGAAATTAGAAGACACTTGCTCCTTGGAGGGAAAGCTATGACCAACCTAGATAGCATATTAAAAAGAAGAGACATCACTTTGCCAACAAAAGTCCATATAGTCAAAGCTATGGTTTTTCCAGTAGTCAGGTTCAGGTGTGAGAGTTCAACCATAAAGAAGGCTGAGTGCTGAAAAACTGATGCTTTCTAATCGTGCTGGAGAACACTCTAGAGAGTCCCTTGGACAGCAAGGAGATCAAACCAGTCAATCTTAAAGGAAATCAACCCTGCATATTCATTGGAAGGTTTGATGCTGAAGTTGAAGTTCCAATACTTGGGCCACCTGCTGCATAGAGCCAGCTCATCGGAAAAGAACTTGATGCTGGGAAAGACTGAAGGCAGGAGGAGAAGGGAGCGGCAAAGGATGAGATAGTTAGCATAACCAACTCAGTGGACATGAGTTTACACAAACTCCACGGGACAGTGAAAGACAGGAGAGCCTAGCATGCTGCAGTCCATGGGGTCACAGAGTTGGACGTGACTTAGCGACTGAACAACAAGATGAAAAAGCCTCAGCTTTAGAAAACATCAATTTTATTTAAGTTGGTGGAGTGATTTTTTTTTTTTTTTAAAGAAATAACCTTCCTTCCTGGAAATAACCCAGGAAAGGGCTTACAATTTTGTCATGATATTATGGTAGCTAGATCTGGTGGTTATTCTCTTGGGGATGTATCTTATGTCTTGCCTTTAATATAATGAAAAAATATTAAACAAATACATGTAATTTAATATGTAATGATATAATGAAATAAATTCCATAAAAGGGGCACATACCACTGGGTACGTCAATGCTAGGGACTGTGGGAAATGGGAATATTTGTTGTCAATGAAAACAGTAGGTCCCATTGCTTGTTGGCCCATAAAGCTGTCCTCTTGTTACCAAGAAGGCCCTTGGACATGCCAAGTCCACTGAGAGCTCTACACAGGGCAGGGATCCTGGGGTGAAGACCATCCCATCCCCAGGCTGAATTCAGAGGAAGCCAGGTGATCCCAGAGACAGTGGGAATAGCTGCCCAGCTGCCCCTGGATCAATCTGCCTTTCATTTGGGGCTGAGAAAGGGAAGCAGCCCTGCATTGACCCTATAATAGTACACAGGGTGCCCTTTAGAATTCTGGACATCACCCAGTCCAACCTTTTCACTGCCCAGGAGAACTGGGAAGCTGGGTCCAGAGAAGTGAGATGGCTTCACATCTGGTAGATTTGGAGGCAGAGACAGGGTGATATGCTAAATTGCTGAATTTACATTCAGGCTGTCCCCATTATAGCTAGTGCCTCTATTTTGTGCCCTAAGAGACTAAAATCATAATCAGTTCAGTCCAGTTCAGTCACTCAGTCATGTCCGACTCTTTGCGACCCCATGAATCGCAGCACGTCAGGCCTCCCTGTCCATCACCAACTCCTGGAGTTCACTCAGACTCACGTCCATCGAGTCAGTGATGCCATCCAGCCATCTCATCCTCTGTCGTCCCCTTCTCCTCCTGCCCCCAATCCCTCCCAGCATCAGAGTCTTTTCCAATGAGTCAGCTCTTCACATGAGGTGGCCAAAGTACTGGAGTTTCAGCTTCAGCATCATTCCTTCCAAAGAAATCCCAGGGCTGATCTCTTTCAGAATGGACTGGTTGGATCTCCTTGCAGTCCAAGGGACTCTCAAGAGTCTTCTCCAACACCACAGTTCAAAAGCATCAATTCTTCAGCACTCAGCCTTCTTCACAGTCCAAATCTCACATCCATACATGACCACAGGAAAAACCATAGCCTTGACTAGACGGACCTTAGTCAGCAAAGTAATGTCTGCTTTTGAATATGCTGTCTAGGTTAGTCATAACTTTTCTTCCAAGGAGTAAGTGTCTTTTAATTTCATGGCTGCAATCACTATCTGCAGTGATTTTGGAGCCAAAAAAAACAAAGTCTGACACTGTTTCTACTGTTTCCCCATCTATTTCCCATGAAGTGATGGGACCGGATGCCATGATCTTCGTTTTCTGAATGTTGAGCTTTAAGCCAACTTTTTCACTCTCCACTTTCACTTTCATCAAGAGGCTTTTTAGTTCTTCTTCACTTTCTGCCATATAGGGTGGTGTTATCTACATATCTGAGGTTATTGATATTTCTTCAAGACACCTTAAAAAAATTCACAAAAGATGAAAAGACAAGTTGCCTTTTTAAAGATTACTATCTTCTGATTCTTTTTTTCCCTCCAAATCAAGAAGGGGGTAGTATCTGCATCTGTTTCAGCATTCTCTTCTCTTATTTCTTCTCTGTCATGAAATCCTCCCCTTTTTTCAATATGATAGTAGCCACTGGAAAACTGACTCACTTTGCCAAATCTAATCTAGTTCAGGAAATATGAGCTCTCTAAGTTTTGTGATCTTTAGATCACAAAAGTTCTCAATTTTATTGCAAGCGCATTTTTGCTGTTGTTCAGTCACTAAGTCCTGTCTGACTCTCTGATCCCATGGACTGCAGCACGCCAGGCTTCCCTGTCCTTCACTATCTCCTGGAGTTTGCTCAATCTCATGTCCACCAAGTCGGTGATGCCATCCAACCATCTCATCATCTGTTATCCCTTTCTCCTCCTGCCTTCAGTCTTTCCCAGCATGAGTCTTTTTCCAGTGAGTCAGCTCTTCTTATCAGGTGGCTAAAGTATTAGAGCTTCAGCTTTAGCATCAGTCCTTCCAATGAATATTCAGGGTTGATTTCCTTTAGGATTGACTGGTTGGATCTCTTTGCAGTCCAAGGACTCTCAAGAGTCTTCTGCACAATTCAAAAGCACCAATTCTTCAGTGTTCAGCCTTCTTTATGGTCCAGCTCTCACATCCTTACATGACTACTGGAAATACCATAGCTTTGATTATATGGACCTTTGTTGGCAAAGTGCTGTCTCTGCTTTTTAACATGCTGTCTAGGTTTGTCATAGCTTTCCTTCCAAGGAGCGTTTATTAATTTTATGGCTGCAGTCACCATCTGGAGTGATTCTGGAGCCCAAGAAAATAAAATCTGTCACTGTTTCCACTTTTCCCTCCTCTATTTATTATGAAATGATGGGACCAGATGCCATGATCTTCATTTTTTTTAATGTTGAGTTCTAAGCCAGGTTTTTCACTCTTCTCTTTCACCCTCATCAAGAGGCTTCACATTAGTCAAAAAATATGGTTGGTCTCATTGGTCCTCCTAGTATTATAACCTAAACCTAAGAAAAACTGTCCACTGCAGTAAGGTAAACAGTGTTGGCATTAACACAAAGAGAAACTCCCAAGTTCAGTTATGAAACACATTTTCATGAGCTGCTTTTTGGCACTAGCCATCACAGAGAAGTGAGGCATTGCTAGAATTTATTCAGGAAAAGATCCCTCTGGACTGCTCAGTCCCGGGCTGATGGCCAGGTCACCCTCCCACACCCGTCTGGGCTTGTGGGGGCCTCTGGGCCTGGGCGCCCTTGAAAAAGTTCCATTTCCTTCTCCCCAGCCCCACTTCCAATCACAGGGCCACCTGCTAATCAGAGGCAGCCAGGTACCTGCTCCAGGCTCATCACCCCAGCCAGCAGCCATGGAGGGCTGAGCCAGCTGTTAGAGCCACTCAGAGGAGATTCAGGAAATGAGAAGGGCTGTTGGCCCTGGGTTGCTCTTCATTAGCTCTGAGACCTTCATCCCGTTTTCTTGTCCATGTGGCTGATACTACCATTTTGGTTTTGAAAGTGAAAATTGCTCAGTCATGTCTGATTCTTTGTGACCCCATGGACTATACAGTCCATGGAATTCTCCAGGAATCTCTGGGTTGGGAAGATCCCCTGGAGAAAGGAGTTTTGGTTTTGATGCCTTGTTAAATGTCTAATTTTAAAATGAAACTGTGGTATGGAAGTTTTACCTTCTCAAATGATCCTCAAAATGTGTATTTAGTAAAGCAAATGTAAGAAACTGTTGTTGTTGCACAATTGCTCAGTCGTATCCGACTCTTTGTGACCCCATGGACTATAGCACACCAGGCTTCCCTGTCCTTCACCATTTCCCAGAGCTTGCTCAAAGTCATATCCATTGAGTTGGTGATGTCATCCAACCACCTCATCCTCTAGCATCCCCTTCTCCTCCTGCCCTTAATCTTTCCCAGCATCAGGGTCTTTTCAAATGAGTTGGCTCTTCACATCAGGTGGCCAAAGTATTGGTGCTTCAGCATTAATCCTTCCAATGAATATTCAGGGTTGATTTCCTTTAGGATTGACTGGTTTGATCTCCTTGCAGTTCAAGGGACTCTCCAGAGTCTTCTCCAACACCACAGTTCAAAAGCATCAATTATTTGGTGCTCAGCCTTCTTTATGATCCAACTCTCACATCCATACATGACTGTTGGAAAAACCATAGCTTAGACTAGATGGACCTTTATCGGCAAAGTAATGTCTCTGCTTTTTAACAAGCTCTAGGTTTGTCATAGCTTTTCTTCCAAGGAGCAAGCGTCTTTTAATTTCATTGCTGCAGTCACCAACTGCAGTGATTTTGGGGCCCAAGAAAATAAAGTCTTTCACTGTTTCCATTGTTTCCCTATCTATTTGTCATGAAGTGATGGGACTGGATGCCATGATCTTAGTTTTTTGAATGTTGAGTTTTAAGCCAGCCTTTTCACTCTCCTCTTTCACTTTTGGAGAAGGCAATGGCACCCCACTCCAGTACTCTTGCCTGGAAAATCCCATGGATGGAGGAGCCTGGTGGGCTGCAGTCCATGGGGTCGCTGAAGGTCGGACACGACCGAGTGACTTCACTTTGACTTTTCACTTTCATGCATTGGAGAAGGAAATGGCAACCCACTCCAGTGTTCTTGCCTGGAGAATCCCAGGGACAGGGGAGCCTGGTGGGCTGCCGTCTATGGGGTCGCATAGAGTCAGACACGACTGAAGCGACTTAGCAGCAGCAGCAGCTTTCACTTTCATCAAGAGACTCTAGTTCCTCTTCACTTTCTGCCATAAGGGTGGTGTCATCTGCATATCTGAGGTTATTGATATTTCTCCCAGCAATCTTGATTGCAGCTTGTGCTTCATCCAGCCCAGCATTTTGCATAATATACTCTGCATGTAAGTTAAATAAGCAAGGTGACAATATACAGCTTTGACATACTCCTTTCCCAATTTGGAACCAATCCCTTGTTCCATGTCTGGTTCTAACTGTTGCTTCTTGACCTGCATACAGGTTTCGCAGGAGGCAGGTAAGGTGGTCAGATATTCCCATCTCTTGAAGAATTTTCATAGTTGTGATCCACACAGTCAAAGGCTTTAGCATAGTCAGTGAAGCAGAAGTAAATGTTTCTTCTGGAATTCTCTTGCTTTTTTGATCATCCAACAGCTGTTGGCAATTTGATCTCTGGTTCATCTTCTTTTTCTCAATCCAGCTGAACATCTGGGAGTTCTCAGTTCATGTATTGCTGAAGCCTGGCTTGGAGAATTTTGAGCATTACTTAGCTAGCGTATGAAATGAGTGCAATTGTGTGATAGTTTGAGCATTCTTTGGCATTGCCCTTCTTTGGGATTAGAATGAAAACTGACCTTTTCCAGTCCTGTGGCCACTGCTGAGTTTTCCAAATTTGCTGGCATATTCAGTGCAGCACTTTCACAGCATCATCTTTCAGGATTTGTAAGAAGCTGAGCAGCTATCTATTCTTGCTGAACAAGTCACCCCAGAACTTAAAATGATGTTTTAAAATGATAGCCATTTTCTTTGCTGACCAGCTTGTGGGTCAACAATGTGGGTTGGTTGGTTCTTAAGCTCCCTTTGCCTAGAATTGCAGCTGCATTTGTGTGATAGATCATCTGGGGTGGGAGTCTCAGGAGGGCTCACTGACAGTTGGCAGGGCCACATTACCTGCAGCAGAACAGAACAAGTGATATAGCCCAGTTCAGATTCAGTGTAGGAGGTGACCACACATGGGCAGGGCCACCAGGAGGCATTATTCACTAGAGAGCCATGGATATTGTAAATCACCTCCCTTCCTTCCCACCTCGTGGGAAGGTTCCCAAGTTAGTCAGCATAAATATATGGCTCTGATGTCATTCTGAGATGGTTATCTAATACTTTTTTCCATTCCCTTCTACTTTAAATGGATTTTAATTTAGCCATATCATGGGTCATGTAGGCATCCTGACCACAAGTTGCAACAAAATGGAAAACTCCCACCATATGTGAAATGCATTGTTGAGTCACTTATAAGTGATGATGTTGCTGTGTTTCAGACCTCTTTATTGTGCAAAGCTGCCATCCATGCAGGAGTGATTGCAGATGAAGTGGGTGGTCAGATCAGCGTGTTTCTGCGCAAAGGGATAAGTCGATATGAAGGAATCCTGGCCAATGGTGTTCTCTCAAGGGAGTAAGTACTTAGCTTTTTGTTCTGAATGCAAGGTAACCCTGCAGGCATATGTAATCAGCTCACAATTTTTTAAAGACAGCTGGCATGTGATACCAAGGGCCTGTCAACTGGGAAAAATATGTTTGAATAATTAGAGTAGTATTTATAGTGTCCATTTGGGCTTCCCAGGGGGTACTAATGGTAAAGAACCCACCTGCCAATGCAGCCGACTTAAGAGATGCAGGTGCTATACCTGAGTCAGGAAGATGCCCTGGAGAGGGGCATGGCAACCCGTTCCAGTATTCTTGCCTGGAGAATCCCATGGACAGAGAAGCCTGATGGGCGATGGTACATAGGGTTGCAAAGAGTCCGACACAATTGAAGTGACTTGTCTTGTAGCAATAAAATAGTTCACTGTTTATGCTGACAAGTTAGTTAAAATGGCACATTTCTGAAGTCCCAGGGCAGCAGAACATTCTACTCTCAGGTGCTTCAGTGGGAGGGAATAAAGGCTTATTCCTCTCTAGTTTCTCCTGTTTATGTAACCTACTGATTATCGCCAATATTACCAAAGATACTGAAGGTGACACAGGACTGAAATAAACCAGGCAGAACCACAGAAATCCCTAGAGGATCCCTAGAGACCGTCTCTTAAGGATGAATGATAGTTGAGAAGTGAAAAAAAGATGGCTTTTGTTAACATTGTTAACTTCTGTTTGTGTTATCCTCTGATCTTTTAGCTTTTTATGAAAAAAGTATGTCAGTTATTTTAAACACTTCAACCTCAGCTTTTCTTGCTTTCAGGTTTCCTCAGCTTCTAGAGAGGAAAACTAGAACTGTTATAACTAAAATAGGCTAGTCTTGTGATCCAGATGTCCATCCGTATAAACAGGCAGCTAAGACTGGTCCAGAGGGATGCTCCCTTTGGAATGGGTGGCCCCCTATTGAGGGAACAGTGCTCCTTGGGCCACTATATATACAGTTAGCATCCTCAGGGATTGGCTCCAGGACTCTCGTGGATACCCAAATCCAGGGATGCTCAAGTCCCCTATAGAAAATGGAAATAACATTTACATATAACTGTGCACATCACCTCTAGATTACTTACAATACCTAATACAATGTAAATAGTATGTAAATAGTCATTAATACTGCTGTAAATGTTGTGTAAAGAGTTGCATGTGGCAAATTCAAATTTTGCTTTTTGGAATATTTTTCCTGAATAGTTTTACTCTGGTTGGTTGAATCTGGGGATGCAGAATCTGCAGATATGGCTGACTGTATATACACATGTATGTGCTCATACATATGTACTATAAACATAAATAACATATTATGTACACATGTATTATATATGCTCACACATAAGTATATATATATATTTTTCACTTACATATTTACCTCAAACTCTTTGGGATATTAAAATTTATATCCTGATTTATAAATTTATACCCTGATTTATGGGGAGAGTCCCAGGTGGCACTAGTGGAAAAGAACCTGCCTGCTAATGCAGGAGACATAAGAGACGCGGGTTCAATCCCTAGGTCAGGAAAATCACCTGGAGGAGGGCACAGCAACCCACTCCAGTACTCTTGCCAGGAGAACAGAAGAATCCCATGGACAGAGGAGCCTGGAGAGCTACAGTCCATGGGTGGCCAAGAGTCAGACATGATTTATAGTACTTACAGCACAGCGTATTGCTTCTGCACAGTAAGCTTTAAGTGTCTGCTCAACTTTGACTGTTGAAGATCTATTTATGTGTTTTATGGTTTGCTCAATTGATACTGTGTTACTATTTATCAGGAAGGTATCCAGCTGTGACCTAGATCGTTTTCGGTGCTACTTCTCCAAACAGGCCCAAAGAACTGGCCTCTGGCCTTAAGTCTGTTGTTTTTGGATCTCTTGCCTATGTTTGAATACATTTGCATGCTTCTTTTTTAGAAAAACAGGATAGGAAAAAGTTAAACTTGTATTACTTGGATTTTATTTTACTTTTGAAGAAAAGTTATTTAAGCTATTGAATAAAAGTAGACATAATGTCCTCAATTACTTCTCCTACATCAACTGGACTTACTACATTAGAAGCCATTTTATATAATTTAATATTAAACTTTAGGGCAAAAATAAGAGTCCAGAAATCTAAATCATAAATGAATTAGCAAAGTTTTGCTCCACAATACATATAGTTATTTGAACTAATTGAATGATTTTTGCTTTGGTGTGCATAGATGTAAGTCTAGAACTATATCAAGGTCCCTTCTCCCTCTGGCTCTGTGGTCTTTTTTTGCCCAGCAGAAAAGAGTAAACTGTGTGCTCACACCACCCCTTCCACTGATTTCCATTCCCAGGTCTTCAGGGAGCCGTTGTTTTGATCGGAGCTGTTTTGCTGTGGGGGAAGCGTGGTACATGCGGTCATTGAACTTCTGTTCCCACGCATGATTGTTTGGTGTTCAGGAAGACACACAGAAGGAAGCATTGCCACTGAGGAAGAAGGGGTCCCTAAAGTAAATATCTAGGGTTCTTCTGGGATTCATCCCGGGTCAGGTCACTTCCCTGATCTGAGGAGACCAGAATGGAATCAGGAAGAGCCACTGACCTCACAGAGGACGATGGCTCAGACCATCTGCAGGGAGGGCTTTGTGTTTACATCAGACAATTCATGATGGCTTCTACAGCCCTCTGGGAAGGCTGGCAATTCCTGGAATCTGATTCATTCACCCTAGTGTGCAAATGCCTCAGAATCCCATCCTCCCTAGGGGGTTTTTATTTTTAAAAGCAGCAGCTTATTTACCTACAGAATTCTCTAGGTGTTTGTATTTAATTAGTTTAATTGGGTGAAATGGAAAAACATATTCCAGCTGATAATAGAGGAGAGCCAAGCAGAGAGATCTGAGAAGCACAGCCTTCCGTAGCATCATCATCTTCTCAGGGTTAACTCCAAAGCTAACCTTCTTGCTTTAACTTCTCTTTTTCAGTCACAGAATAAATCTTTTAATGATTCATGGCAGTGAGAGCACATCCAGGCGATCAGGGAAGAGGCAGTATTATTTGGGCTTATCCGGCCAAACTTCAAGTGTAATAGTGCAGAAATGTTAGAGGAAATGGAAAAATCAAGAAGAGGTTCTAAATACATCTTAACTAATTTAAATATGAATCGCAAAGATGTGAACTGCAACAGTGTGAACCTTTCTTTAAAGGTTAGGAAAACTGGGTCCTCACCCCCACTCAGCCACTAACTATGAACTGAAGGAGGTCCAGTGATCCACGTGGGCCTGCATTTTCTCATGTATGAAATGATTGGTCCCTGCATTATACTCGGCACGGATCATAATAGAACCTGAATGTGGAAAACCAAGGCTTACAGAGTCTCTTCCTGAGAGTGGACAAAGAATATGAAAGAAAAGTGAAGTGAGTGAAGTGAAGTCGCTCAGTCGTGTCCGACTCTTTGCGACCCCAGAGACTGTAGCCTACCAGGCTCCTCCATCCATGGGATTTTCCAGGCAAGAGGACTGGAGTGGGTTGCCATTTCCTTCTCCAGAGGATCTTCCTGACCCAGGAATCAAACCCTGGTCTCCTGCATTGTAGGCAGACACTTTACCGTCTGAGCCACCAGGGAAGCCTGTTACTTACTCATGAAAGAAAACCCTGTTACTTAAGAAAAAAACCCAAAAACAAAACCTTTGATGTGAATGTGCTAATACTCTCGTCCAGACTATTTTTGGGTTCTCTGTGGATTTTACATTTCAGTACTCTTTGTCCATTATTGCCATAGTAATTGAGTCAAAACATTTAGAATTGTAAGCAGTACTCAGATTGTAAAATTGAGCATGACAGTGATATCTACCTTTTTTGTTCGCCTCTGGTATCTAATACATAAAGTATGATGCATATAAGATGAATCTTGAAAATTTCAAGTTTTCTATTCATTCTCTGTACTGTCACAGCATTGAGCTGATGAGGGATTTACAAAAAGAAAAATGTGATTGTAGGCCTTAGGAACCTCTTCTCTGCAGGAGACAACTGCAGAGCAAGGCTGATTTGATAAGTTCGCCAGGAAAGTAATACAAGTCATAGAACTGGGGGGCCCAGAGCCCCAAGGGTCAACACCAGCTGTGCGGGACTGTCAGCAGCAGTGGAGGACTGGTTCAGGACCTGTCAGTGAGGTGCTCTGAGTTTTCTCCAGCTGCACCTTGGTATCCAGAGGCAGGAACTGCTTCATAGCTTGGTGTCTTTGCTGCAGGAGGTCGGTGTGTGACTGGAGAGACCAGGCTGAGGAGGTCCCTCAGGCTGAGAAGGGCCACTCAGGGAAGGAGGGAAGTCTGTAGCAAAGGCAGCAGATAACATGCTCATTCTTCTAAAAGTGAGCGGGCGTCTTCATGTCTCAGTGGTCCTTGACGGTTGATAGTGAGTGGGGCGCTGTGGGGGTGCCTGCTGAAGCAAAGGGCATGTCCTTTCTGCCTCCGTCACCACAAACTCATTACCTGGGATTTCAGGGTGTTCTAGAGGCCGTATATGTGGACATTTCCTTCCCAGTACAGTGTGCCGTGATGGAAACAGCACGGAATTTTTATTGGCAAGCAGTGCCTCAAGAGTCCTGGCCACTGGCCACCTGTATGAATTCAGGGAAGTTGCTTACCTGCAAGGGGCCCGGGTTTCTTGGTCTATGAAAAGCCAGTGACGGAGAGAAGAGAGGCCTTGCCAGTGCTCTGAGGACCACGTGCGGTGTGGGAGGCTCTGAGCCCCATGCTGCAGCGCTGTACCAGTCATTAAGATCCAGTTAAGCAACTCACCTCCTCATCTTTGTGTTTATTATTTCAGTGGTTCCCTGTCAGACAAGCGCTTTCTGTTTACCTCCAATGGTAAGGATCATGCTTTCCTTAAGAACTTGATAATTTAAAAATCTTCAGGGGTAGTTCATTCTTCCATACCCCTCAGATGAGATAGATAGTTTAAAGGATTATTTTTGTTTCCCCTCAGGCCATGTAGCACCAATATGCTGTGACTTAAAAATACATCAGAGAATAAACCCAATTAGCACTAGGAAGAAAATATTTTTCTTTATAATCTCTCAAACTTTTGCCGAAAAGAATGAAAATTTTAAATGACATTTAAAATAAATTCCTTTGTCAATTTTTAACAGAAAAAGCTTTTGAGTAAGTACAACTTGTATTTGTGATCAAGTTATTGAAAATGAATATATAGTATAAAGGCTTTTTTTAGCCCCTCCATCATGGAACTTATTCCAGGGAAACAGTCTCCCTCATATAAGATATTTGGGGAGAACACTGTAAACTTGTCTTCTCTGCCAGGAAGAGGACTGGCCTCTTATCTGCTGCCTCTGCATTGTCTTGGGCATTGCTGTAGTTTTAAGTGCCTAGGGGTGATGTTGGGTATGATGAACTATCTTTGAGCACCTGCTGTACCTGCTCTTCAAGGGTACCGAGCATGAAGTCCCCCTTCTAATCAACTGAGAAGAACCTCAGCATTAAGCTTTTAAGACACCTTGGACTTCATTGAAATTAGGGTGAATTTAGGAGGATAGAGAGGAAAATCTACAGTGGGGACAAAGAGCTATCACTTTTAGGGGATATAAATTCTGTTAAAAAAACAGCAACAATTTCAAGACACCACAGGACCAACAAGTCAAATGGAACTCTGGATCATTAAAAACTAGTAATTAAACAGTTGATTCAGTATCAGAACAGAAGTAAATCAACTGACTCATTCTAGGTGAAATGGGGTGGGGTGTTTTTTTTTTTTGCTTTCATTTTGTGTCTGTATCTGAAATATTTTCCTGCCCTTTATCCTAGGCTGCAGTGGATCCTTGAGTTTGGAACCTGACAGGCAAATCAGAGCTTCTTCTTCTTGGGAGTGGATCAATGAGACTGGAGATCAGGTCCGCTGGTCTCCTGGCCAAGCCCGACTTCAGGACCAAGGCCCGTCATGGGCTTCAGGAGACAGGAGCAAGAATCACAAACAGAGAGAGTGGCTGAGGATAGATTTGGGAGAGAAAAAGAAAATAACAGGTACAGACACAACTGCAATTTCATGAAACAAGATGACTTGCCATTGAAATTGTTTTGAATTTGCATGGGTGTCCCCATCTCAAAATACATGTTTTGTGTAAAAGTAACAAATCTTCACCTTGTCTCTGTGAGAAGAACCTGTGTGGAGGGTACACAGATGGATGTGTGGATAAGAGAGCTGGCATCTCTTTGTGAAACCTTTTTAGGGCGTGTTGTCAGTGTGAAAACTCATCTGTCATCACATTTCTAAAGGCGGATAAGAAAAGCAGGCCTGAAAAACGATTTGAAATTTCAGATGGGGGAGGGGAGGAAAGGAAAAGAAACCTGAAAATAATGAAGCAAGTTATGTATAACATTTTAAAACTAACCCATAAATAATATTTTCTTACAAGGAATTAGGACTGCAGGATCCACACAGTCAAATTTCAACTTCTATGTAAAGAGTTTTGTAATGAACTTCAGAAACAACAACTCCAAGTGGAAGACCTATAAAGGAATTGTGAATAATGAAGAAAAGGTAAGAGACAATCTGGAGGGAGGAACTGAGTTGGAGAGCGGGCCTCTGGATATTTTCATTAGTGTGTTTCCAGAAAACAGATGCAAAGTACCACATCCAATTACTTAGCCTTTGAGTGCAAAGCCTTGTATCTTCAATATCAGGCATGTCTATACAAATGCAGCAGACATAGAATCCTGGCTTTGATTTCATATCACCAGGTATGAGTGGGTTGATCAAGACCTAGAAACTAATAGAAACTTCAGGTAAAAGTTACTTGTTCCTACAGGTGTTTCAGGGCAACTCTAATTTTCGGGACCCTGTGCGGAACAATTTCATCCCTCCCATTGTGGCCAGATATGTGCGGGTCATCCCCCAGACGTGGCACCAGCGGATAGCCTTGAAAGTGGAGCTCCTTGGCTGCCAGATTGCACCAAGCAGGACACAGGGTGAGTGACGGAGTTACTGAATTCTGGTCCCCTCCTTTCACAAACTGCTGTTACCAGTGTAGTTTCTCCAACATCTCTTCTCACTCAGGTAATGACTCACTGGTATGGCACAAAACAAGTGTGAATACTGTTGGTTCAACGAAAGGAGAAGATAAGACAATCTCAAAACCCATCCCCGCTGAAGAAATGCCCAAAGGTATGGCAGGGATCATTTTGTGGTTTCTTAAGGAACATAACTGGTGTTCCAGCCAATAATACAGTAGCTTCAACAATATTCTTTTTTCCTCTGTCATATAAGTGTCTGGAGGCAGATGGTTCAGAGGTATCTGCATATGCATAAGATAATATGTATCCACGCTTTTCATTGCGATGCTGTAAGTAGAAACAGACTGGAAACAAAAGTATGTGCCCTTCAAACACTAAATAAATCTTTTGTAGGAAAAAAATACCAATAGCACATTCATGCCATGTGTTTTTAATGGTTATGTTTTATGGTTATACCATAAAAAAGTATATTAGAGAAAGTTCTCTGAGACATACTGACAACTTAAAATAATAAACATTAAAAATACATTTATTTTTTTCAGAATATAAAATAATTTGCATATTTTATACAATTTGGTAGATTTGAGAGATATATATAAGAAATTAAAAATCATCCACAAATCAACATCCATGGTCACCATATTCCACTGTGTATCCAATTATATTTATTTTTGTAACTTCTAAACAAAGTGGCAGCATACCGCATATTTTGTTCTGTAGCATATATTTTTCATTTGACATTGTATTATGAGCATTTTCCAATGCTACTAAATAGTTGAAAAACACAGTTACTAATATCTTTATAGTATTTCTTCATATGGACATACCATCATTTAGTTAACCATTTCCCTGTTACTGGATGTTTGACCTGTTAGATTTTCCCCAAATTCCCACTGTTACTTACATCAATATTGTTCCCTTCTAAGTTCCTTGTCTTCCGTTTCACGAACTACATATTTCCACTCCTGATCATTTCTTTATTTTCTTCCCAGGGAACACAGAAAAAAGAAGGGTTAAGAAGAAACATTCCTCCTTTAGTTTTCATAGTTTCTACAAGTTTGGGGTCTTCAGTGGCTGTTAAAGTGACCTTCTTCCTTAAACAGACCCTTGTAGGAAGACATGGTCTGATGTTAGGGTGCATTTGCTTTCAGTCCACAGTTCCAAAGGTCTGGTTCCCTGGGCTTGTTACCCTACAGGTCCAAACCTGACCCCCTCTTGGGGAAATGCTTACCTGCCCCTCATCTCGGGGAAATGCTTACCTGAGCCACGCTGAGAGTTCTGCACTGGGCTTACATCATCTACCTGCCTGAATAAGGCCAGCTATAAACCTCCCCAGCCATTTTGATTTTTAGTCTGATATGATCCAGGCAACAAATTCAGAGTAAATGTTAATCCCAAGAAACAGTGGAAAGTGCCTTTGGGTCGAGGGGTCGGGGGGGGAATCAATTTTATTTTCCTAAACTTTAGCTGGGATTTTGAGTCCTCTCTTTTTGGTTTCCAGTATCATTACATGTCTAGCATCTATTCTTTTTCCCTACATGTTAAACCAGTGAGGACTTTTCAAATCAGTGTCCAGTTTTAGATCATGGGATTTGGTCGCTCTTCATTTCTGTTGTAACGTGGTGGCTTTCCCCCTTTTTAGGATTAAACATCACAACTATTGTTATTCCACTGGTGCTCTTCTTCTTCGTGCTGGCTGCTGGCGTGGGAATCTTTGCAGTCCTTAGAAAGTATGTGACTTCACATTTAAAAACATTTTTATTCTAATTATGTCAACAATCACAAAAGTTTACTGCTGTTCATATGTTCATGTGTAGAAAGCAGCATCACTTCTTCCAAGATAAAATGTTAACTTATACTTTTAAAACAAGTTGGAGAGAGGGAGAAAGTATCAAGTATTATTTCATGAGCAGTACCTATCATTTAGAAATATTTTCAGTGGGATTTTTTTGTTTTAATAGGAAGAAGAAGCAAGGAAATCCTTATGGATCATCTAAGACTCAGAAAACAGGTTGGTTGAAAAAACTGTTACAGTTTTATTCTGTCTTTGAGGACATGAAAACCCACACACATGGTTAAAGAAATAAGATTTAATAGCTTTAAGTTAGCAAATCTAACAGGAAAGAAGATATTGTATCCTATCTCTTAATTCAGAATCTTCATAGCCAATTTACTTTTACCTTTGTTCAACATCGTCCCATCATTTGTCAAAATTACTTTTTTGGCAACTGGAGTTTGAGTCACCACGCTGCCTTCAGGCCTTGTGTTTTTCATTCTGGGAAATCCGGGGAAGGACTGGGTCTGGCAGGTTTCAGAGACTCCTTAGGACAGAGGATCAGCTGTGGTCTGTCCAGAGAGAGGGCAGCAGGCAGGCCCCCTGAGAATCTCAAGGCCACTTTAGGGTGCCACCTTCAAAGGCTCTAAACTGCCAGCTGTGTGGACTCTTCAAGGTCACAAATGCCCTGTCAGCTCAGATTAGGAAAGTTCATGCCGGGGTGGTCTAAACTGGGGATAATCTGGGGGCCAGTGGGTACACAAGTGCGTCTCACAGGCACGGTGGAAAGCGTGGTTTCGGTGGCGTGTGCTGCTGCTGTTTCTACCGCACACCTGGAGAGTGTGGCTGTGCGTGTGTCACACTCAGCTGGCAACAGGCAGCCCGGCCTCTGACTTTAGGTGGAACCTGTTGTGGAGTAACTGTGTTATACTCCTGAGATATTTGTTTTGTGTTATCTTTATTCCAGACTGTTGGAAGCAGATCAAGTATCCCTTTGCCAGGCATCAGTCAGCTGAGTTTACCATCAGCTACGATAATGAAAAAGAGATGACACAAAAGTTGGATCTCGTCACCAGTGATATAGCAGGTAGGTACCAAGTCTCTGTGACTGCTATAAGGTGCTGCTTATGGGAGAGGGGAGGCCGGGAAGAGAGGTATGACTAAAGTCTTTTGTTTAGACAGGATTTGGTAAATCAGTCTTTGTGCTCTGTAAAGAGTCACAAACTAACACTGAACTATTTCCCCAAAGCCCCATTTAGCGTGGACACTTAAACCTGCAGGGCCTCTAGTGACACCCAGAGCCATGGTCCTGAAGTACCACTGAAATTTGGATGCCCTTACTTAATCTATTTGTGTTACTAAGGTTTTGATTAAGGCACTAGGAAAGAGGGACTAGAAAGATAAATTCAGCATAGCTCCTGCCCTGAAGAAAGAGGAGGAAGGAGATGAAGCAGTCTGTTAGGATGGCCTTAGGGTTTTGACAAGCCATTGTGGAGTCACTGGATTTATGAAGAAGGATCTATTGTTTGGTATTTCAAAATGTCTAATCCATCAAGGACCAATAGTTTTGTAAAATACAGTATACATAGTAAGTGAAATTTTAAAAAGAAATTGAAAAAATTGTTTTAATTTTTAAAAAACTTTTTGGCCATGCCCTATGGCACATGGGATCTTCTTTCCCTTAACAGGGATTGCACCCCTGCATTGGAAATGCAGAGTCTTAATCACTGGATCACCAGGGAAGTAAACAACAATCGTTTACTAACCCATATGCTCCAGGAACCCCTTTTCTAAGTGGTTTCCATCTGTGTATCCCATTTTTCAGGGCTTAACAGCTGGGAAGCTCCTCTTTCCTCTTACCCTACTTACATTGTTGGTGACCAGTTCTTCTGATTGTGGTGGTTTAGTTGCTAAGTCATGTCCGACTCTTGTGACCCCAAGGACTGTAGCCTGTCAGGCTCCTCTGTCCATGGGATTCTCCAGGTGAGAATATAGGAGTGGGTTGCCATTTCCTTCTCCAGGGGATCTTCCTGACCCAGGAATCGAACCCAGCTCTCCTACATTGCAGGCAGATTCTTTACCAACTGAGCTATGAGGGAGGCCGTATTCTTCTGATACCTGTCCCCAATGTGTGGTCCTTCCAAAGCTGCTGCTAATCCCCTAATTTATGACTTTTTGGGTTTCATTTCTCTTTTTACTTTTATCTTTCCCTCTTCTGTCTCCTTCCAGGGTTACCTCTCATTGCCAGTCACTTATTTAGCATCTCCATAGGTTTCTACACAATTAAGCCAAACTCTCTGGCAGGGGCACTCACTGCCCACCATGATCTAGGGTAAAGGTAACAACTCACGCCTGGGGCATGTGTTTGCATTCTTGCCCCACTGGCTGCTACCTGTGTGATCCTGGAAAAATTACTTAAATTTCTCTCTGCTTCAGTTCTCCGTTTGTAAAAGTACTATAAATACGAGCTTTATGAGTATCATTGTTGTTTAGTTGCTCAGTTGTGTGCTCCTTCTCTCTCACCGCATGGACTGTAGCCAGGCTCCCCTGTCCATGGGATTCTCCAGGCATTACTGGAGTGTGTAGCCGTTCCCTTCTGCAGGAGATCTTCCTGACCCAGGGATTGAACCCGCTTCTCTTAGGTCTCCTGCACTGGCAGGCAGGTTTTTTACCAGGAGCGCCACCTGGGAGGCCCATGATCACCATTACCAGTTGTCATTAACTCCCAACCTATCACTCTGGTCTCTGCTTTCTATTAAATTTCTCCACATCTCCCATACTCTGGTCACACCACACTCTTTGTTCATGGTTGTTTAATAAGTTGTTCAATCACTTTTCCCTTTCCTGACAGTATTATCTTCAACTCCAAAATTTAGCCTTTCAAGAGCCAGTTTAAGAGCTCCATGAAGATGTTCTTTCATACCCCTAGGTGTGGTTAGAGGTAACCTCTGCCTCTCGAGGCGTGGTATCTGTGCTGCTTATATCCCCCTTTCTCTTCCACCTGGTACACGTCAGGCAACGGGCAGAGCACCCCCTCTCCGGACAGCCGGGGTGTGGCTGGAGTACCAAAAGTCTACTCTTTGGGTTTCAGATTACCAGCAGCCTCTCATGATTGGCACCGAGACGGTCACCAGGAAGGGCTCCACCTTCCGGCCGATGGACACCGAGGCGGACGCGGCGGGGCCGGGTACCGATGCTGGCGGCCACTACGACTGCCCCCTGCCGGCCGGCCGCCACGAGTACGCGCTGCCCTTGACCAACCCCGAGCCCGAGTACGCCACGCCCATCGTGGAGCGGCACCTGGCCCGCGCGCACACCTTCTCGGCGCGGAGCGGCTACCGCGTGCCGGGCCCCCGGCCGGCGCACAAGCACTCCCTCTCCTCTGGTGCCTTCTCCACAGCCGCCGGCTACCAGCGGCCGCCGAGCCCCGCGCCCGCTGAGCCGGGCTACGACCAGCCCAAGGGCGGCGGCTTAGCCGCAGGGTGCGCCCCTCCCGACCATCAGAAACCCCAGGTCAGCCCCGCGAGCAGCGCTGCCTACTTGGCCCCCAGAGACTGCCTCAGACCCCTCAGCCCGACGGCCATGACCGCTCTTCTGTGAACACACACACTGTGAACGAAACTGCTGCTGCGGTACTGAGCGCCGGGCTGCGCGCCGCCCTGGAAGCCGATGCGCTCGGGAGAGTGTGCGAGTGAGTGTGGTGTGTGTGCGTGCGTGTGTGCGCAGTGGAACAGGATCCTGCGGGGAGCCCCCCCCCCCACACACACACTGTTTACAGAATTGTGCAGCTGGTTTGTTCTGACCCTGAGGGCCAGCGTCTGTTGGGTTTTGTGGGCTAGAAAAATGAACATTTTTCAGATGGCGTTTTCATTTCTCTAACTGTGATACTGAGCTGCTTCGATGTAAAAATGTGCAATCTGTACAGAGTTGTATTTAACAAGATTAAAGTAACTTAAATTTGCTTTAGCAGATTTTCGTTCTGCAGGGAGGTTAAGTGGGAGAATGCAGCTGTTGCAAAAACATATAATAGTATGTTCACTTTTAAAATATATTTTATCTGATACTGTGTTAGCAGCAGGTCTGTTTAAACTTAATCTTGTTGTTATTATGGCTCATTTCCTTTCCTTTGATATGGAAAACTAAAAGCATTGTTAGCATTCTTCTCCTGGAAGGAATGAAATTACTTGAAGCATGAAAAGCACACCAGGGTGGTTGTTTGCAATTACTATTGTAGATTAAAAAGAACAAACAAAATACAGGCACCTCGGCAGCTGCCGCTTCCTTAGACCCCACTTCAGGTGGGCATGTGCAGTGGCCAGTCAACGGGTGCAAGGACCAGGTCTCCGTGGCCTGCAGGGGACCTCACTTCCCTCAGCCTGCAGGAGTTGGCCCTCTGAGCAGCTGGCCTTCCTGACACGTTGTTTCTTGTTCACCTTGGGCCTGGCAGATAACTCGCTTTCACATGCAAATCTGCCTTTTCAAACTGTCTGCAAAGCCAAATGCCCAGACTTAGAGCAACCAAAACTGCTCAACAGACACAGTGAAGGTGGCACAGCAATTACGCTCTAAATTACTGTGTCAGATGCTTTTGTGCCTCAGATGAAAAATATTGCTGAGGTCAGACGCCCACACTTTTCATGACTCGTCGGAAACAGAGCATTGTACTATTTGAAAACACAAAAAAAGTTATTTGAAGTGTGTTCTTATTAAAAGTGACTGAAGCCAAGTCTACAGAGGGCTTTTTCTACTGAGATGGCTGGAAAGAGCTAATTTTGTAAGAAAAAATTTTCCCTTAAGTAGGTGTCTATAATTCCAGATTGGCCCTGACTTCAGCTGTACCTCATTGTCCAGTGGTTTTATCTGAGTTTGCTTTGTAAGTTCACTGTGGGTGGGGGGCAGCAGGGGGGCGACAGGTGTGAATTTAACCTCTTTTGTCAAAGAGGAAAGTGTATGTTTTTGTTTTAATAGAAAATGTGGACCAAAAAATTCTTTCCCTAAAAATGTATAATACTAGTTGTATGACACTTTCTGTGATACTGAGGTGCTGGAAGGTCACAGCAGACTATCTGTGGTTACTATGGAGGACAAACCATTTACCTTGTGAGTTTACATGGTTTTCTATGCATACTAATTGTAATAAACTATGCCAAACCAATGTACATACCCGCCTCTCATTGGTATCCTGCTTGCTGGCCTACTGAAGGCACTGGAGGCTCAGCCTCCATACAAGGGCAAGCGGTACAATGGGAAGAGCATACGTGGCTTCCTCTGGTTGGTCTTAAGTTGGAAATAGGGACAGAAATGAGGGAAGCTGTCAGTTATTAATAAAGTCCTAGCAATCTGGGGTCAGTTTCAGGCATTTTAATTTGGCTTCCTGCATTGTTTCCAGAAGTAGTGGTCTGACTTCCTACAAGCCTGACTTACAGCAAGCTGGCCTCTCTACTGGCTACTGTGGATAATGAGTTGGTTTCCTATGCTTATTGGTATAGGCTGCCAGCCAGAGTTCTGTTTTATTTATGGTCTGCCCATGACCCATCTGTATATCCAGTTTGTCATTACTTAACCCTGAGCCTCAGTTTCCTCATGCATAAAAATGATGTGAGTGTGCCTTCCTCCAAGGCTTACAGATAAGAACTGTGACATTTGGGCTGCATGTATTTTTAACATTAAAATACTAAAGTCAAAAAAACCACACTTCTCTACAGTGGAGCAGTGTCCATCTATCCCATTTCTTTCCCGTATACATGATCCAATCATGACAGAAAGAGCGAGGACAGGACTTTGTTTTGGAACACCACTTCCTCAGGATGGCCTCACCGCGTAGCCCAGGATGGTTGGTGGAAAAGTCTGTCTGATACACCCCAAACAGCCAAGCCTAAACTACAGGATAAGAGCAGGAAAATACTATGCTTTTCTTTTCCGTTTTGCAAAATTAGCACCTATGATAAGGCAACTGTCTGTTTTTTTTCTATGTTATCAAATCCTACTGGGAGGCAAAAATTGCAGTCTGTCACTTCTTACAATTGTGGCAGAAAGATATCTGCTCCGACAGACAAGACTA
The DNA here is from genome assembly GCF_014754425.2 of Oryx dammah. Classification (NCBI taxonomy): domain Eukaryota; kingdom Metazoa; phylum Chordata; class Mammalia; order Artiodactyla; family Bovidae; genus Oryx; species Oryx dammah. The sequence goes on along the minus strand of NW_024070188.1, from coordinate 20,756,886 downwards.
TGCCATCCACAGAGGTTGCTGACGCTGCTCTGGCTTCTATTACTATGATTTACACGTGCACTAACTCATATTTATAATCAGCCTAGAAAACATCTAGAAAGGATGCTAGACATTTCTCTTATTTTGCACTGCTTTAGATTCTTAGCAGAAACTGATATCATATTTATCACCATGAATAGCCTTTCACAAAAACATCATCACCAGGCCTTTCATAAATACATCAATTTAGCAATCCAAGTGTAGCCACCAGCTTGGCCTCATTATTCTCAAAATGCTTCTCCCATTTGTTTGTGCACCAACTATTAAGATTCTGAGAGCCACACTCACCCTGTACTTCCTTGAGAGAAAGCACAAGCTTGGGCTCTCACCAGGACCTGGGAGAAGCTGAGCCCCACTGAGAACCTAGGGTTGAATGAGTCCTCCTAGAGGTCTCTGCCCCCAAACCCAGCCCATCCAGTCACCTAGTAGTGCCCTTCTCAAAGCCACACTGCTGTGTTCATGGCCTGCTACTGATCTTTCACCTCCAACGTTGGGTCTCTCACCCAGCCTCTCCCTGTTCTGGGAATAAATTCCCTGAGAGGTTTTAAAGATTTTCACTCTTCTTTTTGTATTCTGCAATTTTACCACTTGGGGTTGCTATAAATTCATTTGTATTCACTTGGGACTTGTGCTTCCAGAATCTCAGGATTCATTTTTATGAACTATGAAAAAGTCTCAGCCTCCCTTGTCCGGTACTACTTGCCTCTGCTGTTTTCTTTATTCGCTCCCGGGATTCCTGTGGACGCTCACTGGGCCTTCTCATTCCATTGTGTCTCTTCTTCCCGCTTATTTTCTCTTTATCGTTCTTGTTGCATTCCAGGTAAATTCCTGAAACAGTAGAGCATAGTGGTTGAGTGCATGGTGGGCAAGGAACCAGAACTTCTCTGCACCTGTTTCCTTGCTTGTTACCTGGGGAAAAAATATACTCTCCCCCTACCTATAGCTGTTATATTAAATGAAACTTTCAGAGCACTGTCTGACCCACATGAAGCACTGTATAAGATTACATATTATACTCCAGTTTACTAATTTCCAGTTTTGCTGCTGCTGCTGCTAAGTCACTTCAGTCGTATCTGCTATTTAATCATTGAGGTTTTAATGTCAATTAAAAAAAATTTCTGGAGGGTCTACTGATTTTTTCAAGTCTTCCCTTTTCTACAGTGTCTTGGTATATTTTCTTTGGCTTTGATTCCTTCTTTTAATCATGTGAAACCTACTCATTTTACGCTCTTTTTTTTTTTAATCTTCATCTCATTGAGAGTAAGAGCCACAAAGTCTGTGTAATGATTTATAAAGCTCCATCAACACTGCCCAGTAAAACTTTTGCAAGAATGGAAATATTCTCTGAGCTGCTCAGTAGGGTAACCACTCGAGTCACATGTGGCTGGAGTGACTGAAGAAAAATTTTTTTAATCTTGCTGACTTTTCATTTATTTAAATGTAGACAGCCAGATGTGACCACCGTGTTGGACAGGACACCCCACATCGGGCAGTCACCTGTCTGACTTCATCCCCCACCTTGTTCACCCCAGGCCAGCCACGCGGAGCCCCTGGCTGCCACCTACCTGTGCCAGGGACGTATTCTGCACTTGCTCTTCTCTCCCTGGAAACCTCTTCCCCTGGACCACTGCACAGTTTGTTCTCTCAGCCCCATCGAGTCTGTACTCCAGTGAAAGCCCTTTAACATCTTCCCAGAAAACTGCACATTGCTCCCCTAACACATGTTCTATCTCCTTTCCTGCTTCACTTTTCTCCTTGACGTGTGTCACTGTCTAATCCAGCACAGTTTTATTTTCTTGCTTATTATCTGACTCTCCCCCTAGATCACATCCCATGAAGGAAATGACTTTTCTCTCTTTTGTTTCCTGCGTATATTCCCAGCACTCAGGACAGTTTTCAAGAAGGATTTGCTCAGTGACTGAAGACGTTCCGGAGGCTCTGTCCTGTTTGTCGTTTCTCCCGGCTCTTGTTTGTGATGGTTTGTGTCTGTGTGGTTTCAGACTTCTGTCTGTGAGTCATCCCTCAGCAGGGTTTTTTCCTCCTGGTGAAAACTTTGTGATAATGTCTTTCTGAGGGGTTTTTGAATTTGTATCTGTCAGGTACACCAGGTAGGGCTGCCAGATAAAATAAAGGACACCCCGTTAAGTCTGAATTTCAGATAAACAAGTAATTTTTTAGTTTAAGTATGTTCTGTGCAATGGGACAGATTTATACGAAAAAGTTATTCATGTCCTATAATATGGATTTGTTAAATCTGGCAACTCTAGCACCAGGAGTAACAGCCACCTTGCACCAGTTTTTAACTTTTGGATTTAACTTTTCAAAAACCATACCATACACACCTTCCTCCCGATTCCCACTTCCCCGTCCATGCTCTCCTTCAGCCCCACGTGAAGCTCCCTTCCTTTATGACTCAGCTGCCTAGCTCTACAGCTGTTCTTCTCCATGTGTCCCCTAATATCTTCCAAGCCATTTCCCCCCTTCACTGGAGACATCAGCTAACTCGGTTCTTCTCCAATCTTTCTCTACAATCATGTGGAAAAGTTCAGTGTCAGCACGGTAACTTTTATGATTTTTCTGACATCTACTCTAGAAACCTGTAGTTCATTCAAACCACATCCATATATGTCCACACTTGTTATCAGAAAGAACTCCAGCTCTGAAATCTTAATAATTCTCTCTCTGCTCAAAACCTCCTGTTCTCGATTGCTTAGTTTTCATCCTACAGATTTACTGATCTCAAGAAGAGATTTAAAATTTACTTAATGCCTACATTCCATCACTTTCCTCTGGCTGTTAAACTTTTTCGGTTTTCTTTTCTCCTCCATCCATCACTTAAACTATTTTGTCTAAGCATCTTCACTCCATGGTCTTTCCAGGACTGACAACCTTAAGCCCCCAGTGACAACTCCCCTTCAGGATGTCATCTTCCCATCTCCATCAGAGCAGCAGGAGAACAAGGCATAACTGTTCACATGGAGCCTTTCAAGAAAAGCCCAATTACCTCAGGCTCATTATTCCTTACCCCTTTACACATCTTGGATCCACTTCTTTTCTCATCTCTTTCTGCCACTCTGCACAATTTCCCTCTAGAGATCGTGCCACATCTTTCATCTAGGCAAGTCATTAAGATCAGATCCGACAACTCCTTGTCCATCCTCTCCCCGCAAAAGCTGCATCTACTCCAGTCCTTTCCTCTTATGCCGATGGAAAAAATGTTTGAAACCTTCACGCACCAATTTCTCCCTCATTTCACATTTTGCTTCAATTATTTCCATTTCCTTTATCTTTCATTTCTGTTTCTGAACTAATATCTTCCTCTTGACCTACATAAATGTGTTCAAATCTCTCACAAGTGTAAAAGGATTCTCCCTTAATATCCCAAGTCCTTTTAGTAAACATTGACCTAAGCCTAGAACCGCTAGACCATTCAGGTATGACCTAAATCAAATCCCTTATGATTATACAGTGGAAGTGAGAAATAGATTTAAGGGCCTAGATCTGATAGAGTGCCTGATGAACTATGGAATGAGGTTCGTGACATTGTACAGGCGACAGGGATCAAGACCATCCCCATGGAAAAGAAATGCAAAAAAGCTGTCTGGGGAGGCCTTACAAATAGCTGTGAAAAGAAGAGAGGCGAAAAGCAAAGGAGAAAAGGAAAGATATAAGCATCTGAATGCAGAGTTCCAAAGAATAGCAAGAAGAGATAAGAAAGCCTTGCTCAGCAATCAATGCAAAGAAATAGAGAAAAACAACAGAATGGGAAAGACTAGAGATCTCTTCAAGAAAATTAGAGATACCAAGGGAACATTTCATGCAAGGATGGGCTCGATAAAGGACAGAAATGGTATGGACCTAACAAAAGCAGAAGATATTAAGAAGAGGTGGCAAGAATACACGGAAGAACTGTACAAAAAGATTTTCACCACCCAGATAATCATGATGATGTGATCACTAATCTAGAGCCAGACATCTTAGAATGTGGAGTCAAGTGGGCCTTAGAAAGCATCACTATGAACAAAGCTACTGGAGGTGATGGAATTCCAGTGGAGCTGTTTCAAATCCTGAAAGATGATGGTGTGAAAGTGCTACACTCAATATGCCAGCAAATTTGGAAAACTCAGCAGTGGCCACAGGACTGGAAAAGGTCAGTTTTCATTCCAATTCCAAAGAAAAGCAATGCCAAAGAATGCTCAAACTACCGCACAATTGCACTCATCTCACATGCTAGTAAAGTAATGCTCAAAATTCTCCAAGCCAGGCTTCAGCAATACATGAACCGTGAACTCCCTGATGTTCAAGCTGGTTTTAGAAAAGGCAGAGGAACCAGAGATCAAATCGCCAACATCCGCTGGATCATGGAAAAAGCAAGAGAGTTCCAGAAAAACATCTATTTCTGCTTTATTGATTATGCCAAAGCCTTTGACTGTGTGGATCACAATAAACTGTGGAAAATTATGAAAGAGATGGGAATCCCAGACCACCTAACCTGCCTCTTGAGAAATCTGTATGCAGGTCAGGAAGCAACAGTTAGAACTGGACATGGAACAACAGACTGGTTCCAAATAGGAAAAGGAGTACATCAAGGCTGTATATTGTCACCCTGCTTATTTAACTTATATGCAGAATACATCATGAGAAACGCTGGACTGGAAGAAACACAAGCTGGAATCAAGATAGCCAGGAGTAACATCAATAACCTCAGATATGCAGATGATACCACCCTTATGGCAGAAAGGAAGAGGAGCTAAAAGCCTCTTGATGAAAGTGAAAGAGGAGAGTGAAAAAGTTGGCTTAAAGCTCAACATTCAGAAAACGAAAATCATGGTATCTGGTCCCATCACTTCATGGGAAATAGAAGGGGAAACAGTGGAAACAGTGTCAGACTTTATTTTGGGGCTCCAAAATCACTGCAGATGGTGACTGCAGCCATGAAATTAAAAGACGCTTACTCCTTGGAAGAAAAGTTATGACCAACCTAGATAGTATATTCAAAAGCAGAGACATTACTTTGCCGACTAAGGTCCATCTAGTCAAGGCTATGGTTTTTCCTGTGGTCATGTATGGATGTGAGAGTTGGACTGTGAAGAAGGCTGAGTACCGAAGAATTGATGCTTTTGAACTGTGGTGTTGGAGAAGACTCTTGAGAGTCCCTTGGACTGCAAGGAGGTCCAACCAGTCCATTCTGAAAGAGATCAACCCTGGGATTTCTTTGGAAGGAATGACGCTAAAGCTGAAGCTCCAGTACTTTGGCCACCTCATGCGAAGAGTTGACTCAATGGAAAAGACTCTGATGCTGGGAGGGATTGGGGGCAGGAGGAGAAGGGGACGACCGAGGATGAGATGGCTGGATGGCATCACGGACTCGATGGACGTGAGTCTGAGTGAACTCCAGGAGATGGTGACGGACAGGGAGGCCTGGCGTGCTGTGATTCATGGGGTCGCAGAGTCGGACACGACTGAGCAACTGAACTGAACTATCTCCCATTCATTCTTTTTTTCCAGTGAAATTTTTATTTTCTATAATAGCCCTTTCCACTGTTTCAAGTATTCTTTTACATTCTTTAAGGGCATTTTAAAAAGATCTTAATGACCCAGATAACCTTGATGGTGTGATCACTCACCTAGAGCCACACATCCTGGAATGCGAAGTCAAGTGGGCCTTAGGAAGCATGTCTATGAACAAAGCTAGTGGAGGTGATGGAATTCTAGTTGAGCTATTTCAAATCCTAAAAGATGATGCTATTAAAGTGCTGCACTCAATATGCCAGCAAACCTGAGAAACTCAGCAGTAGCCACAGGACTGGAAAAGGTCAGTTTTCGTTCCAATCCAAAGAAAGGCGATGCCAAAGAATGCTCAAATTACTGCACAGTTTCACTCATCTCACATGCTAGCAAAGTAATGCTCAAAATTCTCCAAGTGAGGCTTCAACAGTACATGAACCAAGAACTTTCAGATGTTCAAGCTGGATTTAGAAAAGGCAGAGGAACCAGAGATCAAATTGCCAACATTGAATGGATCCTAAAAAAGCAAGCGAGTTCCAGAAAAACATCTATTTCTGTTTTATTGACTATGCCAAAGCCTTTGACTGTGTGGATCACAACAAACTCTGGAAAATTCTTCACCTGACCACCTTATGTGCCTCCTGAGAAATCTGTATGCAGGTCAAGAAGCAACAGTTAGAACTGGACATGGGACAACGGACTGGTTCCAAATTGGAAAAGGAGTACATCAAAGCTGTATATTGTCACCCCGCTTATTTAACTTATATGCAGAGTACATCACGAAAAATGCCAGGCTGGATGAAGCACAAACTGAAATCAAGACTGCCAGGAGAAATATCAACCACCTCAGATACGCAGATACCACCACCCTTATGGCAGAAAACGAAGAGGAACGAAAGAGCCTCTTGATGAAGGTGAAAGAGGAGAGTGAAAAAGCTGGCTTAAAACTCAACATTCAAAAAACAAAGATCATAGCATCCATATGATCACTTCATGGCAAACAGATGGGGAAACAATGGAAATAGTGGCAGACTATTTTCTTGGGCTCCAAGATCACTGCAGATGGTGACTGCAGCCATGAAATTAAAAGACGCTTGCTCCTTGCAAAAAAAGCTATGATCAACCTAGACAGCATATTAAAAAGTAGATATTACTTTGCCAACAAAGGTCCATCTAGTCAAAGCTATGGGTTTTCCAGTAGTCATGATGTATGGATGAGAGAGTTGAACTGTGAAGAAAGTTGAGTGCCAAAGAATTGATGCTTTTGAACTGTGGTGTTGGAAAAGACTCTTGAGAGTCCCTTGGACAGCAAGGAGATCCAACCAGTTCATCCTAAAGGGAATCAGTCCTGAATATTCATTGGAAGGACTGATGCTTTAGCTGACTTTGGCCACTTGATTCAAAGAACTGACTCACTGGAAAAGACCCTGATGCTGGGAAAGATTGAAGGTGGGAGAAGAAGGGGATGACAGAGGATGAGATGGTTGGATGGCATCACTGACTCAGTGGACATGCGTTTGAGCAAGCTCTAGAAGTTGGTGATGAACAGGGAAGCCTGGCATGCTGAAGTCCACGAGGTCGCAGAGTCAGGCACGATTGAGCGACTGAACGGAACTGAAGTAGTGAAAGTGAAAGTGAAGTCGCTCAGTCATGTCTGACTCTTCGAGACCCCATGGACTGCAGTCTACCAGGCTCCTGCGTCCATGGGATTTTCCAGGCAAGAGTACTGGAGTGGGTTGCCACTGCCTTCTCCAAATTGAAGTAAGGGCATTTTTAATAGTTTCATATAAGTACTTCACATTTTTGGTTTAATTTACGCTTAGGTATTTTTTGTTGTTGTTACTGTAAATGGTCCCGCATCCCTCCTTTTACATATCAAGAATAAATAAGGCCCTTGTGGAGAAAAGCATAATTCTGTTCTAGTTGTATGACCAAAAAAATATCATTCTACATCTCTCTGATACCATTTCCTTATTTCCAAATGGGGATCATAACAGCATATACCTCATGGAGTGTAGTGAATATCATAAGAGTTAATGCATGTAAAACCTTTAGAACTGTGGCTTGCCCCATGACAAGCACTATGCTGGTATTAGCAGTTACAGACATATATTTTAATATGGAATTAATTTTTTGTCCAGATCGATTTGTTTATATACTGCTCCTTTACTAAATTCCTTATTTCTGGTAGTTTTTGTTGACTTAGTTTTTTAGAAATGTGATCATAATGCATGCAGATAGTGCTGGTGCAACCTCCTTTATTTAGGGTCCTTCCCAGGTGGCTCAGTGGTAAAGAATCCGCCTGCCAATGTAGGAGACATGGGTCTGATCCCTGGGTTGGGAAGATCCCCTGAAGAAGGAAATGGCAATGTGCTCTAGTATTCTTGACCAGAAAATCCCATGGACAGAGGAGCCAGAAGGGCTATAGTCCATGGGGTCACAAAAGAGTTGGACATAGCAACTAAAATAATAACAGTAACAAGAAGAAATATCTCCCTACTAAGCATGATGCTGGCTTTGGGGCATAGGTTATGCTGGGCTGTATGTTATTATGCTATATTCCATTTTCTCCCACACCAAGAATGGGTGTTGAATTTTGACTAATGCCTTTTCAGCATCTATGGAATTAGAAGCAAATGATTTTCTTATCTAGGATCCCTCTCTAGACTCAGCCAAATGATTCACTTGATGCCCTAACACAGGTGGACATGGTGTATGAGTCTATCAAAGTGCTGCTAAAATCACAGTGATAATATTTTACTTAGAATTTTTGCATTAATATTTTTTTCAAGATAGCCCTTTCATTTTCCTTTGTGTCAGATCTTTCTCTTTCTCTCTCTCTCTCTTTTTTTTTTTAGCTAGACAAAAAGAATTTAGACGTCTTCTTTTCTTTCTAGGTTGTTCTCTTGCTAGGCATTAGAATTATCTGCCCTTTAAAGGTTTAGTAGTATTGCCCTGGGGGGTAAGCTGTTGCGGTTGGTAGCAATCTGATGATTTTTTTCTATTTCCTCTCCTATGAATATCTGTTTAGATTTTAAAACTTCAGTTTTGGTAAATTATATTCTTTAGAAAAGCTGCCAAATTTATTCATATGGAATTGAACGAACAGTCTTTCATTATCCTTTTAGTTCCGTCTGTTTTTATGGCTATTTCCCCTTTCTTTCTTACACTGCACATTTGCCTTTAGTGCTCTTTTCCATGGTTAGGATGGCCAGCACACTGTCTTTTGCCCCTGAAAAATCAGGTTGTTTTTTGTTGTTGTTCTATTTGTTTTCTGCTTTCAGAAGCTGATAATCTACTTTTTGCGGCTGTAGGCAAAGGTAAAAATCCCCTTAACTATGGTGAGGATGACAACAGAAAGGCACCTAGTGGCAGCGACTCCCTCCTTGAATGTCACAAACACTACTTACTAAAGCATATGGGGACCATAAGCACACGCAGAGATTATCTGTGTGTCAGGGGAGGCAGAATGCTACAGTCTTAAGGATGCAGAAATCTGCTTAAACTTTAGGGGGTTCCTGCATTCAACAGTCATTCACATACAAAAAACGTATTTCTACTGAAACTCAAATACAGCTCAATCATTTTTTTCCAACCATCATTTTAAAAAATCAACGTAGAATCAATCATAGGTTCCATTAATCCTTGCACCATTTAAGAAAAATAAAAATAACTGTCAGGAGAGCAAGACTGAAAAATTGGTAATTTCATCTGTATTTCCTTTTATGGCCTATTAAAGACGAAATCAAGACAGGGAGTTGAATCCTGCTTTTGACACTTACACTATCTGTATGACTCTGGAAAGTAACATCTTTCCTAGTGCTCAGTATGTTCATTTTCATAATAAAGAGTATTTTATTTGATAATCCTCAGAGCCTTCCAGCTCTAACAATAGGTCAAAGTAGAATATCCCATTTGGAATCTTCTGCCCCCTGCTGGCATTTTATCAAACTTCAGATTTTACCTTTCCAACGCACAGAATCTAAGTTTTAGTTGTCTGTTTCCCATATTGTGTATCTAATTTTCCTTCTTACAGTCTATTCATCTATCATCCTACTTAAAGGCCAGAGGTCTTTCTTTTAGAACCAAATACCCTCTTGAACTTTAAAACAATCTTGTTACTTTTGCTGTTTAAATCTTCCTTCTCCCCTGATTTCTTCTAAAGTTTTGTTGCAATCTCCACTATTGGGATGGAGTTTTGTTATTTTTTATGGGTCTATTTTTACTTTATAAAATTTGAGGCTATTTTAAATTGGTATAAACAGATCAGAATTACTTTAATGTTGGAATGTGAAGGATACAAAAAAGAGGAATAAACTTAACCAAGGAGGTAAAAGATGTAAAAGCAGAAAACTATAAAACAGTGATAAAGGAAACTGAAGATGATTCGAAGAAATGGGAGGATATTCCATGCTCTTGGATTGTAAGAATTAATATTGTTAAAACAGCTATACTATACAAATTTAATGCGATCCCTATCAAAACACCCATGACATTCCTCATAGAACTAGAATAAATAATAGTAAAATTTATATGGAACCACAAATGACCCCAAAGTGTCAAAACGACTGTGTGGAAAAGAACAAAGGTAGAGGCATAATCCTTCCAGACTTCAGACAGTAATACAAAGCTACAGTAATCAAAACAGCATGGTACTGGTACAAAAACAGACATATAGATCAATGGAAAAGAACAGCCCAGAAATAAACTTACACACCTATGGTCAATTAATCAATAACAAAGCAAACAAGAAAATACAATGAGTAAAAGACAGGTTCTTCAGCAAGTGGTTGCTGGAAAAGTTGGACAGCCATATGTAAATCGATTAAATTAGAACACTTCCTCACACCACATGCAAAAATAAACTCAAAATGGTTTGCCATGACACCATAAAACTCTGAGGAGATAACAAAACATTCTCAGACATAAATTGTAGCAGTAATTTCTTAGATAAGTTTCCCCAGGCAAAAGAAATAAAAGCAAAAATAAACAAATTAAAGGCTTTTGCATAGCAAAGGAAATCATTAACAAAACAAAAGACAACATACAGAATAGGAAAAATACATACAGTAACTCAATATCAAAAAAAAATCAAACCCAATTAAAAAATGCACAGGAACGTTAAATAGACATTTCTCCAAAAAAGATACATAGACAATTCTCCAAAGAAGACACACGCATGGCCAAAAGGCACATGAAAAGATGCTAAACCTTGCTAATTATTAGAGATATGCAAATTAAAACCAAAATGTAGTATCACTTTACACCAGTCAGAATGGCCATCAAAAAGTATACAAATAATAAATACTGGAGGGAATGTGGAGAAGAGGAAACCCTCCTACACTGTTGGTGGAAATGTAAATTGGTATAGCCACTATGCAAAACTGTATGAAGGTTTCTTAAACAACTAAAAATAGAGCTACTATATGATCCAGCAACCCCACTCCTGGGCATATATCCAGAAACTATGAAAACTAATTTGAAAAGATACATGTACCCCAATATTCACAGCAGCACTATTTACAACAGTCAAGACATGGAAACAACCCAAGTGCCCATCAACAACTGAATGGTTTAAGAAGATGTGGTATATGTATACAATGGAATACTACTCCACCATAGAAAAGAATGAAGTATTGCTATTTGCAGCAACACGAATCAAACTAGAGAATACTACACTAAGTGAAATCAAACAAAAACAACTATTATGTCACTTAAATGTGAAATCTAAAACATAATACAAACGAATCTATACACAAAACAGACATAGACTCAAGGACATAGAAAACAAACTTAGGGTTATTACCAAAGAGGAAAGGGAAAGGGGAGGGATAAAGTAAGAGTACGGAATTACCAAATACAAATTACTATATATAAAATAGATAATGAGGATTTACTGCATAGCAGAGGGAACTACACTCCATGTCTTGTAGTAACTTATAATAGAAAATTACCTGAAGGAAAAATATATATAACTGAATCACTTTGTTGTACACCTGAAACTAAAACAATATTGTAAACCAACAATACTTTAAACAATAAGAATATAAATAGTTCCTCCATGCCTGATAATGCTTTTGTTCCTTTAAGTCTATTCTCTCTAAGATGAATATAGCTATCTCAGCTTGCCTTTGGAGACTATATACCCAGTTTATCTTTATCTTTTCACTTTCAAACTTTCTGTATCCTTAGGTGTGTTCCTTATAAAAATATAGACCTGGCAGCAAAGAGAGGAGCCAGGCAGTTACTCTGAGGGGCTGGGGAGGGGAGGAGGGGAGAGGAGGAAAGGCGGGTAGCAGCCTCTGCAGCACCTTCTAGCATAAGCTGAGGTGACTTGGTAGGAAGGCTGGGCTACTTTCACAAGACTACAGGATGCAGTAGGGAGTGCAGAGCCAGCATCCTCAGGGGCATCCATCCAGCTGTCCCCATGGCATGTTTCAAGGTTCTAGGTTTTCCCTACCAGCACCCTGAATTTTCACAAAATAAAATTCAGCTGAACATTCAAGTCCCTGAAACTCTGTGACTATAACAATTAGAGGTTTGACCTGAATCTCGGCTGTTTCAACCTTTCCATTGCAGGAGAAAAGGCCTCCTTGTGAGTTCCCCTTGTGAGCTCCTTTTGATCATCCCCTTGTGAGAATGATCTCTGTTCGTTTTGAAGGCAAACCATTCAGTATCACAGTAATACAAGTCTGTGCCTCGACCAGTAATGCTGAAGAAGCTGAATAGTTCTATGAAGACCTACAAGACCTTCTAGAACTAACACACAAAAAAGATGTCCTTTTCATTATAGGGGACTGGAACGCAAAAGTAGGAAGTCAAGAAACACCTGGAGTAACAGGCAAATTTGGCATTGGAGTACAGAATGAAGCAGGGCAAAGGCTAATAGAGTTCTGCCAAGAGAACGCACTGATCATAGCAAACATCCTCTTCCCACAACACAAGAGAAGACTCTACATGTGGACATCACCAGATGGTCAACACCGAAATCAGATTGATTATATTCTTTGCAGCCAAAGAGAGAGAAGCTCTATACAGTTAGCAAAAACAAGACTGAGAGCTGACTGTGGCTCAGATCATGAACTCCTTATTGCCAAATTCAGACTGAAATTGAAGCAAGTAGGGAAAACCACTAGACCATTCAGGTATGACCAAAATCAAATCCCTTATGATTAGACAGTAGAAGTGACACATAGAGTCAAGGGATTAGATCTAATAGACAGAGTGCCTGAAGAACGATGGACGAAGGTTTGTGACATTTTACAGAAGGCAGGGATCAAGATCATCCCCAAGAAAAAGAAATGCAAAAAAGGCAAAATGGCTGTCTGAGGGGTCCTTACAAACAGCTATGAAAAGAAGAGAAGTGAAAGGCAAAGGAGAAAAGGAAAGATATACCTTCCAAAGAATAGCAAGGAGACATAAGAAAGCCTTCCTCAGTGATCAATGCAAAGGAACAGAGGAGAACAATAGAATGGGAAAGACTAAAGATCTTTTCAAGAAAATTAAGAGATACCAAAGGAACTTTTCATGCAAAGATGGGCACAATAAAGGACAGAAATTGCATGAACCTGACAGAAGCAGAAAATATTAAGAAGAGGTGGCAAGAGTACACAGAAGTGCAAAAAAGATCTTCATGACCCAGATAATCATGATTGTGTGATCACTCACCTAGAGCCAGACATCCTGGAATGCAAAGTCAAGTGGGCCTTAGGAAGCATCACTACAAACAAAGTTAGTGGAGGTAATGGAATTCCAGTTGAGCTATTTCAAATCGTAAAAGATGATGCTGTGAAAGTGCCACACTCAATATGCCAGCAAATCTGAAAAACTCAGCAGTGGCCACAGGACTGGAAAAGGTCAGTTTTCATTCCAATCCCAAAGAAGGGCAATGCCAAAGAATGTTCAAATTACCGCACAATTGCACTCATCTCACATGCAAGCAAAGAAATGCTCAAAATTTTCCAAGCCAGGCTTCAACAGTATGTGAACTGTGAACTTCCAGATGTTCAAGCTGGATTTAGAAAAGGCAGAGGAACCAGAGATAAAACTGCCAACATCCACTGGATCATCGAAAAAGTAAGAGAGTTCCAGAAATACATCTACTTATGCTTTTTGACTATACCAAAGCCTTTGACTGTGTGGATCACAACAAACTGCGGAAAATTCTTCAAGTGATGGGAATACCAGACCACCTGACTTGCCTCCTAAGAAATCTGTATGCAGGTCAAGAAGCAACAGTTAGAACTGGACATTGAACAACAGACTGGTTCCAAATCGGGAAAGGAGTCCATCAAGGCTGTATATTGTCACCCTACTTATTGCAGAGTACATCATGAGAAATGCTGGACTGGATGACACACAAACTGGAATCAAGATTGCTGGAAGAAATATCAATAACCTCAGATAGGCAGATGACACCATCCTTATGGCAGAAAGTGAAGAAGAACTAAAGAGCCTCTTGATGAAAGTGAAAGAGGAGAGTGAAAAAGTTGGCTTAAAACTTCCCATCACTTCATGGCAAATAGATGGGGAAACAGTGGAAACAGTGACAGACTTTATTTTTTTGTGTGTTCGAAAATCACTGCAGATGGTGACTGCAGCCATGAAATTAAAAGATGCTTGCTCCTTGCAAGAAAAGTTATGACCAACTTAGCTTATTAAAAAGCAGAGACATTACTTTGCCAACAAAGGTCTGTGTAGTCAAAGCTATGGTTTTTCTAGTAGTCATGTACGGATGTGAGAGTTGGACTATAAAGAAAGCTGAGCACTGAAGAATTGTCGTTTTTGAACTGTGGGGTTGGAGACACTTGAGAGTCCCTTGGACAGCAAGGAGATCCAACCAGTTCATCCTAAAGGGAATCAGTCCTGAATATTCATTGGAAGGACTGATGTTGTAGCTGACTTTGACCACCTGATTCTAAGAACTGACTCAATGGAAAAGACCCTGATGCTGGGAAAGATTGAAGGTGGGAAAAGAAAGGGATGACAGAGGATTAAGATGGTTGGATGGCATCACTGACTCAATGGACATGAGTTTGAGTAAACCCTGGTAGTTGGTGACGGACAAGGAAGCCTTGCGTGCTGTAGTCCCTGGGGTTGCAAAGAATCGGACACAACTGAGCGGCTGAACTGAATTAAACTGAACTGTGAGCTCCCCAGGGGTCCTTTGGCTGTCATTTCAGTATTAGCAGCTTGATAACAGCCTGGGGTCTCTCATTATCCTTCTGTAGGTCATCAATACAACCTAGCAGTAACCAGCCAATTCTGCTGTTCTCGTAGACACTGTTCTTTCCATACTTATCAAATGCCTGTCTCACTGAACTTCTACAGAATTCTTCTCCATGGGGATATTTGCCTAAGTTACCACCTGTGTCTGGGTTCTCTACAAACATCCTCAGGTTAAGCAACTTGCTAGAAGGACCCACAGGACTAAGCACAGATCTGTGCTCACAACTATAATTTATTACAGAAAAAGAACACCAAGCAAAATCAGCAAAGGGAAAAGGTACATGAACAAAGTCTAGAGGAAGCCATGGAGTCACATGTGAACTTAATTCCTCCAGCAAAGATGTATAATATGTATAAAATAGCGTCCACCAAGGAAATTAGCCTGAGCCTGGGCATAGGAGTCCAGGGTTTTTATTGCACCCAGTTAAGCAGGCCTTCTTTGCCTAACATGTACCAAAATGCCTGATTCCCAGAAAGAAATCAGGTGTTTGACATAAATTCCATTGTCTGTACAAACACTTCAGGCAGAGTAAACCACCCTTATCAATGAAGAGAATGGGGGAACACCCATGAAATCCAAACTGCTGGACATATGTGAACCTTGCAAGCAGGCCTTTCTAAGGGCAACATATTCAGGCCTGCTTTGACAACTCTTCTGCACACCATCTGTGACATATTTAGTAACTGACCATAACCTTGTGCCTGGGCCTATATGGACGCCACTTACCAGCTAGGTTGTCATTCTCTTCACTCTTTGGAACAGAGATGAATCAGCTCCTATTCTATTAACCGGTTTTCTTGGATCTCACTCCTGGGCTACTTGTGTTAGTCTGGATCTTCCAGGAAGCAGACACATAGACCAAGAAGGGATCAGCTACAGAACAGATTTACCACGGGCAACACTGGTGAGGAAAAACAGTGGGGGTGCTGGGGTTGGTGGGAGGCAACCAGGCCCTGATGCAGGTAAATAAAAGAAGGTTAAGTGAAAGTGACTTAGAGACTATAACACAATCTTAAGGGAGTCTGGAAAAGACTGTCAGGTAGTCTTAAAACCAAAGTGAAGGAGTCATCTCCCTGCCAGGCTTAGTCCCTGGCTGGCAAGAGGCAGAGACTGTGCGTTAAGGTGGGGATGACCAAGTGCAGCGGCTGCAGGGCCTTTAGTCCCTTATGTTCCCTCCTGCTGGAGAGCTGAGAGGCGCATTCTCCTGGCTTCTATAATCATGGCTGTAGGTCTCAAAATACACCTGAAAAAGATTTATCAGACAAATATTTAGCACCAACAGCATGTAATAATTTGCATTAATACTTCTCAGCTTAAAAAAAAAGTTAATTATAAAATCCCCTAATCTACAACACTAGTTAATAATGAAAATGCAAACAATCTTTTTTATTTCATGAACTGAACAATATCCTATGTAGATGAATTTTGAGGAAGACTTTTCCAAACTGGTGAACTGGGAGCTGACACACAGCATAGAGTATTAGGACTGAATCAAAGCTACTCAATGACAAAAAATAAATAAATATGTTTATATGTTCATAAAGTGAAAGTGTTAGTTGCTCAGTCATGTCTGACTCTTTGAGACTCCATGGACTATAGCCCTCCAGACTCTTCTGTCCACGGAATTCTCCAGGCAAGAATACTGGAGTGGGTTGCCATTCCTTTCTCCAGGGGAAGCCGTGTCTCCTGCACTGCAGGCAGATTCTTTACTGTCTGAGCCACCAGGAAGCCCCAAATGTTCATCATGCAAGTAAATTTCTGAAATATGCTTTACATTAATTAATATTTAAGAATGAAATACCATTTTTTAGTTTTTCCTCCTGACTGACCTCAAATACCCTTGACAAAGAAATAGCATTCCTACATATTTTACACCTAGTTCTTAGGTTGACTATAAATGACCACATATAAACCTTGTGAGGAGCAAACTGAACAAAGTTTATAGATATGTCTAAAAATTATTAGACACAATTTGAGAACTTCTAAATTATATATGCTTAGATGATAAAGTGGATGAACATCCTCTTACACAGTATCTAATAAGAAACAATTTTATTATTATTATTATTTTTTTTTTGGTCACACCGAATGGCATGTAGGATCTTAGGTCCCTAAGCAGGGACTGAACCCTTATACCCTGCATGGGAAGTGTGGAGTCTTAACAACTGGACCGCGAGGGAAATCCCTCATTGTTTAATTTTTATCAATGTTATCCTCAAGGACAACATTGGCTATCAATTTTCTTTTTCTTTTTGTTGCACTGTGCAGCATGAGGGACCCTATATCCCAGGCCAGGGATCTAACTGAGCCCCCTGCATTTGGAGCATGGAAGTCTCAATCATGGCCTTCACGACTCACTGATACAAATGACAGAAGCTACTGGAAATAAAGAAAAGCTTTAACATGAAAGACTTGTAAAATGTTTATTTTTAAATGAGATTAATACCATTTTAATATAGGAGAGATGCCATCTTTATTTACAGGCTAATAAAAAAAATAGTAAAACAATGCAACTAGATATGGTACATTTGTCAAAAATCCTATAGATTTGAGGCCAACCCTACATGGAAAACTGGGTAGCTGGGATAGCGCATTACATAATAAGGACATCAGAAATATGCAACTTACACATGAATCAATATATTTTGTTTCTAAACATGAAAACAAAGTCTACAGTGGGGGGTAAGGGTGGGGGGGGGCGGTAGAACCAGCACCAAAGAAACACTGAGCTAACTTTTGACAACTGTTAAGTCAGCCAAAACCATTTGTTTGTATTACCAAGGATGTCAAAATTTTCATCTCTTTTCAATCTATTTTAAAGTCTCATAACCCAAACGCTGTTTGCCATCAAAGTCACAGACACTTAGAACTATAGAAGTTAACTGTAAATATATACACACAGACATACAACCCTCATACTCTTGAATTTTTTTCTCAGCTATTCTGTTTGTGTGTGCATCTGTATACCGTTTTTTTTTTTTTTTTCCTTTTTAATTGTAATGGCTTTGCAACAGTTCTCTCCTTATCTGGTTTTGTCCTAGAAATAAGTTTCTTTCCTATAAATGTGAAAACATAAAAACTGTTTCCATTCAGACCTTTGGAAAGAGTCTGTTATTCTCAGTTCATCTCCCAAAGACCATATATTCTAAAAGGAACTTTTAACCAAGTACTTTCTAAACACCAGATGGGAATCTCATAGTAATCCCTGAGCAACAGTGCTCTCACATAGGCTGCAAACCAAGGTGAAGCAGGAATGAAACAGGAACTGACCTCTGTAATTTTAAACTAACTGGAACATTTTTTATTTTGCTTATCAGCCCAAGAAGGGAGTTTCTATCATAACTACCTCATACAACCCTTTACATTACACAGCGTCCTCATAGAAATGCCAACTCAAGGCTCTTAAAAAAACTCTTTATAGACATATTAGTTCTTGAAAATCAAAAGGCTTTGGTTAATATTTCCGAAGGATTCGGTCTTAGTAGATAAAAGATACTCTCTGAAAAACTGCCAAGGCCATCCCATCCTAGACGGTGTTTTAAAAAGATAAGAATAACATAGTTTCAAGTCACAACAAAAAAGCTTTCAGATATGTGACAATGGAAATTTTTTTTTTTGACTGACTGAATATACTGGTTAAAATCCAGTTTACAGATCTCATATCATGCATGGGGGCATGTGGTAGAGTAGGGGGAATGCATAAGGAGGAAACATTTTTCTTTTAAGAGTCCTAGCCTGTCAGGAGCAAACAATAACATGTGGCTTCCTTATTCAGTTGTACATTAAATACTAGTTTTTGCTCAGAGGCAATATTATGCTAAAAGGTATTTTAATATCAGTAACCACATATACTACGAAGTGCATTTCCTATTACAAATTAACATGGTGATATACAGATGAACAAAACTACCAAAACAAACCATAAATGAGTAACAGGTGAAACATAAAATTTATAAATAGCAAAACCACCAAATAAAGTATATACATTTTATAGATTTACCTATGAACAAATATATAGTGCATCTAGGAAAGATAAGAGAATGTGTTTTGTATCACATAACATCTGAATATTAGAAATGAGATACTGATAATACTCTAAAAGCCTTCTCCCAATTTATATTCCCTTAAATGTATATTCTTTAAAACAATGATATTGGCAAAACTATCATCTCTTCAAATGCAATGTTTTTCACTTTTCCCTGCAGGGTACAGTGGCCTGTGGAATAGCACAGAAGAGAGCAGGCACTCCAAGCTGATTCCTGGGATAAAAGAAGTAGTAAATCTAGCTTGCATATGAAAAGCACTTTAGTCAAACTTAACACTGAAAAGCCAACCAAAAAATTATCATATCAAAACGTGCTCACTTTATCCTGCCCACCACCAGTGCCTCAGATTTATAGATTATTGGCAAATCAGTTAGTCATCAATACTTCAAGAGAAAACTGCTGTTTGAATTAAATGTATCTCATTGACATAGTAATAAATTTGAGCTTTTACCGCCAGAAAAAAAAATGTACCTTTAAGTGCTAGGACTATCACAATACAAACATTATGAACAACTCAAAATGTATAAAACTGCCTTTCGTGGATTCCAGAAAAAAAGCATTTGTGACTAAACATTAATAACATAATGCTCCAATACCGCGCATACAAATCAACATAATTGAGAACAGATATTTCACACTCATCTGCATTTCTTTTAAAAAACCTGAAAAGTACAATAACTGAAACTATTTCTAGTGCAGCATTGATTGACACAGGATTGCTTAAGAAAACTATTCTGTACTGCATGAATAACATTGAAAAGCAAACTCATTATAATAAATGATCATTAAGAACTGATTTAGACATCAGGAAGCACATTAAATTAAAAAAAAACAAAACACTGAAACCATTCTTTCAGTTAAAAAACAAATTTAAGTCAAGCCTACATTTCTGCAATTCACTGAGTCAAGTTCTGTCCTTTGAAACATCACACTTAACATTCTGGAACATACGATATGAATTCATTTATTCTCTTATATTTAAAGGCTATTCCTTAAAAAAAAAATTCCAGTTAGCACTGTCCTTCTACTAAATGGAAAAGGAACCAAATAAAACAGTAGTGCTTCATTTGGTACTTAAGAGCCTAATACTATCCTTTCGGGAAACACATGCTTTGGTACTTTATAAATTTGAAGAAAATCAAAATTGCTTTTCATGCAATAGCTAATTATGGTATACCACAGAAAACAGGGAGTTTTATGCATTTAGAATTGTTCACATGAAGCCCTGAGGTACCCGCCTTTCATTTAGGCAATAAACAGCCTCCTTAAATCTTGTATAGTCTTTGTCACCATGTTCCCTGGTGCCCCAAATTCAGAATAGTCTGATTAACAATCTTGTCTGAAGATACAGTCAATTTAATAAGACTTTTTATGATACAGACTGTGTAGATCATCTAATTTAGAAGCACTGTCTTCTAGAGGAGTTTCACTTGAAGCTCCTAGGTCTCCATTTTCGTGTCCATCAGTAACTGCCTTCTTATTAAATCCTGAAAGAGAAAATAAGCAGATACTTCCTAATTAAAAAAATCATAGTTCTGTTGAGCAATAAGAAAGGAAAGTCCACTGTAACTAATAATAGTAATATGAAGCAAATAATGGGGCCCTAGATTAATCAAGACAGCAATTTCTGACAAAGCAATGTTTCCTTAGAGCAGACATCAACACTGTACAGATGTTTTTAATATTATCTATTGGACCTGTCTAAAAATTATATAAAATTTCCTACCAAATTATTCATGAAATTCAGAATTGATACACACAACTGCAAAATTCAATCAGTTCTACTTAACACAAATACCTATGGAACTGTATATTTTTCTTTCACATTTTGCTTTCAAATTATTTAACTTCAGCTCACTGAGGCATATACTAGTTATTTACTAAATCTAACCTGTTGGTAAGACAATATCCAGATAAAATTTAAAACTAATTTTGGTTAATCTACAAAACAGATAATAGGCTTGCAAATAAATGAAAGTTGACTATGAAATCTGCTTAGTGAGCTATGAAACATGGATACATGCTAAAAAGATAACCAATGGATACATTTCTTGTGATTTGTGATCAGTTAATAGTGGCTCAGAGATTAAAGCGTCTGCCTGCAATGCGGGAGACCTGGGTTCGATCCCTGGGTCAGGAAGATCCCCTGGAGAAAGAAATGGCAACCCAGTCCAGTATTCTTGCCTGGAGAATCCCATAGACAGAGGAGCCTGGTGGGCTACAGTCCACAGGGTCGCAAAGATTCGGACACGACTGAGCGACTTCACACTAATCACACACTAATAGTAATGTATCCTAAGAGTTATACAGTTTGGTTATTTGGGTCATATTTTAAATATAGGTGACAGGGAAACCCTTTAAAAAAGCCTCAGCTGCAAGCCTCCTAATCCTGACAAAAAAAAAAAAACCCAGA
Organism: Oryx dammah; assembly: GCF_014754425.2. NCBI lineage: Eukaryota > Metazoa > Chordata > Mammalia > Artiodactyla > Bovidae > Oryx > Oryx dammah. Next base: position 20,735,651 of record NW_024070188.1, on the reverse strand, counting down.
AGAAAAGGTAAAAGACGACAAAATCAAAAGAAAAGCAGCTCAGCAGTGCAAGGTGCTGGCATACTGACACAATGGTTTTGTTCAAGATGCGCAGGGAGACTAAATGTGACTGCCGTCTTTGCACAGACACTTTACAACACACAGGCTCACCAAAAGGACAACAGTTCACCAGCCTACTGTAACACTTGATGCCACAAGTTCTCAAACTTTTTGACTTCAGGATGCCTTTACACTCTTAAGAACTGAGAACTGCAAAGAGTGTTTTTTCATGTGGGTTATTAATAGTAAGTGACGTACTAACGTTTACCATATTGGTGATTAAAACTGAGAAATCTAAAAAAAAATTACTTTGTTAAAAATGGTAATAAACTCCATGAATGTTAACATAAATATCTGTTTAGTGAAAATAACTCTAATTTCCAAAAAACTTAGTCAGAGGAATGTCACAATTTTACAATTTTGCAAGTATCTTTAATGTCTGGCTTTACATAAGACTGCTAGATTCTCATATCTGCTTTCACTCAATCAGTTAGAAGCATGTGAAGAAAGTCCACTTCACGCAGATGTGTAACTCTGAAGAGGGAAGAGTAACTTAGCCTTTTCAAATAACTGTCAATATCCTTCTTTGATATTATATCAAATTTTACAATATAGAATCTAAAACCATATCAATGAACTTTCACACTCCGATGCATTAAAATCATTTGTCTATCTTGCACTTTTGAATGGCTCTTTTCACCCACACAGGATTCAGTAATATCACACGCTGGTCATTTCAAAAGTATTAGATCCCTGAGTTATGCAACAATTGCAAAAGCTGACACATTTCATTTTACTGTATTAAAAAATCATACTCATCAATATCACCACCAATCTTATTAGAAAAGCTCTTTAAGTGTCAGGAAGCTGTCAAGCTCATGGTGGTTGATATATGTTTTACAAAATTCTGATTTCCACTTGAAAGCTCACATTTTATCACTGGCAATAAATACTGTCAGTTGTTCTTGAAGTGATGGATTCACCTTGTTCATTTTTAAAAAAACGGCTGCCAAATATCCTGAACAACCATAATTTGTCATTCTTTCAAGTAAAAATTGTCACCCATGAAAAGAATGGCTAATTCAGCTAGCAAATTAATCACTTAAGTACTTT